>NW_027305493.1:1184764-1514528 GCF_039555335.1 Amphiura filiformis | reverse complement strand
CAAAGTTACGTCTTGTCAAAGATTGACTTTCATCAAAAAGTTTCAGCTAGCAAAATTCCCCAAAGCGGCATTTCGGGGTGTTTCTAGATCTTATTCTCATTATGATACCAGTTAGTTTTTTTAAAGGGAACTGCTATCAAAATCCCTCTAAAATTCCATGTGTGATTGTCTTATCACCATAAAAAAATCATATATTTGGGTCAAGTGAAGTATAGAAAACTTATTTATGTAGGTTTCCTTCTTCGGCCAGTTGTTTTAAATTTCAATGTAAATATGCATTGACATTGTCGGCGAATTTGGCTGACTAGCAAATGTGTTAACTAAGGTTTGCCTGGGATGTACCTAGATACAGAACGCAGAAGTCAGCATGCAGTGAAAGTTAGATTTCATAAAATAAAATCGCCTTTGTGTAAAATGGATCATCGTGGTAAAAAATGATGCATTACATGCTTTTTTTGTACAGTAAGTCAGTGTAAGGCATTGTCAATCATGGTCGCAGAAAAGTGCAGTTTTTTAAAAACAGACATTTGCCCATAACTTCGCTAATATTTGACCTACAGACATGGTTGACCCCTCATTTTTTAAGTTAAATAATCACCTTTTCAAACAAAATAATTTCCATGTGAAATATCCTACATGAAAATTTTGTGAACATGCCTAATGAAATCAAAACTTAGTCTATTTATAGTACCGGTACAAGGAACTTATACGATGTCCTCATTCACAAACTGATACTATCTGTCCATCGTATAAGACTGTTACCGTACGGCAATGTGGTGAAGGAATATTACACGGTCAAGAATAGGCTCCATCATTTTTTGATTATGATCCCTCCCAGTCTCCCGAAACATCAAAACATCAAAAGCGTTGCACTTATACTTACTTAAGACTGTCCTTTTTCACATAACGTAGACAAAGTAGGGCCAAGTTGCCTAGAAATGGTCAAATTTTGGCAAAAAATATCTCTGTGTAATCCTATGTAAGTCCCATATCACATCGTTAGGCCCTAAACAATTAATTCTTAGTTTCCTGTTTCATGGTTGAAAACCAGGGATGAGGCGACTTTTAATTATTAATTATTAATTATCTTTTATTTTCTTTATTTTAAAATAAGTTGTCGCAACCTACATCAAGCCATTTTGACAAGGAGCATGCATTTAATTATTTTAATACTATGTTTGATTTTATACATAAGTAATGGTACAATTAGGTTCTATGTTTATTCATCATTATAGATGATATCAGAGATGATATGATCAAAGTCAGAAAGTAGCAAATGGTAGTCATTAAAAGTTATTTTTAAGAGAAAATCCAAAATATAAATAAAATAATTAAATATTTTGCAATTCTCTACTTTGGACGCTTGAAGGAAACAGGAAACTAAGAATCAATTGTAATTGGCCTTATCGGCGATCGAGGTTTTTTTTTTCTGAAGTTTGGTTGGTACCCACCAGCGTCATGCATGTGACGTGACACATCTAAAATAATCGACCGTAAATCGGGGATCGTTAAAACGTCAACAAATTTCAAAACACAGAAAGCAGTAAACTTAATGGCGAGCGGTCCGAATTTTGAGCCATACAAGTTTACGTTGTGAACTATTCTGTCGGTCCATTTCACGTCACTTCCGGTTGATGATGTTCGAGTGAAAACAAGTCCGTGATTCGATTTTTGTTGATGATTTCTGTCATTGGTGTTATGTAAATTTAGATCGCAAATAGTCAGTGGAATCAAACAACCGTCTCTAAGTCTTCAGAGTGAAAGAAACTTACTTGATTTACCGTTTATATAATACTGACAAACTTAAAATTAAATTCCATGGTCGAGTGTCGTTTTTTCCGAAATTGAATGCCACTCCAGCAACATCGCTATGTAGCCTCCTTCACAGCCGGTTTCTGTTGTACGCAACAAACCGTGAGCCACATGCAGTTTGGGCCCGAGACTAGAGATAGCCCGGATATGTCCGACCGACAGAATAATTTAGTCAGTGGTGCAACTGCAAGTCTGTCGAATTCAACTGGTTTCGTCGGACTTCATTGAATAATTATGGTTCTATCGATTCAAAGCACCCAGAAAACACTAAAAATTGTCAATGAATGTGTAGTATATTAACATACACACCAGCATAAAACTTACTTCGTTAGAGTTTCTGCTTCCTCGATTAAAGAAAGCAATTTCGACTTCGTTTCACTTCTTCTGGAAGTCGCCATTGTTGTCAATTATATTATAACGTGCCGTTGCTGTGATTGAACCGTTAGGGATAGGATAGAAAAAAAATACGAAACTTAGGTCCGTATGATATGCACGAAAAAAGTTCGACGGAGATTTTATATAGGCCCTACTGGGGGGGGTCATAAAATTTTTGGAAAGAAAAATAGGGAGGGAGTTTTTATGATTTTTTTTTAAATTTTTGACCATTTTTGATGTAATGATTTCTCAAAGTTGACCATGATGCAATTTTATCAGTTTCCCGTCGAAAAAGACCACTCTGTTTCTCAAAGTTGGTCAAAATTAAAAAAAAAAAAAAAAAAAAAAAATCCTAGATAATTTTATCTAGTTTTTAAAATTATAAAAAATTTTGTTTGGCCCAAGATTTTTTTTTTTTGTTACGTTTAACGAAAAAGAAGTAGGCCGAAAAACTGTTTCGGGGATTCCCGGCCAAAAATGAGCAATTTGGCCCAAATTTGATCTCACGGATGAATTTATCAATATCAAGTCTTTGCCATTCTATATGTAGGCTATCGGCTAGCCTACCTTTATATAGGCCCTACTAGCTTATACCATTGCAGTTATGAGGCCCGAAAGTTTCCATAATTCCGGGTAATCCTAGCGTCTTTTTATGACATAAGTTTCAGTAGATACCGGTAGGCCTATCCACACACACACACAAAAGCTTATTCCCAAAATGTCCAAATTGAAGCCATTCGAGGATAAGTTTTCACTATTATTGTATACATTATTGCTTTTAGTGTTGGGTGTTCAAAGTAGAAGCGAAAAGGGGGAATTGTTTATCCATAGGCCTTACACATTGTGTATTAACACAGGAGAGTTGGAAAATTTTGCAAAATGAAGGTCCAATTGAATTAGCCATTTCGTGCATCATTTTTACACTTTCTTTAAGGGATCTGTAATGAGCGTTTTGACCGTTTCGACAGTATTTTTGGTGGGACATGAGAGCACATCAGACATCAAATAATTTTCATTTTTTGAAATTCACGATATACACACTTAAAAATAGGTAGTCAAAAATGACCCTTAAGTAGTCATTTTGACCCATATGCAGGGTCAAGTTGCATACACCAAACCCATTGAAGTCATTTTTGACCCAGTACATGAAGTCAAATGATTTGACCCAATTGTAGTTAAAAATTACTACATTTAGGGTCAAAAATGATTTTACCCCTAACAGAGTCAGTTGAAAAATAACCCTATTAGTGTCAAAAAAAGACTATATCCGGGGGTCATTATTAGAAAATTACCCCTAACGTAGTTGAAATGACTACATTCAGGGGTCCCGGTTTAAAAATGACCCCGGAACGTGGGTCAAAAAATGACTATATTTGGGGTCATTTAAATATGACCCTTTTAGGGGTCAATTTAATGTGATGTCAACAACTGAAAATGACCCCTAAAGTGGTCAAATTTGACTCCATCAGGGTTATTTCAAATTGACCCCCTAAATTAGTCAAAATTTTGACTACCTATTTTTAAGTGTGTAATACAAATTTTATGACAAATTAAAAAAATTGATATTTTTCACATTTTTGGTGTAGGCCCTATAACAGTCCTCGAAGTAAATTTGATCTAATTATATTCTTAAAGTGTATTTTGACCTTTCATATTGAAGATATGGATTTTTTTCCCAAAAAGACCTTATTTTTTTGGTGTAAAATCCATATCTTCAATACAAAAGGTCAAAATTTTCAATTGATCGTCGGCTTTTCATCCCACCTACACTTTAAGTATAAATCATCAGATTTATAAAGTTTACTTCGAGTACGGTTAAATATCAAAAATATAAATTTTTAATCGTTTTCCATAAAATGTGTATTACATTGCGAATTTTAAAAAAATCAAAATTATTTGATATCAGAAGGACATTCTTCGTATTCAGAATGCAATTCGATATGTCTGATGTGCTCTAATGTCCCACAATAAATACTGTCCAAACGTTCATACCCGATCCCTTAAGCATGTTAAGGGTCTAGAATGGAGATTTGTTTATTTATGTTCACCCAGACATGTTACACACAGCACATTATGGGTTAAAAGTGGGGGGGCAGGCCCCTGGTTAAAAAGTGGAGGGGCCACTGGCCCCTGGCCGCCGATGATGTGTAGGCCTACTCTGCTGCTCCTATAGATCACTGTTGTTATTTCGATCTGGTACACTAAAACCAAAGTAGGGGCCTATATACTTTGCTAAACGTAGGCCTACTTCAAATTAATCTGCAAGATCTTATTTTTGGTAAACAGTGGTATGAAAATCTCAACTTTTTTTTAGAAATAGGGGGGGGGGCGGGGAGGTGGTGGATCACGAAATGCCATTTTAAGGGAAAATATATCCTACATGTAGATTGATATCTGAGATGTATACACAGCAAAAACACTGTTTAAAATGTCGCTGTTTAAAACGATGTTGTTCAACCAGGGGTAGCGCTAGAACTAAAAACTCCGGTGTCCGCAGGGATCCCTGAACTTGCAGAAAATTAAAAAGTAGGGAGTCCGGAGTAGAGTTTGGTGAGTTCGAGTTGCACAAATGCAGCATAAATAGTATGTCTGCAATAGCGCTAGGTTGAAAACTGGGGGTCTGCAGGGACCCCTGAACTTGCAATAAATTTACAAACAGGGGGTCCGAACTCTATTTTGGTGGGTCCGGGACCCCAAAAAGCAACCTAGCGCTACCCTAGTGTTCAACAACATTGTTTAAAAGACAGTCCTTGAATTTTAAACAGTGTGTGTTTAATTTATGAATAATACCAAAAAAGGAACTTTTAAACAATTGTTTAAAAAAGATCAAATTTTGTAAAAGAGGGGTTTCCTTCCTTGAAATCAGGGTCAGATTCATCATCATGGCGGATGACTATGTGATTGACTAAATTGCTCCAAAAGTGGGAAATGCCAGACCTAATTGATACATTCAGAGGTAAGTGTTTGGGTTAAATATTGTTTGATGTGATAGAGTATTATATGAACACACAGTTGTGTGTTGTAGGCCTACAAGCTAAACGATGCAAAGCTATGAGTAGTAATGCAGCCGTGACAAGTATGTGTGAGTGTAAACACATCAAACAATATTTAAACCAAACACTTACCTCTGAATGTATCACATTCACACTGCTCATGCATGCACAGATGCATGGGCTGATGTGCATGTTTTACAGTCAGTTCTTGCCCATTCTCCCAAGTAAATTGATTCCAACAAACAAAAATGTTTAAAACGTTTAAACAACAAGTTTAAACAACTATGTATGTTTTAAACAATTGTTTTAAACAACAGCCATAAACAGATTTAAACAACTGTTTATTTTAAACATTTGTTGTTTAAAATACTTTAAACAACTGTGTACATTTAAACAACTAAAGTTAAACAACCCAGATGTTAAAAAACTCTTGTTTAAAAAAATTGTTAAACAATTTTAAACAATTGGATGTTTAAAGTTTAAACAACCCAAGGTTGTTTAAACTTTAAACAGAAGTTGTTAGAGTGACCGGCGTAAACAGTGTTGTTTAAAAATGTTAAACAGTTGTTTAAAATATTTTTTACTGTGTAGAACACGAAATAACGGATGCCCAATGGGCACCCTTTGAGCATCCCGAGAAATCCGGGGTCAAAGTTTACCATGTTTACACAGGGGACAAAACCCAAATTGTTCCGATTTGGTTAAACCTATTCCAAAATATTGCTCAGGTCACAAGGATTCAGAAAATATATAGTTTGACCAACCTACGACTAACCAGTCAGGAGTTATTGGCGAAAAGGTCAAAGGTCGAAATTTGAGCTCCATAGGGTCAAACACAGAAAGTACCCAATGGTCTCAAAATGTTTGTAATAATTCAGAAACGAAACATGGAAATATATATAGTTTGCACTGCACACGATGTTTCGTTACACAGCAAAAAGAGTTAAGTTCAATTAATTTGATAGACGAATCCAAATCCACGCATTCCTACACCTGACTAGCAGCCTTTAATTGGGTAGCCGTCGGCTCCCGGGCGTCGGCTACAATGCACCCAAAATGTGAAATGATTCGGCCTTGGCGGAATTTTTAAACTACATTCCATCACCCGTGTTACACCTTCCCCGAAAACACAGGTAGACAAAAGAATGATTAAAGTTTACAACACAATACCATTCCCTTCGGCAAAACACACAGCTTATACATGGTCTATTCGCTGTTGAAGTGCCATATAATAATCGGATTAACTACACGCGGTATCTATGCATACATCAAACGCAACAAATGGATGTACTTGCGAACAAAAGGACTATGTATGAATAGATGCGACGGGATTACCTGCGGAATTATCTCTATTGTATATATTATTCTATTAACCCTCCTCGTCCTTGCATCTTCTCTAGGTGTTAGGCGGTTTTTATTTGCACAATTGGGCACTCAAAACACCAGGTTGGTGCTAGCGGCTACCCAAATGGCCGACCAAATCCTGACCATGACTTGGCCTTGGCTCGTTGGATCCGTCTATACAGCAAAACGTTAGGGTAGGCCTACCCTAAGCGTAGGCCTATAGGCCTACTCGTTAGTCGTTTTCTTATTTCATTCCATAGACAACCGCGCGTAGTCCACTGACATCAACAAAAATCAAACATTTTCTCAAAACATTTGTAGGCCTATTACTAAAATCACAACTTTGAAATTATTATTAGTCATATATCACACTCGTTATATACCAAAACAAACATGAGCAGTCCTGCAATTTATGATCGCATCGAAAATAATGTAGCCTAGTAGATGATATTGTTTACTTGGAAATAATCTTTATTCACCTCCACATTTGTATTAAAAATGTTTCGTTTTCGAATTCCGCGTTTTTCAACTTTTCTATGATTTTCTACGTAGGGTAGACTGGGGTAAATTGGGACACGGGGTAATTTGGGACAGTGATTTCGAAAACACTTTTATACCTTAAAATAATCACATTTTGCCCATTTTTGCAACAAAATAACTTTGATATAATGTCTATTTATATTTCCAACCCATTAAAAGTACCATTCTTCATTAAAACAGGAACTTCTGAGGGCCGAAAGCTTAACACATCAAAATCAATATTACATTTTGTTTTCATATCTAAGCAGAGGTCACGACTTGAGGCTAAATAACTAAATTAATGGCCCGGATTAGTGTTTCTCAAATTAAAAAAAATAACTTCTAAGACACCTTTTCAATTAATTAAAGTAAAAATTGTTACTTTTTTCTTCGAAAATTATAAGAAAAGTTTTCTTTTAGAAATGTGTCAAATTGGGGTAATTGATTTACTGTGTGCTAACTCGCACTGTCCCATTTTGCCCCAACAAAAAAATCCCATAGTAAATCAATGGCGTCCCATTTTACCCCAGCTGTCCCATTTTACCCCAGCCTCTTTATAGCAACAATTTCGCAGTGGGGTAAAATGGGACGCCTTAAAGACTCCTTAATAGAATAATGAAGCCGGGGGCTGACGGGCACCATTTTGGTGTGAAACGTAAGTCCACTAGACTCTTGGTGATGCACATTTTGTTTTGTAGTGGTTACTTGTCGCAAGTTGTCGGGTATTAGTATTATAGCCGAGTAAAATCTGGTGGGGCAAAATGGGACATTAGGTGGACCAATTTGCCCCACTTCCCCCTACTTTGACCATTTATCCCAAAGCGTATAATGACATGGAACCATTATACCTGGTCGAGGTATCCAATTGAAGCTTGGGATGCATGTTTAGGCCTACAAGCTTATCATCTATTCTGATTTGTCAAGTATCTCACTCGCAGGATACAGCGAAAAATCCTCTGCTTGAACTATATAGCCTACCGTAGGTATGGCGGGGGGCGGTCTGCACTCCAACTTTGGAGGCCCGGGTTTTCGTGACGCGTAGGCCTATGGATATGTAGGCCTATAGGGCTGTTAAGACCCCCCCCTTTTCAGCATCGCTGTCACCCAAAGACCCCTTATTTTTTCATTTGATCTGTCACCCAAAGACACTTACAATTCAATTTGAACAGCAACTATAAGTTCATTTATCACTGATTTTGAAAAAACAAAGAAATTTGAAGCCAGTTAGAACTAGAAATTTGATTTTCAAGGTTTCCGGTTCCGTGGCACCCGCACTGTTTCGGTTCTCACCCAAAGCTTACATTTTGCTCTCACCGAATGCCACCATAGTGGCATTATCATTTCTTCTTTAGATAAGATTATAAATCGTTACCGTTTTTAGGTCCTTACCCCAACCCACGAGCCACGACAATACACTAAGGGGGCGGTCACTATTTACGCCAGGGGGGGGGATGGAGGATTTTCCAACTTTTCCCTCGAATTTTTTCATATTCCCCCTGTTGGCTTCAGAAACAAATTCAGGTTCCCCCACCGATCAGGTAAAAAAATTCAGGGTCCCCCCTCCCTAACCAAAACAATACTACGGTCTTCATGTATTTTTACTTTGTACTTTTATTGTCTCTCTTTTAAAATAATGAAATATATGAGTATTCATAATCATGGAAAGAGTTCTGTATACTGTACCCCTTGTTTATTAATAAGTTTGTACAAGAAATGTTTTCTTTTTCTTGGCCTTTTTAAAATCACAAATGGAATATAAACAGAAAAATAAAATTAAGTTACTGGTAAAAGTATAGCCTTGATCAAGTCTTCCTCCTTGCTTTTTCTCTATTCATGCTCTAATAGGAACCATGGCCGAAGTATACTGGACTCCCTCAGATTTTTAGTCAGGTCAGAAATTTTGTGGCGCTGGCAACATATTAGGGAGGAAGTATATATACCTTGTGGGCATGGTGTGCATTTTGATCAAACACTACCCCTGTAGTGCACGTACAGTATGCCTGGGGTAAAGTATGATAAGGAAGTCCACTATCTAGCAATTCAAATGTCAAATAGATTTTCACAATATGATGGTAAATAATTATTTTGAAAGAATAGATTGATAACTTCAAAACTTTGGAAACAAGTAGAAATTTTTGGAAGCTGTGGCAAAGCTTCCATGAATTTTACATTCACTAACTATGGACGCCAAAGGACTTGAAACAAGTCTAGTAAAAGTATAGTACAGGTGCACAGAACTCTAGCCTGTACATGTATTAAATATCACAGTACTATATTCACAGGCAGATTCTTGTGACTGGCAACACAGGTTTAATATGTGCACCAAGCGACTCGAGGGTGCTACAAGTAGGACTCAAAGGTGATTAACATTATACCTGTGTTGCCAGTTGATTTTGAAGATTCTGGCTGTGTAGGCTACATACCCAGGGTGCAGCTTGTTGCTACGCTTTACTGGTTATTTCCAACACTGTTTATTGAAGAGAAAATTCTGAATACTATTATTTACAGCAGAAGAACTTGGTGAAATTAAAAAGGGCAGGCCAATTTTGACCTGTGTATTTTCAGTCTACTCTATTGATAAACCTTCATGGCCCCGGCCACATTTTGTACAATGTTACCTCTAAAGTTGCTTTGTATTTTCTCTTTTGGGGCAAGAATGTGACACTGAAGTTCATCTATTAAGGCCAACTTAAATTAATTGTTTGTCTCAAAGCCCACCTATTTTTCAAAAAACTTTATTGTTTTGCTATTTTTTTTTTTTTTTTTAAAGATTTTTTTCAAATGTTTTTTCAATTAATGTCAAAAGGCAAAACGTTTGGGTAAATTTTCAGTATTTTCGGGATGTTTGTAAAATAAAATTAAGAAAATAAAAAAGAAAACTTGGATTTGTGGGATATCGAATGCGTGTCCATTTGCTAAATGCGCGCGGGGGCTTTGAGACAAACATTTTTTTTAATTTGGCCTAATTGGAAAAATCATTGGTTTGTGTGAAATTTGATGACGGAAATTGAGTCTAACACTCTTGCCCTTTCCAAAAATGTATGATTTGAGTACGGTACATAACTTTGAAAGGTAAAACTTGACAGCATTTTGTATTTTTCACAAAATTTAGGTTTGACGTACCCCATGCCCCAGCAAAAAGTAATTTACAAGCCAAGAAAAGTAGTGGGATCTGTCCTTTTGTCAAGATTAAAATTTGAATAGTAATAATTATATTTGTCTTCATATACTGGTTAAAAATTCAATTTACTTTTGGATCATATCAATAATAGGCCTACACATTTTTCATTCAAGAAAACAGTTTAGAATTGTGGGTTAGTACATTGATACATTGTATATGATTAATATTTTCCTGGGTTAGTCAGGCTGTAAGACTTTTTTCTCCGTCTGCTTTCAGATTTGCACATACATTTTGTATTTTGTACTTTAATGGTTTTGAAAGAGTGTACTGTGCTGTTTTGTAGGTGTAGAATAGTAATAACAACATCTGTATTTGTAGCAAAAGCAAAAATGAAAATACTTTCAAATTTGTTTTGAAGCTTGTGGTGAAAGTGCTGGCTGCGGGGCCATGGTAGCTCATGGTGATAATTGCGTAGCACCTAACATGCACGTACATTGCAAGTATTTGCACATTTTACACATTAAAAGAACGAGGCCCTGTAGCCTGCACTTTCACAACTCCTGGGAACAATTTTGACTTTCACTGTAAAAATCAGTAGTGAATCAGCCTTGTTTGTACATTGTATTTTATGTTACATGTAATCCAAGAAAACATGTCATGCCACCAAGGCTGTCAAAAGATTAAATAAAGTAGTGAATATGCACATATGCTTTAATATCAACATGTACTACCGCTCTGTCACTCTGCTTTTCCTGTTTTACAGTGGTTTTTTTTTTTTTTTTAATATACTGGGGAAAAATTCATGTTCCCCCCAAATGGAATAAATATAATTTGTGTTCCCCCCAATCATAATAGAATTTTTTTCGTGTTCCCCCTTCAATCCTCCATCCCCCCCTCTGGCGTAAATAGTGACTGCCCCCTAAGGGCACACTAAGGGTACAATTATTTATATACAGTCTCTTAGTTAAGATACATTGACAGCACGTTATTTTTTTCAATTAGCAAGCGCCCTCTCGCGTTGAACTTGCAAAAAACATTGCAGGACAGAGAAGAATTCGGCAGACATCCATCACGAAGATCGGAAAGAAAGTTCACAGTTGCAATAAATTATCTAAAACTCGTATTCATATTTTATTTTAAAACAACACTTGCAAAATTGTACATATTAAAAAAATGAACAACAAATTTGATATGTAAGTATAGAGTGATTATCTTATTTATTGGAATTATAAAAGACTTGTTTTGTCGCCAATAAAATGGGAAAGCATGAAAGTTATCAAATTGTAAGCTTACCAAATTCTGCAGAACTTTACTGCACACCCCTACTGCACAGTGCATGCAGCATCATCAGCAGCAGGTCAGCAGCTACCGAGATTGTGGCCAAAAGTTTTATGCCTAAAACTATGAATGTTGTGTATGTATTGTTTGTTCATTTAATACTGTACAGGTTTGGGTTATATTGCAATTGCATGCATGACACATGATGGTTTATAAAACTTTATTACGGCTTTTACGCCTTACGCAAGTTACGGTATAAAGTTTTGTCTGGGTACGAGAACTTCTAGCTTCTTAGACTTTAGCCTTTGAACAAAATACTGCCCTCATAACTTCCTGAAATCTTTCTTGTACAAACTGCCAATTGATGCATTGATTACGTACAAATGTAGGTATCCCAGGCAAACCTTAGTTAACACATTTGCTAGTCAGCAAAATTCGCCTAGACCGGGGCCCAAACACAATGCATATTTACATAGTCATAGATAGTAGAAATTTGAATTTTTTTCGAGAACAGGTCGGTGAAGGAAACCTACATTTTAATATGTTTTCTATACTTCACTTGACCCAAATATATGTTTTTTTATGGTGATGACGATGAGCCACTCGCACATGGAATTTTAGAAGGATTTTGATAGCAGTTCCATTAAAAAAAAGCTGCTATCGCCATGAGACTAAGATCTAGAAACACCCCTAAATGCTGTTTTGGGGAATTTTGCTAGCAGAATCTTTTTGATGAAAGTCAATCTTTGACAAGATGTAACTTTGTTACGGAAAGTGCTATGACAAAAATGTTTTCAGTTTTGGCTTTCTTTATTCAAGGGCTTTAATTTGATGTAAAATGATGCAGTTTGATGGCAAATTTGAATTCACTTAGCATACCTACATTACGCAAATCCATATGGATTCGCCCAGTTGATGCTTTACGAGAATCTTTGCGTGAATCAATTCGTGGATTCGCATCGGATTTCTGAGCCTGCTATATATGAAATTTATCTAGGCAATGATGTCAATAACTTCAATGTTAACACTACAAATTACTCGCCTAAAGTTGACTTTGTGATTGTGTCTTGCAGGTTGAAGGACGACGATAGTGGTGAAGATAAAGAAGAAACAGAACCTACTACAAATAAAGAGCAACAACAGTCTACAGATCCATCCAAAGCTGTAGTCTGGGTAAGATTGGTTAAGACGTAATTTGTGAAAAATGATGTCTGGTGGCCTCCATTGATTTTGAGGCTTGCAACAACAACAAAAAGTGAAAGAAGAATTAGGAAATTTGTTTTTATTTGAATGTGACTCTGATGTAATGTATCTAAGTCAAATGACCAAAATCCGCTCTCTCAAAGTCAACCACTCTTGGAAAAAGACGGACAAATTTCTTTTCATACTTAGTGTGACCAGTTTAAATTCACCTCAACATATTTGATATTGTTTACCGTACCTGTCTTCTATGATGTCTTTTAGTTTAGGAATGCTTTTTGTATATATATCTAAACAAGGTGACTTGGAGATGATTTTAAGTGACATCCACTTGAGATGAGTCTGGCATTATATATTCCTTTGTAAAAAGAGACAAATGTAGCAGGAGACAAATATGCATCGTTTTGATGTGGATACACATAATTTTGAACTATTTCACCTCAACATTTGCAACATTCCTATATATTTGCAGTGGTGTGTCGGGGTGGCTTTGGGTGCTGAAGCTCCCTGCAATTTGTAAAAATCATGTCAAATCGGCCGTTTTTGGCGATTTTAGCCATTAGACCCCGCATAACTCTGAAAGTCCCTCTGAACCCTGTGTAAAAGCAAAAAAGCATGAAAATAAATAGTGTGGAAATGATAAATTTTAATACTTACTTTCTTACCCCCTCTGTACATCATCTTTCCATTCACAGCCCAAAGTAAAGGCAGGCCAGGGTGAACATCCACTCCAATATACTTACTCCCTCTGGTTTTCAAGGAGAACACCGGGCAACAAGACGTCATCAGTAAATTACGAACAGAATATTAAAATTATCGGCAGTTTTGCTTCTGTAAGTACAAACATTTATCATACCACTAAGGGAAACATCAAAGAACACCGCTAACCTGATATATTTTCGTATCTAGTCAGTGAGAGCATATTTTACGCTTTATATCTAGTCAGTGAGAGCGTATTTCGCACGCCCGATACGCGTGTATGGCGAGGTACGCGTATAAAGGCGATTCGCGTAAACCGGGCGCGTAAAATGCATGCAATCTGTAATACGAGGAAC
The DNA here is from genome assembly GCF_039555335.1 of Amphiura filiformis. Taxonomy (NCBI): domain Eukaryota; kingdom Metazoa; phylum Echinodermata; class Ophiuroidea; order Amphilepidida; family Amphiuridae; genus Amphiura; species Amphiura filiformis. The sequence continues at coordinate 1,500,831 of NW_027305493.1, read as the reverse complement.
AGTCATCTATTTTTTGTAATGTTTTTCCTATTTAGCAGCAATTAAAATGTTTAAAATCGTAATTATTTCAATATTTAGAATGACTTAGTGGTATGATAAATTCGGCTTCACCCAGTATGACACTTCGCGCACGATAATTTCCCGTACCATACCTCCGCTTCACCTAATAACTAATATTATCAGTTCTATCTGCTTGCCATATTATCATGTATTGGTAGTTTTGGTACACACATTTTCTTTTGGGGTACACCCGGTACGGGGGCTCAGATTCTGAGGGTGCACTGCTCGGTCCGACATGCCGCTAGTCCGACACGCCTCTAGAGTGACACATCGCTAGTCCGACTACAAAAATTCCCTATACTTAGGGGTACGTCAGTCCGAAAATGAAAAACACTGCGCAGTCTGCGCTAGTCCGGAAAAAAAGCATGCGCTAGTCCGAAAAAAAGCATGCGCTAGTCCGAAAATGAAAACCGCTGCAACAGTCCGACACGCCGCTAGTCTGAATCTAAAAACACTTTTTCATTCCGACACACCGCTAGTCGGACTAGCGCAGTGGTTTTAATTTTCGGACTAGCGCAGTGGTTTTCATTTTCGGACTAGCGGCATATCGGACTGGCAGAGTGTATTTTAGATTTGGACTACTTGGCGTGTCGGACTAGTGCAGTGCATTTCAGATTCGGACTAGCAGCGTGTCCGACTAGCAGAGAGCCTTGATATGAGTCCTCAAGAAAGTTGTTGTGTTTTCCAATGTGAAAACCATGACCTACCCTCTCTGAGCTGTTCTAGATATGCCAGTGAATCTAAGCCTTGGCTTGCAGCATTGAATATTTCACGATCAAAGGGAAGGGGGTATGTCTCAGGACTTGTGGTGATCACAAGATTTTGTGCATGGTGGGTGTACCCTAGTCAATAACCTGGACCAAGTGGACTTGCATGTACATGTATGTCATATCACGAGGGCTCTGCGTCTGCGGTCAGTAAACATTTTGCAATCATATTGAAGGGGCAGTCTCAGGATCTGTGCTGTGGTGATCATGGGGTCTGTACATGGTTTATGTCCTAGTCACTAGACTGGACAAGTTTGTGTTATCTCATGGGTTCTGATTAAGAGCTAATTACAGTGTAGATTTGATAAAATCTGTTCCGAAGAGTTCTGATTACTCTTTCACCCTAGAAAACCATTGAGCACCAAGTGTCCAGGTTGCCGACAGGGCCGTTCCGTCCATTATGCCAGATAAGGCGGTCGCCTAGGGCGGCAAACGTAAAGGGGCGCAAAAAAAGGGCGAAAAAAGGAAAAAAAAACGGGAATAGAGAAAGAAAAGGGAAGACAAAATGACAGCGCCTCCCTTAGGGGGCGCCGAATTGACCAATTCAGGATCAATTGATTATTCTGCGCCCCTCCAATTGATGAAAGCCAAAATTTTCGCACAAAATCATTTGCAATATCAATTTAAAACAGATATTCAATATCATTATAACCAAAATTAATTAGTGGTAAGCCCTATTTGTGTAAATTTTGCTCGCTCCTCGCGCAATTGTTTCAAGAAATGGGGGGGTCATTATGTATCCTTAGCCCTGGGCGCCACAAACCCTAGCTCCGCCACTGGAAAAAAACTGATGAGTTTTCAAGGGGGTAACTCCCCTTAACACTTAACACTTAACACTCTGGTGGGGCGGCAGGGAGAGGCTTTGCCTAGGGCGGCAAAATCCCTAGGAACGGCCCTGGTTGCCGATACAGTAGGAGTGGCTTGTAGAATGACGATGAAAACATATAGAAACATTTCATACTGCTGAGGTGTAAACACGACTACATTGAAAATTTAAAACCTCACACTGGTGGTGTGCGTAGAATATTAAATTAGATGAGAGTCTTAAGGTGAAGGAGTGAAGAAGTGAATGAGCCTTCACACTGCACTCTTAGGGACAGCCTGATCAAAACTTCCAGGAGTCTTTGAGTCTGTTCAGCGCTAGTCAAGTAATTGGGAAGTTGGGGTAGCTCTAACATTTGAAACATAATAGGTCTAGAAAGGAGTCCATGTACTTTTTACTACACATGGGAAGTGCAATTTTTTGGGTCCAAGTTGTCTAAAATGGTTGTCCTGGATGGCCAAAAGTATGTTCGCATCAAGCTTGCTGTTACATGCAAGTGGAGTGCTTTTATTTCAAATTGTCATTGAGTAATTGGTGTATTGATTCTCATTTGACAGGTGGAGCAATTCTGGGCATTATACAGTCATTTAGCCAGACCATGTGAGCTGACAAGTAGCAGTGATTATCATTTATTCAAACAGGGTATTAAACCCATGTGGGAGGTAAGTTAGGTGTAGTATTCCTTTGATCCCAGAATATCGTTGTTGGGCAGGAAAAACCTCCTATGTGTCATTGCATTGGCCCCTGAATGTGTTTAAAAAAGCAGACGATGGTGGCCGACATTATTCATGTGGCAACAGCCAATAGCGTAAACAAAACAGACAATATGACGGCAACACTGCCTGGACGTTGGGCACCACCGTGCGAGGTGCGTTTTAGCTCTATTGGCCCGTTACAGAAAAAAAATGCACAAAATACATTTCTTAGTGCAATGTAAACATTTTCACATGAAAATAAATATTTTTGGATTCAAAATGAATGTGAAGGAAAAATTTTTTTATAGCCGGGAGTGGGAATCGATCTCGGGACCCTCTGCGTGGGAGTCGAGATTCTTACCGCTAGACCACGCAAACATTGATACACGATGGGAAAAAAAACAGTACTTACAATGAGGTTCACTGTCGAACCTCAACGGATTTAGACTGTTAAAATAGTGCTTAATAACATGCATACACTTTTGGAATTATTTGAGACATTTTTGTGTTTACGTGTAAAACCAATGACGACGTCAAAATTGCAGTCAATCTTGGCCGGCCCCCCCTGTAAAAAAGCAAAACCTCCTAAATTGTATGTAACCGCTTTATAGCAGTTTTGTTTCAAACATGTTCTAGTTTTGCATATATTTCTAAAGAAGACATTTAGAGCTTTCAGAAACTGAAAACCCCTATGTTGATACGACTTCTCTTTGCGAAGTTACGTAAATTTATAAATCGCGGAAAACAATAGAAAACAAAAGAATTTGAACACTTTCTTTGCTAATATCTCAAAATCAATATTAATAGCGACATCCGACTCATTTCCCTTGATCGTGTCACATGGTTTGTTTGAACCAAACAGATCAGACCCAAGGAGTACCGACTCAAAATTGCCCAGTTTGTAATGCTATTATGATAAATCCACCATTTTGGTACGGTCGGTATATTGCTCATAATGGGAAGCAAAATAGTCTACCTCTGTTATTTATCCACAAAAACCCAAAATTGAATGATGACGACGTCTTTATGCCTGAGCATTACAAAGCTTTGTGTATGCAGCCAAAAAAAGGCAAAAAAAAAATATTGTTATGTTGGCGTAACCCGACCGACCCTATTATTAGGCCCGACCCTACACTTTTTGGAAAAAAAAATAATAAAAAAACGATCGATCGGCCCTCAAACAAGCAAAGCCTTAATTTTTTCGCCAAAAATACGACAGTGCTCCTCAGAAAAAACAGAATCTTACTCAACCCGGAAGTACCAAACCAGTGTTCGTCATGGCAGCCTCCTCGGCCCGGCTACTCGATGTTGATTGAATAATTTGATAAGATTTAATAATGGATTGATAATTGATTGAATTTGATTTCCTTTTGCACTTTCAGGATGAAGCAAACAAGAGAGGCGGCAAATGGATCGTACGATTACGAAAAGGTCTGGCGTCACGTCTGTGGGAGAACTTAATACTTGCCATGCTAGGGGAACAATTCATGGTTGGGGAGGAAATATGCGGGGCTGTCGTCTCAATAAGATTTGCGGTAAGAAATTGTGTATCATTCTTCAGCTAATTGGAAGGTCTAGGCCTAGTGTGCGCACAGGTTTTTACTGTGTTTCATTAGAAGAGAAGTAATTCATTGGTAGAGCACCAGCGCAGTCACCTTCAGAGCCTTATTTCACCTTTATACAGATGAGCACTCCATTATAATGCCTCTTTGAAGATGTCTTGGGAAGTATTTCTTGAACTGCATATCTCCTTTTGGGTAGGCATCAATCAATAATTCTCTGAGGTCTCTGGACTTAGGACCAGACTCTGGTGGGTTAAACCGGTTTTAAGGATCCAACCATCCCGCTTCCCTCAGAGATAGATTTAATTAAACCATCATCAAAGATTGGGCACTCCATCCTACTTTCAGGCTAGGAACAGCTGGTATGAGTGGCGTAAACCAGCGTGCTAATAAGTTAATGCCCCTATATTACCCAGCAGACCCTTGAGCTAGAGTCAGCTGAGTAGAGCTTGCACTGCTGGAACTGAGATGTGCAATGTCATTACGGACAATGACTGGTCACAGGAACCTAGTCTTACTATCAGTTGGAGGGGTCATGTAGTTCATTGGTAGATCACCAAGGCGGTCATCTTCGGAGTCTAATTTCACCCTTCTTAAAATGAGCACTCCTGGTGTAGTTCTCTCTTGGAAGATGACAAAATTGGAAAAATCACCATGTTGCAGTCTAACTAACAAACGAACAAATCAGCTTGTTACACTAGCAAGTGCCATTGTCATTAAACATGACAAAACTTGTGCGTGCACCAGGCCCTGTATCTAGTGGGATTGATTAAAGAAACATCAGATGCACCAGTTACAATTTGACTTTAACCATGGGTATATCTGTTTACATTATACAGGAGGACATCATTTCTATATGGAACCGAACCGGGGACCAGCACATCACGACTCGAATACGAGACACCTTGAGGAGGGTTCTAAACCTACCACCAAACACAATCATGGAATACAAGACGCACACAGATAGTATTAAGTAAGTAGCAAGAAATCTTACATCAATGAATAGATTTTCTCCCCAAATTTCAGTCCAAGTCAACCAAAGACGGCTGTTTTTAATTTCATACCGCTCAAGGAAATACCCAAAATGCTAAATATGGGTCAGTCAGACCTGTAGGACAAGTCTTTGTTTTTCCTAGCTTTAATTAGCTTTTGTTTGAGATTTACATCTTAAGGGATGGGGTATGAACATTTGAACAGTATTTATTGTGGGACATTACAGCACATCAGACATATCAAATTGTATTCTGAATACGAAGAATGTCCTTCTGATATCAAATAATTTTGATTTTTTGAAATTTGCAATGTACATGTAATAAAGTTTATTGTATCTATATATACAATAAACAGATTTACCTCCTGTGGAATAGACTAGTCCAAAACCAGTGCCTGGACAAATCCAATTGATTGATTTATTGATTGGTTGCCTAGGAATGGCATTATCCAAGGGCCAGTGATGTTTAGGATCTATTGTTTGCGGTGGCCAATGAGAAGCGGTCAATGACATTCTTGCCCCGCCTAGTTTTCCAGGATACGGCCATAAGGATATCTGTCTTGAAAGGAGTAAGATGTTTCTGGCGTTTGGTAATGAAAAAATTTTCCCACCCACCACACCCAAAATTTTTATTTTTTTTCATATTCCAGTATTCAATTTTATCGGGGAGCAGTAGTCGACTGGGAGGCCCCATATTGTATGGGATATCGAGGATCACATACCAAAAGTGTATTGAAATATGAGTTTTAATGGTAGCCTCTAGGTAATGGCAAACTGCCAGGAAGAGAGGGTGTTAATGGACCAAGGGGTTGGATTCAATAAGTTCACAAGTTATGAACTTCTTTTGGGAGGTAGTCCTCATTTGGGTACACGGATCTAGGGGTTCAGGAAATCCCTGAAAAAGGGCTTTGTTGTAACTTGCTGGTTAATACATCAATTGCTGTTAACTTCTTTTTAAGAAGTTGGGCCACACTTTGAGCATGTTTGAAATTTCCTGGAGGTCCCGTTAGTTACAATAAATTAATTTGGGCTAACTTCTCTGTGAGAAAAGAGGTGGGACCACACTTGTGTGTGTGCAATAGGGCCGGGAAATTCCCTGGAGGGCCCCATATCTTACGAGGAATTAATTTGGGTTAACTTCTCTGCAAAAGAGAAGTTGGTCCACACTTGTGTGTGTGCAAAAGGGTTGAGCAAATTTCCTGGGGGCCCTGTAGCTTACGTAAGAATTAATTTGGGTTAACTTCTCTGCGAGAAGTTGGGCCACAAGTGTGTGTGCAAAAGGTCTCGCTTAAAGTCATGGTGTGCCCCATATTCATTCATTCATTCATTTTTTATTTATTCATTCATGTAGTCATTTCTTTCATTCATTTATGTATTTTTCTAGGACTTAATTCGGGTTAACTTCTCTCCGAGAAGTTGGGCCACACTTGTGTATCGGCAAAAGGGGTTTGTGGGAAATTTCCTGGAGGGCACCATGGTCATTCATGTTTCATTCATTTTAAATGCAATCATTCATTTCTTCATTTCATTCATTTATGTACCTTACAAGGATTTAATTTGGGTTAAGGGGGTACTACACCCCTAGATAAATTTGTGACTATTTTTGTATTTTTCTCAAAAACTAATTACACCCTGGTAACAAAAGTTATGTATTTTATAGGGGCAAGGAATACTACACTGGAATTTCAGTGACCCAAGACAAGCGGTTCAGTATTTATGATAGAAAATGAGGTACCGCTAGGATGTACCTCATTCCTATCATATTTACTGAACCGCTTGTCTTGATTCACTGAAATTTCAGTGTAGTAGTTGGATTCCATGCCCCAATAATATACATAAATTTTGTTACCAGTGTGTTATTATTTTTTGAGAAAAAGGCAAAAATAGTCACAAATTTACCACAAGGGTGTAGTACCCCCTTAACTTCTCTGCGAGAGGGAAAATTAGGCCACACTTGTGTGTGTGCAAATTAAAGGGCTCGGGGAAATTCCCTGGAGGGCCCCGTATCTCATACGGAATTAATTTGGGTTAACTTCTCTGTGAGAAGTTGGGCCACACCTTGTTGTTGAGAGGCCCGTACCTTACGGGTAAGTAATTTAAGCATGGGCTCGGGAAATTCCCGAGAGGGCTGTATCTTACGGGTGAGCAGGCACACTGTGTTTAGATGGTTAAAAAAGGTGGCGGTAAAAAAGGGACATGGCCACAAAAATTTCATCTTAAAGCCAATTTAATTGAAAATAATTTGATCACCATAGGTAATTGCATAAGTGTTTACAAATAGTAATAATTTGTTACTAATATATTTGAGAAACAGTGCATGAGAAGTTGAACGAAATTATGTCAAATATCCAGATTACTTTCCTGAATGTTCCCGGCTTCAGAAAAGTAGGATTAATGTTATGCACTTTTCTAAGGTATTTATATTAAAGAATTGACTCAATAAATGTTTGTAAATTTCTCTTGAGAAATTTTCTCTTGAGAAGTTAGGCTACGTTTGATGTATTGGAACGGACCCTTTTGGTCCGTATTTATTGGATAAGCTGAAGTTAAATCCAATTCTGGATTACAAATAAATGGAGATACTCCTGACGGATATGCCTAGCAAAACTTTTGAGTAAAATGTGCTTTATTTCATTTGGGGGTAATACACATTTTATGGCAAATGATTAAAAATTGATATTTTTAATATTTAACAGTAAACTTTATAAATCTGATGATTTATACTTAAAGTGTATGTAAGTGGGATGAAAAGCCGACGATCAATTGAAAATTTTGACCTTTCGTATTGAAGATATGGATTTTTTTCCCAAACCACAACAAAAATTAGGTCTTTTGGGGAAAAATATCCATATCTTCAATATGAAAGGTCAAAATTTTCAATTGATCGTCAGCTTTTCCTCCCAGCTACATACACTTTAAGAATATATCATTAGATTTATAAAATTTACTTCGAGAACTGTTAATGTTATAAATATATTAAAAATGTGGAAAATATCAAATTTTAATACTTTGTCATAAAATTTGTATTATATCATGAATTTCATAAAATGAAAATTATTTGATATCAGAAAGACATTCTTCGTATTCAGAATGCAATTCGATATGTCTGATGTGCTCTCATGTCCCACAAAAAATACTGTTGAAACGCTCAAAACACTCATTCCAGATCCCTTAAAGTTACACCCTAAAAAATAGAGATGTTTTTAATCATGCTGTAGTTAAAAGTACAAACAACAACAAAACCTTAAAAAATTAGTTTTTTGTAATGATTTTGTTTCTTTTTTTTTCAACTTGACAGAGACAACTCCAGTTTTAGGAATACAGATGTTTTTATGCGGTAGCAGATGGTTTGTAAACATACGATGGTCAACAAAACATGATTTAACAAATGGACAACTAACACCACCACAAGTTAAACTTTTGCATCATGTCCAGCTTCCCAGTGAATGATCAGCAGTGGTTGTCCCAGCTTTCACTCGGAAATAATAACATAACTTAATTGTCAGTCCAGAATGTACAGCAAACATCGCCATGAGGTAGGCCCTATCTTGGATGATCATTTATGGTGCTACAGTATAACATCATGTTTAACTTCAATGATCAGAAAATGGTTTTCCCAGCTTGTCACTTAAAATAATGCCACAACTTACTTAACTGACACCACACTATGTTGATTAACTCCTGGATGTCAACACTTGCATGCAACTTTCAGTGCGGAACGTACAACTAAAATCACCATCATGTTGATCCAATCTTGGATGGTCAGCTACGGTGCTATTAGTTAAAACAGTCAAATATTGAATTGAAGTTTTGAGAATACTGAAATTGTTTCAGATAGTTGGCAGCTCTGTGCATGTACTGTAGACTGGGTGCAATATAATTATGGATATGTTGGAGGCAACATTTCTAGGGGCAAAAATTAACTGCAAATTCATCTCCAAAATTAAGATTTCTGGGACAAATGCACAAAAAGTGCAATACAACATTTTGTGCACTATTTGAACTTTGAAACTGTGATAGCAGTAGGTTGCATTATAAAGCAGTATTTTCCCGACACAAAACTTAAAGCAACATGAATTTCAGAAATAGGGGAAGTTTTATGATTACAACAGTTGTGTAGCATCCCTTGCAATTTAGTTAAAACAACAATGCAACATTTTTTCCAAAGCATTATATTTTCAGCAAAATACAGTTTGCATGGTATATGGGCAATAGACTAAAATTTACAGGTATTTCTGATATATTTTTGTGATCAATATAGACCCATCTTTTACACCAATGAAATTGGACGTTTTTGGACGGAGTGCCATTTGTGGCATTACGATTCCTGGATAAGTTGAAGGAATATAGCAGGATTCCATCACATGCTGTGTTCGCTGACATTGGTTGAATGACCTTCACCTCTACTCCACTTATGCTATCTTATGCTTAAAGGACAAGTCCCAGGGTTGAAAGCAAGTCATCAAACATACAGTTGACAGGTTGAGACGTGTCATTTAGGCTAGTTTTTGGCTCGAATCAAGTCACCGTACAAATTCATTAGGGCGGAGTTACTGAATATCACTTGAGTCGGTCGCCTCATTTTACCTCAAGTCGTGACTCCTTACAACTCTGGGCAAGTCAATCATGTATGTGTTACACACTACAGGTTGTATCAAAATGATAGTTACGATTAGTTGTGATATTTATTGACAAGCCTGCTTCTTCCAAATGCAACATGGATCCTCTTGAAATGAAGAGAATGTAAAGTTTTATAACCTGTTAGTTACACATGTAATATTGATCTACAAATTAGGTAGATCCTATGTTGCATTTTGATGAGGTTAAGTTTGTTCTGCTTATATAAGGCGGAAAAATAAAGACTCGTAACACTGTATTGATATAGAATGGCGTGCACATAGTTGGGTACAATGCTTACGCTAGTTGTGCATTGCGTAATGCGCGACTGACGCATGCATATATGAATTTCCGCGAGCGAGAGTTGGGACTTTCTTGACGCCTGCAGTAACAAAAGCTGAATAATTTCACGCCCTATATAAGTTTCTAACAAACTTTAGTCTTGTACATAATCACAGGAAACTGTTGGGCAACACCATTTTGAATAGAGCTTGTATATTTGAGTGCACACCTCATCATTGAGATGTGGCATTTGAAATCTGCCATACTCTTGTTAAAGATTTGTGACATGATCAAGGGGAATATAATGAGTCACATGTCGGCAATATTAAATTTTGGTTTTCAATATAAAATCATTTGTCCATTTAAAATGCTATATTTTGATCCAAACCCCATCTCAATCGGACATCAGGCTGCGGAGATATGAGCAATTTGTGGAAGTTCAAAAACAATGTAAAACATAAGAATTTGTCACCTCTCTAAGCCTGTAATTCAAAATCAATATTCCCGACATCCCACTCATTCCCTTGATCATGTCACATTTAAGACCAGCCTTCCACAGAAGTATAGTATGTTTTTCAAATGAAATTGGCTAGGGTGAATTATTTTGAATCTCACACTCCAGATGGAAGTTACCCAATTGTTTATTCTATTTGATATCCACACTCCCTCCTCTCTGGAAGATGAATTAAATCTCTCACAGGGGGAGTATGGATTTCAAATGGATTAGCTCATTTGACAACTAATGACAGGTTTCTTGCATTCAATTTTGAGTTTAAGGTCATGTTTACATGGACATTTTTCTATCATAATTAATGATGCTTCTTTCTTATCACCATCTATGAATATCAACAAGAAAAAACAATTTGCAAAACATTCAATGACAATAACATTTCAATAAACATCAAAAGCTGTGTAGCAAACATGTTACCATGGTAACATACACTTTCATGGATTGTATTGTATTGTAAAATACTTGAACCAAAAATAAAATGTAAATAATTTATATGCATACAGGTCGTTTTTTGTGGAGTTATTTTGTCTGCCGCTACTTTGTCCAAATTTAGCTATAGTGTCAAAAAACAAGGTTCGCTATGTATAGAATATATTGTAATGCGTTTCGCAGACAGCCGCTTCGGTATTCATTTTTTGGAAAATTCATGTTACACATGAATTTATTTTTGAATTAGTGAATGAGGGATCAACGTTTTCATTATAAGGAGGGTAGCATATCATTTTTTTTAATGGTGATCATCGTCGACTGTACTGGGCTGTACCAATATCTAAACCTGTGTGCCGCCCTCGTATGCTTACCTACCATGCTGATTATTGTTAAAAACTGATACATGTATGCTGCCCTCATATTATCTAAAGCATTGATCCTTCTTCGCTAATTCAAAAATAATTCATACACAACATGAATTTACTAAACGAAGAACACGGATTCAGCTATCTGCCGAACTCATAGTTAACGATAATTATGTGACATGATCTGGTCCATGGGGGCCAAAGGCGGCAAATTTGAAACTCAGATAAAGGTTAAAAAAAACAAATAAAATACATAAGAAAATAGACATCAAAAAACTTCATAACTTTAAAACCAAGTATGCTAGACCTTTGGTGTTTCCAGTAATCATAGCCTATTGTACATGTAATAATTACAGTAACTCAATTTTCAAAAATGCCTCCTTTGGCCCCCATGGACCAGATCATGTCACATTTATCGTTACAAGATAAAATGAGGTTTGTTAGGGTTAAGGTTTATAGTACTTTCTGAGATATTTCAAAGATGAACATTTTTAGGGTGATCAGAAATATTTCTAGGAAAAAGCAGGTGGAAAAAACTGCTATTTCATCGTAAGGGAACAGTCCAAAGATTAATGTCCTCTAAATGAAAGAGAGGATTCAAAGTGTCAATTATATTTCACTTAAAGCAATGTGTGATTTGCATAAAAATAGATTCCTATTTAAATGTTTGTTTTCACTGATTATCCTCGATTGATTTCGTGCCAAACAAATGAGGTATAACGAAGAAAATTGCGATTTCATTCCAGCGCCTACAATGCGTGTACTAGTACTACGCTCGCCGATCGTAACATGTAATACTGCACGAGCATCGCGCCGACGTGTACACATAAACTGACATCCACGGAGATGTTAGCAAGCATTCGATCGATGAACTCCGGTTTTAATATAAAAATTTAAATTTTACTGTTATTTAAAAAGAACTTCAGGTTTAGTCTTTTACGTGGTATTTTAATACACCGCTGGGCATTATAATTATGCAAAAAGTAGAAATCCGAGTAAAATTGAGGGCGTCGCTGTGAAGCAAATCACACATTATGGCTTTAATGCTATAACGTTGATGTTATTTGATCCAGTTCTGGTTCTGTTACAGATGGGGAGGACTATTACATGTAGGATGAAACAAATCTAGTTACATTGATAAAACCTTGATTTTTCAGTTGTTCCCTAAATAAGCCCCATTTGGAACCAATTACTCCTAAGCAAGCACATTTTGTTCAGTAAAAGATTTTATCCCTTCTCTACTGGATACTATTAGTTGCCCCCTGTTTGTTCACAAAATACGGGAAAATATATACGGTCGGTGACATATTTCATGAAGCTGCAGGCTGAATGGAATACAGCACCAGACCATAGATATTTTCCCATATTTTGTGAGAACAAACAGGGGGTGGCGATTTTATCCTTTATTGAACATGAATTCCATTATCTGCCGACTTGTTGATAATTTTTGCTGCGGGAATTTAGTTTGATAATCTTACTGAAAAGTAGGCCTGTTTCTTCCCTGCTTTTAAACAGTGCAGCCATGCCGCGTGTGAAGTCTTAGGAAAGCGTGTGTGTCATGTTATGCAAATACGGGAAATATTACCTGCCTGTAAATTAATGAGGAGTATGCAGGTAATACAGATTTTTATCCAAGTGGTGTTTGACCAATGAGATAACAGAATTCTTATCAAAGGATAAAACTCTTAATAAAGGGTTCACAAAAATAACTCCCCCGTAAAATTACAAGACATAATTTCTTTGCATAACTTGACATACATTTCATTGATTTGACAAATCTAAAAACCTGTGAATATAGGAATCATTTACCTACCCTCTCAAAGTTCTTTCTTTAAAAAATCTTTTTGTTTTGAACAAACATAATCACATTTTCCAAAAATGATGCTTTCAGAAAAAGTTGCACTTTTCCACATGCTATACATTTAATGTACAAAAACATTCTCGATATCAATGTTTTGATTTATTTAATGGTGTTTTTGTTTTCATTAATTGTTATGTATATGATTACCCAGTCACCCATGCAATCATCTTCAGTATAAAACAATGATTCATTGACATGTGTGGGTTTTTCTAGATTTTATTGAGCGGTGTTTCAAAAATGGAAAAATCAATTTAGGGTTACAAAACATTTCTTTGCATAACTTACATGTAACATTCATTTTGTTGATTTGAAAAATTTAAAAACATGTGAATAGAGGCATCTTTTGCTACCCTACCAAAGTTATCCCTTCTTAAAATCTTTTTTGTTTTGGTCAAAAATAATCATATTTTTCAAAATTGATGCTTTAAAAAAATGTGCACTTTTCAACATCCCATACATGTAATGTACAACACTTTCTAGATATCAATGTTACAATTGATTTAATTGCTTTATTTTCCTTCACCTTTTTGTCTCTTAGTCACCCATGCAACCATTACGTAGTACAAAGTAATGATTTGTTGAAGCTAATTTGGACATAAATAAGGATGTTGAAAAGTGCAACTTTTTCTGAAAGCATCATTTTTCTGCCTCGCCTCCGCCAGGAGGTAGTATGATTTGAAATTTACACCTAAAATGCCGCACATTGCGCGGCATATAGACCGATTGTACAAATTTATATTCTGACAAGTACTCTAATTTCCGCCCAATATCGAGAGCCCAATATATATCCCCCACCACTTTGCGCCATACATAAATTCGCCTATCGCCATTTCCGAATGTTCAAAAAGGTAACCACGCTTCCTCAGCATGTGCAATAAATTAGCATTAAAATTAATCTTATTCTATAGGGATTCTAGAAACACCTAGCACGTGGCGCCAATGGTGCGAGTCTATCAAGCTCATGAATTATGCATTAGAATTTTTTCAAACTCATATGTTGTATAATTGAAGACCGAATTAAAAAGACTAGCTTGCGTATGCCGTCCTGTCAACCAGACCAAAAATGCCATACTGCGCAGGTCAGCAACCAATCACGGCGCGCCTTTGTCATGACGTCAGACGCAAACTAGTATTTTTAATTCGGTATTTAATTATGGGTTGTAGCCTCATCATGGAATAAAGATAGAGCACATCAGCAATATCGTAGAAATCAAGTCGGACAACCGTTATGCTGTGTATGGCAATGGGAAAACACATTAAACAAGGTTTAATTTCATGATTACATGAAACCTGATTATCAATGCAAAAACTTTGGCTGGAGAAGTTGAAGCTGACGTTCATGGCGACACTTTGGATGTGATAATTTGACATCATGGATTGTTTTGTGCAAAATTTGAGGTATTTTTGTGTCATTTAATACGCGGTGAGTCAGCAGGCCGACTGGCATGCATGCTAGGCTCGACTAGGCCGCAATCATCGTGCATGCGTGTCTACATCATAATAATAGGTTGAAATGATGGGATTGAAAAGACCGGCTAGCTATTTGATTTCTCTGCATACGAGATGTATGTGCTGTGCCGTGTTCAACTATGATGCGCCTAGCCGCGCCTAGCCGCGCCTATGGCCGGCTTCATTGCTGTTCAAATCATGTACTAAAGTATTGCAATTTTATTGCGTTGATATAATTCGGAATAATTCGTTTTAAAGTATTTGCTTCCCATGCGTGGTTGGTCATGTTGGTGGTATGTATGTCAGTTTTTTACATTCTACTGAGTACTGATTGCAATATTTTTGTATGCATACCCATGACCGTTTCAAGACTATGACTGAGAAATTTGCTTTTTGTTTGTTAAGATAAAAATAAAAATAAAATGCAAGAATCATCTTTCCCCACACAATACTTCTTACAAACAAGGTGTTGATATTGGCCCTTTCGATGCAAAACAAAGCACAAATGAATGAAAGAAAACAAAACAATAATGTTTTTGATTTTTTATTCAATTACACATACAAAAAAGTAATGGCCTATGAAAAGACGCCCCTAAATATAATAATATTAATATTATTTTAGTCCTGAATACAAAATGTAATAAACAAGCATAAAAGAATCTGATACGAAAATCTGTTACTCTGAAACGTTACAATTGTAATTTTCAGTCAAAAAATCCACAAGAAATGACTCTTGATACAACTTAGGCCTATATTTTAAAAAACAGAAACGGCTGCCTGCATCTGGAACTCTTCATATCTGAAAGTTTGAAGGTCTTATTTCATACATCAGAATTATCTGCAAGATGGCTTTAGGTGACCGTGGCCCTATTGGCTAATGCACAAATTTAGATTTTCTTTCTATTTAAATAATACTATAGTATGTTAAAGCTTATGCCCTGTAGATTACATTCGGTTCTTGAGATATGGCCTGTCAAAATGGCGCGAAACCAAAACAAAAAATTGGCAACAACTTTCTGTTTATTTTCTATATTTTTGCAGTTTCCAGTTGCCAGATGATTTTCTAATTACATGCATGAATTATGCAAAGTAAAGATTTCAGATAATCAGATACAATTAAAAGAGCTATGGCACTGAGGCATGGTAGGCTATGGGTAGAACACACACTATACTACAAAATTACGGTTGCGTTTTGGCAAATTTCAATTTGCATAATTAATCAGGGCCACTTATTAGAAAAGTTGATTAGGGCCCAAATTAATTATGCAAATGGAAATTTGCCAAAGGCATCCATGGGTTTTATATCTTATTTTGTAGCCGATCTGAACATTTTACTTTGTATAACTCTTGCATATATAATTAGAAAATAAGGCCTACCTGACAACATTGCATAACAAAAATAAAAGAAAGCCATTTTGACAGGCCATATTTTGGTAACGAATATCCGATTAAAATAAAATTTTCAGTCTTGTAATCAGGAGAGAATGGGCTCACATATTTCAATCAGACAAAATCTATATCCAATAGCGTTACCTTAAAGCTAGCATTATAAGTGTCTCCTTAACTAATAACAAAAGGTGCCCATTTGTATCTTGGAGGCATTGTCTTTTTTAAAGACATTTCTTGTTGGAAATTGTGATTATTTTTGGCCAAAACAAAAAGATTTTAGACGAAAGAACGTGGGGGGGGGGGGGTAGAAAAACGATTCCTTTCTTCACAGGTTTTTATTTTTTTCAAATCAACGAAATGAATGTCAAGTTAGGCAAAAATATGTTTTGTAATTTTAGGGGGGAGTTATTTTTTGTGAACCCTTTATCATTAGGATGCATTTTGTACTTCAGTAATTTTAGGTTTATATTTTACATACACAGACACAAAGAAGATCTACATGTAGCACTTTTTTCTTTACAATCCATGAAACATTTTATTGTTAAGGATAATGTACAGTATATATTATAAGAAGTGGGTGTTTCCATAACCTGACCACCTTTTCTGACTACCTTTTCTGACTACCTTTTCTGACCAGATTGAGCCCTGTGATATTTGATTCTTACACTATAGACCACAATGGCCTTATCCCAATGCCATAGTCCAATAACATTAACTAAACAATCATAGTGCAAAATTTGACTTCAAGTTGCAGAGTATGAGGTTTTTGTACCCCAATTTTCAAAGGTCATTCAATGAATGTACAAATGTATTGGAATTAAAGAACTGTGCACTAATAGATGAGAATGTTTTGGATCCTAGTGTTTTACGCCATAATCATAGACAGTCATGCTGGGTGATAATTAGCAAGCTTTTCTCTGGGACTTGTTAATAGATAAACAACATTTTTAAGGGTACACGGTTGTTATTTCTTTCTTATTTGTGATTTTGTTTTGTTTAATACAGTTTTGTTTGTATATTTAATATCTTGGATGCACCATCGGATCGAGTGCCACTGATGTAAAAGCAATTTCCAAATAAAAACTTGAAACTTAAAAACTACAACACTTTCATGGTAAATGAAATTATTTAAAACAAATAAAATAAAATTTTGCACACACATCCAATTTTCCTGATTTCATTCGAACGAGTGCTCCCTAGTGTTACCCTCAGCACTTCCCTGTTCAGACTTTGTCTGTCTGATGGACAATTAAGGGTATACGATGTATTGTTGGTCGAAGCAGCAGAAAAAGTAGTTCACATCACCTTGCAAATGGTAGTGAGCTTTAGCAAGAATTGCATTGTTTAATAAGCCCAATCGGCATTGGAAGTTTGCAATGCATTGTGGGACACATTTTGCAGTTTTGGGACACTTTGTCCTTTGACCTATCGGGAAAATTCAGAAAAATTGGGGTTTTGAGCGTACAAAATATAACTTAAAACGTGTTACTAGAATAAAAACAAACCCAAAAATTTGATTATTGTATTATTAATTATTTTATTATTTATAATGATAACATTATTACAATAATAAATTAATGATTACAGCAATTTTCCAGATATGTCAGAGGTCAAAGTGTCCCAAAAAACCTGTCAAGTTATGGCGATTGGGCTTATTCATATAGCGAGCGTGTAGAATAATTCAAATATCACAGATATAAGTATAGGTCCTGTGGTTCTTGAGTTATGTTGTAGAGAGGGCTGAAACAATAACACTTTTGTAAAACGTACATAACTCATAAACAATAAACTAAGCAAGTTTTCGAAAGTATATGATTTGTATAATGAACTTCTGCAAAACACCAAAGTGTTATTTTTCAATAATATATTGATTCAGATAAATGAAAATCTGCTTCGACCAACAATACCTCGTATACCCTTAAATCCATATTCACATTCATGCTGCACCCTTAATATACATGATATATCAGGGCATGTTTGACCCAGAGAAGATGTAAAGAAAGGAGATAGATCCAGCTATCCTCAAACAAAATATGTGTGTTGCCGCTCATTCAAAAGCAATCACGCTATTTAGGTTTAACAATAAAATACAACAAAAGGGTTCGAACCCATGACGGGTGTGATACACAAGTTGCTGCTTACTAGTTTTAGGGAAAGGTCAGTGTCTGTATACCATCAATACTATGCATACCATGCATGCAGATCCTAACATCCAGTTTATTTCAAATAAAATATGACCGAAGTTCCATGGCAAATAATAATTTTGCACGCTTGGTTACGCTTTCAACCTCTACGATTTATGATACAGCCTATTTTCAATTATCAAAATATCTTTATTAAGTTTGCAGGAAATGACAGGAAAATACATAAAACAATAAAATATAGATGATCAAAAATCATCCCTTTTCTAACAAAATCCTAAAACACTCTCCTAAATAATTAATATATGTTCCAAAATGGGCGGAGTTTTTTGGAATCTTTACAAAACTACATTTCTTTCTTATAGTATCCACGTGTGGCATCCCTTCAGAGCAACATCAGGTACTTAACACACACGTGTCATACTTTCAAGGGATTCTCTATAGAAACATTGGATATGGTTTCAATTCTGGAGTGAAAATTAATCAACCGCACCCTGAACCGTAGTCGGCAACCCACATCACATCAAAGGCTACTTTCAAGTAGATATGTAACTACTTGAGAATAAAGGACTATGAATAGGTGCGACAGGATTACCTACGGGATTATCTCAAGGATATAATTCCGTTCTCCCTCCTTCTTTTTCAACTTTCCTGGTTTGACCATAGGCCTGAATGTGACCTTGTGAAGTGGTAATTGTGTTTACTCTATTGATTATTGACCCAGCACCTGAAATGATAACTGTCTCCTCTCTTAACTGAGAAGTTAACTGCCCTGTGAAAAACCATGGAAGTATGGAAAAACAAAACAAATTTCACTTCAGTTGATAATTTCAATTTTATGTCACTTAACATCCAGAATGGTACAACATTATTGTGCAAAGTGTAAAGATGATAACAATGAAGCAAACATCAAAATAATGTCAAATAAGATTGTCAAAAAAGATGGTCAGAAAAGGTGGTCAGAAAAGGTAGTCAGAAAAGGTGGTCAGGTTATGGAAATTCCCATAAGAAGTCACATGTGTTCATTTAAACAATGAAGACAAATGATCTGTACACCTGCATGTTTCTCTTGGCTGCACAACAATAACAAGCACCGGGCATTTAAACCCAATTGACTTCGCGTAACTGCTTTTTGTACTCGGCTCACAAAAGAAGCCACCAAATCCTTATTAATGGTCACACGCCAGTGATTTTTCAGCTGTAGGAAGCTGGAGGACAAGATGTTGATTAAGTTATCAAGTAGAGAATTTTGACCAAAGACCTCACACCAGGAGGGTGAACTTGCATAGGAACAATGCCGGAAACTATACGTCACGCTATTGTTCGACTTAAACTACATCATTTTACTACCCCTTGCGTTTCCGATAATACAGCTTTATGCTGGTTTCATATAACCAGCATTAGTCTCCTCCACCTTCGCAACACGGTACGTGGAGTGACTGGAATCACAATGACAGCGGAGGAGAATAGACAATTTAATTCTATCAAGCATATAATACCTGAACAATCACCGTCATTTGATCGATTTACTACAGAATATATTGTATACACAAAATATAATTTTAAAATTGTAAACCTGTTAACTTATATACTTGTGTACTAAAGTATAAGGACACGCGTGAATAAAATCATGTAGAAGACAAAATGGCCGCTAATCCGCCTATTGTCTAGACTTAAACTACATCTTCCGGTTTGTTACGTAATACTAGGATGCCAGGCCCTGCATGCTCACACTTTTTAATCTAGCGGCATTTTTCAAACTGTATACTTAATCTACCAAAACACGTTTCAAAACGTAAAAAGGGGCCAAGTTTAAATCTTTCCTGTGTGACTTTTCACCCTTTTTTAAACTTGGTCCCATTCAGTAAAGTGGTACCGTAATAACATGAAGAATGAGTCCTAATTTCTACATGCAACAATTAGGTTTAAGCCCGGGGGGGTTTAAGACTGTTCGAAAGCGGTGCAATATGACGTAGGCTATGTATTATCAAAAACATTTGAAGGTTTATGTTTCATTATATTGCGTGTTCATAAAGAGTAGTAGTAGTAGTAGAGTATTATATGTACTTAGCAAATTGACTGTCTGTCAACCTGTTACATATTATAGACCCTACATCTGTACATAAGGCGCAGGATCGCACAAGACGATGAAGAATTTAACAAAGTGAGTATTTGCTACTCTTGCTTAAATCAAAATACATTATAACGTCTTTACGGAAAAACTTCAATCAAGCACGAACATTAATTAATTTACTCTACAAAATGAACACTGACAACTAAGAAAACAAACAAGTAGCCTAAAGATGACTTCGTATGGGTCTTTAGAAACTTTCATAAATGGGACCAAGTTTTAAAAAGGGTGAAAAGCCACACAGGAAAGATTTTTAAACTTGGCCCCTTTTTACGTTTTGAAACGTGTTTTGGTAGATATTAATTCTTTTTTGAGGAAAAAGATATTGCGCGGTAAGTGGTTCTTTGTAGCCATGCGAGGTCAAGTGTTCACGAGTAATTTTACACCATTTTTGGACATTCAAAAATTTTAGCCAAAAATTTCAAAAATTTTGAACTTCGTTATTTGAGCTAATTTCGACCTAATAATCACTTTTATGTATCGATCCAGTGTTCCGGAGTATTTTGACACTATTTTTGGACATTCCAAAATTTTAGCCAAAAATTTCAAAATGTTTGAACTTCGTTATTTGGGCGAATTTCGACCTAATAACCACTTTTATGTATGGATCAAGTGTTCCGGATTATTTTTACACCATTTTTGGACATTCAAAAATTTTGGCCAAAAATTTCAAAATTTTTGAACTTCGTTATTTTTGATAAATTTCGACCAAAAACCCACTTTTATGTATCGGTCAAGTGTCCTCGAGTATTTTTACACCATTTTTGGACATTCAGATTGTATTATACAACAGCAATCACAGCAATGACTACGGTACATGATAGAATCTTACACTACTACTCATAGTTAAAATTATTATCATTTTCCTATTGGGGTTGCCGCGAGGAGTAATTTGAGACAAGTTACTATTGAATCGGTGCTTTTTGAAAAGTTAGATTCTGTGCATGAGATTTTCACCTAATTTACATTGTAACTTCCGAACTAAGCACCCTAGTGCAATAAACAATGACGTTTTTACTTTCTACCAATGAGAGGAATAATTTGAGGATTAATTACAACCAGTCGGAAAGCCAGTTCACCATGTTCACGATTTCGAGCAAATCTTAAACATGGACGTAGCCCCTTGACGAACTTCCTGACTGCAACATTGTAGAACAAATTTTAATTTTTGTCCCCATTATGACCTTCAACCCCTCGTGAGAAGCCTAGGGGCATAATCGATACCTTTAATATATTTCTGTATTTATCTTTGTTTTATTTTTATAACATTTTAAATGTCTTGTATTTATATGTCGAAAACTGACCAACAATCAATCAATCAATCCATTAATTGACAATCAATTATTTAATCAATCAATCATAATCATTCAATCAACAAATTTCAAAATCTTGGCCCGGGTCGTGGAGCGGATCCCTGAGATAGAGCGTACACGGGTCGTTACTTCCGACGATCACTTCGCTCCAGCAGGCTGCCGCATCGGGTTTACTCTTCATTTGCTCTAATGTAGACACACCCCAGCAATTCCGATGGCAACTACCAATATCGTCATCGTACCACATCATGCAATAATCACAAATATCTTCGCATATATCTTCGCTTAATGGGTGTATCTTGGAAGCCGAAATCATGTTGACTGATGATACGACCAACATCAAAGCGACGACCGCGAACATGGCGACGTGCTGACGATTCATCGGGCGATTCATGGTTGGATTCTGTCACGGAGAAATACAAAAATTGGCATGTTTGTTTACCTTAATTAATTAAATGTTTTGTTATTAATACTGAACCTGACAGTAGACCCTTTTGGGGCCATAGGGTTAATTATAGCCTCCTTGAAGAATGGCAGGAATGGCACAATACTGAATGGTTGTCTCGGTCCCAGCCGGTTTGTGTTCCCTCCGTCAATAAATTTTGTTTGTTTAGCACAAATCGGCTGGGACCGAGACTATACTGAATGGTCGACTGCAGATCCGTCGGATAACGCTTTTTCAATGGGAAATGAACTTTGCTGCTTGGATGATATCACGATGAGGTTAGCATTTATTCCGTATTGAAAAGCGTGTTCCGACTGATCTGCACTGGCGACCGGCCGCGGCCTCAATAGGAAGGTGCGATGCGAAATGGTCTATGGTTTGGGTAAAGCCTTTTGAATTATACCTCCTCCTATTGTATCCTTCAAGAAGGTTAGCTGTCCTATTTATAAAGGAGACGAAAAATCTACGGGTGGACGGACTTGCCATACCAATTAAGGCAGGGGGGGGGGGGATTAGGAAGTGTTGAAAGGCTGGTCGGTCGGAATTTTTTTTAATATAAGTTTTCCTTCCGGAAGAGGCTATAAAAATTGAATGAGCCTAAAAAATCTAAATATAAGTTGTCTGAAAATATACCTTTAAGATTTCTGAATTTTTTTCAAACAATTTTCGTCAAAATCTAGATATTCGACCCATAGGCCTACGCTATGAGTTTGAATACTCATATGTAGTAAAGTACAAGGTGTCCCATAAAAAGGTTACATGTAGAAAATGAACCGCATTTTGTGATGGTACAACAAAACTAGGCCTATGTCATATTTTCAGATATTATTTATTGATCCTTCTTGTAACTGTTTGCTAAGTTTCAATAACTTAACTTATGAGCGCAAGATGACAGGGGTGTTAAGAGTGGCTAACCATCAAAATATCGCACAACGAAAGTCGTACACACGCTCATCTTTGTTTTCAGATTTTTCTTTATTGTATAGCCATAGGCTAGAGCCGGCGTTAGCCATAGGCTAGAGCCATACTTTAATTTTGTTTTGCAATATTTGTTCGCACGTTTAACGGGTTATCTAGCCACTGTGTAGATTGAAAGTTGCAGGATGTACAGTATGTATGCGAATGAAGAAGTAGATAGATTTTCTATAATAAAATGTCTTCAGGAGAGGAGAAATCATAACGAAAACACCTAAGTCCGTCAAATGCACGAATAAAAATACGTGTGTAGTATAGGCCTATCCACCATTGGGGAATTGCCGCAGCTGATTAGAGTCGTTCATTTCGTGCGGTACATGATTAGAGTCGTTCATTTCGTGTGGTAAATACTAGCGGGCAATGGGTGTATTTTTTGTTTGCTTTTGTGTTGCTTTTTGGAAACACTCGCGCTCGCTATAAAACCGTTCATTTGTTTGCACAAACCTGGTCTCCTACACATGCAGCCAATTTGTGTCGGGCGATCCGAACAAACATCGTGATAGCCACATACAGTCTGGTCCGAGTCACAGACTATCAAGTGCAAAGTTTACCAGTGACCTTCGATAAAGTCGATACTGTAGTACAAACATGCTATATACAGGGTGTCCCTGAAAGAACTGTATCGTCAGAAACTTAATTGTTTGGGTATTTTAACGCCACAACTAAACAAAACTAAATACTTGGTGCAGTTGAGCAATAAATCGGCTATCACATACTTTTTGACAAAAAGACGAAATATTAAGATTAGAAATTTAATAATTTTTACTTCATTTACTGTATAAAACATACATCTTTTGACTCATTGTGACACCAGATTTTTTTTCTTTTTTGAGAAACAAAAATCCTTCCAAACTTTACATAGAGCCAAAAATTTACAAGATTAAATTTTTTATTTTGGCATAACAATTTAGGGAATTTTGTTTTTGTTTGTTAACGTTTGTTTTAATACGCAATCACTCAGGCACACCCTTTCCAACGAAAAATGAAAACTTTAATCTCAACATTTCATTTTTAGCATGGAGAAAGGAAATCATAACTTCCCTCCCGTTCCTCCCCATTTTCCCCTTCTGTTTTTCTTCTTTTTTTCATTTTGCTTTTCACCTTTCCACATTTTTTCTTCTCAGACAACCCTTGTTTACCAAAAGTAATAAATTTTATTTAATTTATGACGACACCGCATTCTATCATCCCTGTCTAGCCCCGCTCCAAAGGTCTGACCTGGTTGTTAAACCGGCGCAGGCCAGATGTCAGAACTGCAAATCAAATGCAGCAAGGTAGAGGTTGTAATATCGTGCACATAGCTACCTATACCTTGCTGTGTATAGTGAACAGAACACGTGTATTTTGCTCACTGGCAATTGATACAAACAGAACGTATCAATAAATGGGACAGTATGAATGGATTATTTTCGAAGTTTATGTTGTGATGAAGTTTGGAAGTCAACATGTGCGATGATGCTGAGTATTAGGGAACAAACCAAATGACGTCCTATAAACGGTTTCGTTTAGGAGTGAGGGGGTAAAAATACTCGATTACGTTTGTACAAAAACATCGGTCTGAAGAATGTGTCATTATTATTAGGCCTATTATGTCAAAATTTTCAACATTTCACTATTACGTTTCTGGCAGGGAGGGAGGGGGTCGGCTGAGAAATGAAACTAGTTACGTTTATAGGACGTCATCGATCTTTTGGTTTGTTCCTTATAGGGTCTACAGGGGTTTTAACAACATGGTGTATCGCCTAAACTTGGTCAGTTGTATTTGAAGTTGATGTTCTTACAGAGCTGAATAGATTTCAGGGTCATCCAAGGTCACCCAGGGTTCATCTGAGGTCAAATTACTAAAACTGTCATATGGGCACGAAACTTGGTGGATATAGTCAACACTTAGAGTAAAATTTTGGAAGGTCATTTCAGGGTCATCCGAGGTCACCCAGGGGCATCTGAGGTCAAATTACTAAAACTGTTATGGGCACGAAACTTGGTGGGTATAGTCAACATTTAGAGTCAAAGTTATTGGAAGGTAATTTCGGTGTCATCAGAGGTCACCCAGGGGTTATCTGATGTCAAATTACTAAAAACTGACGTAACAGCATGAAATTTGGTGAGTACAGTCAACATTAAGAGTCAAATGTTTGGAAGGTCATTTTGGGGGTAATCCAAGGTCACTTAGGGGTCATCGGAGGTCAAATGACTAAAATCTGTCGTATGGGCATGAAACTTGGTGGGTACAGTCAACATTGCTAAAAAACTGTATATACATACAAAAACTTCCAACACACGGCTCGGGTTGTTTTGGTAAAGCAATACCAACACCTGTTGTGAACTCGACACCACGAGGGGATATCCCATATCCCAACCCGTGCTCTGGGCATCTTGTAAAACATAAACATTACACAGCTGTGCGGCCTATTACATCATGATGCAGTCATGTCTACAGTAGAATTCATCTCGACCTTTGCAGGACTTAACCCCATTAAAAGCTATTAAACCAAGATAACACTCATTGAAACAGCTCAACTGATTAAATCGGATCTTCTCTGGTTGTGCACAAGTGACTGTTTTCATGTGCGATATTGCAATAAAGCTGGTATTCATAGCTTCAGTTGGGTAACCGATTATAAAGGAAACGAAAGGAAACAATGTTATTACAATGTGGCTTTGTTCACGAAATCAGACAATGGCGTGCTTTTTGTAAACCAGCATTCTTGAAAATGAGCAACATAATGATTTTTGACTTAACACGGTTTGGAAATAATTTCTTCATATTTTTTGGTGTTATCTGTCGTTTACATGTCCTTCCTAAAACACAAAAGTACGACCCTCTCCAAACACCTAAATTAGCTAAAAATTTAGGACATGTTACAAAACTATATTGTCTAGAATTTTAGAAGAGTACTTTTAATATTGGCCGGTTATTTTTCACACAGCGACGTTAACTAGGCAATGTACTATTACCTATAACATTAACTAAAACACCAAAGTACGAATATTTCCAAACATCTAAATTAGCTAAAAATTTAGGACATGTTAAAAACTATATTTTCTAGAACTTTAGAAGAGTACTTTTTATATTGGCCGGTTATTTTTCACACAGCGACGTTAACTAGTCATATCCCCATACTGTTAACGTAGGGCTATTTGTAAAGGTCACGCGTCAATGGGAAAAAGCACTGTGTCTTGTATATAGGAAAACGGACAGTAACTGCAGTATGTTTCCATATTATTTCCTTCTTTAATCACCCACACTCCCCATCCACCATCCAGGCTTCGCCCATACAGGGTTCTGAAAAGAAACTCACATTTAAACACAACCACTACCATTCCATCACCCAACAACCATAAACGCCAACCGCGTATGCCGAAAACCGCGCAACCGAGAACCGCTCTAGTTACCTTTTATGTTTGTCTTATTTTTCATTGTTGAACTTATTGAACAAAAGAAACATAATTGAAAAATAAAGTATTGTACACTGAAAATAAATAAGTTTTAGAACTTCTTGACTCTTAGTGGTTACAAATAAAGGAAGGTGGTCATTAGAGAAGAACACGTTTTTGGTGAAAGCAGGTCTGCACGCTGTATCTCATGTCATCAGTATAGTGAAATGAAAAACAATCTTTTGCATTTAGGCCTTGTTTGGATTTTGTTGACTTGAAATCGCTACTCGTTTGTTTTTACATTTCTGACTGATATCTTGAAATAAAAGTGAACAAGTTTTATTCTTTGTTTATCAGAATAAAATACTGCATTTGCCATGCTATGGCTGGGCCTACTCAAGTGCCCCGCCAAATGCACGGTGGCTGTGACGGTGGTATAATGAACCTCGTGTTGCATTATGTCACGTAAAAAGCTTGCTCAGGAATGCGTGGAATGCGGATTAAGTACGTAGGTTGTGAACTTGACATTCACAGGGGTACTAGTAGAGGGTACAGATTATGTCATGAAAAGGATATTTATAATTGTTAACATTAACTTAGATTATTTTCAAAAATCTACATGTAACCTTTTTGGGGACACCCGGTACTTCATATTTCATTTCATTTCATATTTATTTAGCACTCAAACATTAAAAATTACAATTGCACACAATTACAATCAGATTGCACATATTAAAAGACATAAAATATAGGGTGAATGCAAAGTAGTTCCAGTATAATAAAACGACAAAGTGAGAACATTCTTAAAATTCCAAAGAGTACCAAGGATAGCCCAAAAAACCTCCAATAATAGAGGCTTGTTTCCGTTGGGTCCTTTAATGAATGACAAAGAGGACAAAACAGGGAACAGGCAGCGCGCACTATCAGGCATGAGAATTTTCAGTTTAAAACTGAATTCAGTTTTTTTTATAGTTAAAATTTCCGCAACTTTATTTAATTTCAGCCCGTTTTTGGTACTTTTTGCCCAATTTCACGCACATTTTCAGTTTTTTCAGTTATTTTTAGGAAGGTGCAGTCTCATGCCTGCACTATAGGCCTACAGCCCGTCTAAAAAAAAAAAAAAAAAATTGTGCAAGTGAAAAGCGCCCTCTTTGGCAATTAGAAAATACGGTTGTGACATGATGCTTGCTTAGCTCTCAAATGCCGTTTGTTCTGTTCAATTTGTTTGTTTTAATCTCGAGATATGGTTAGTGTTGATAGTTGATCATCACCCCCTGATGGTCATAATCTATATAGCGCCATCTATCAGTGTTTATGTTAGATTCCAATATGGCGATCTCCATGATAGAAGTTCATGTAAATGTGTAAATGAAAACCCGTGATTAAAACCAGTTTAATCCTAGTTATTACCAGTGGCGTAGATTTCTTTTTGACATTGGGGGGGATGGTGTTGAAAAAAATTCTTGAAGAATAGTGAATCCAGCACCTTTTGGCGACAGAATAAGTTGATGTTACAAATGCGCGCGAAGCGCGAGAAAATTTTTGCTATTTTGAAGCTAAACTGTTGAAATATGGTGCAAAAGTGGAATAAATGGGCGCGAAGCGCGAAAATTTGCACTTTTGGGGCTAAAATGGGCAAATATGAGATAAATTTGGTCAGAAACCTATATTCAGGCGTCAACATTGGGGGATGATTGTATGGAGCATCCCCCCCTGGCAAAATGTTGGGGGGGATAAATCCCCCCCATCCCCCCCGGGATATACGCCTATGGTTATTACAAATCATCCTTGTCCACGATTCATCTATAGTTTATAGTTAACTACAAAAGGGTAAAATCACAATTGTGCCACTTTTACTAGGGAAGAGTGCTGTACAGGAAAATCAATGATAGCATCAAGTTTATCAAGAGTTCCTTCGTGAAATCAAAAGAATGCATCAATTATACAACAATACAAAATTGTTTTTACTGTACTGTTTTATCATGATCCTAGGGATATGACTCTCTTTTCCCACTTAAAACAGATTAAAAGATAAATAAATATTTCACATTATGCTGTAAAATTAAATAGGCCTACATGTGCATGCAAGGGCGGCGGAACCGGGGGGGGGGCAGGGGGGCCAGTGGCCCCTCCACTTTTTTGACTGAGGGGACCTGGCCCCCCCACTTTTAACCCATAATGTGCTGTGTGTAACATGTCTGGGTGAACATAAATAATCAAATCTCTATTCTAGACCTTAACATGCTTAAAGAACGTGTAAAAATTATGCACAAAATGGCTTCAATTGGACCTTCATTTTGCAAAATTTTCCAACTCCCCTGTATTAGGACACCCAACACTAAAAGCAATAATTTATACAATTATAGTGAAAACTTATCCACGAATGGCTTCAATTTGGGCCTTCATTTAACCCATTTTCGGATTTTTCAAACTGAAATTGTACACAATAATAGTGCCAGAATGGTCCACCAAATGGCTTAAATTGGGCCTTCATTTTGCAAAAGTTTCTCACTTCTGAGGGGGCACATCCCCTCAGACACTCCCCTGCGTCGCACAAGCGCGACGCGATGGCCGCTTCGCGGCCATTATTTTGATTTTTTTACATCACCCGGCCTGACTGGCCCCCCACTTTCAAAATCGTTCCGCCGCCCCTGTGTGCATGTCAATGATTTTATCATGGTAAATACTGTTTTCTTTGTCATTCAAGACATGTTAAAAGACAAACAAATATTGCTAGGTTAATGAACGCGTAGTACTTGTTGGGAGAGGAATTAGACAAAATAATGCATGCGAACTGATGTTGATGCGTCTAAACGTTCTTTGCGATGCGGTGCGTTGTCGCACTGCAAAATACTGCATTGCGATATCGCAATGAAGTTAAATACATTTTAACTTGGAAATGCGACGAGTTGCGTTGAGTTGCGGTAATTCGCACTACGCCAATGCGCGCGTAAACGGCGCAGAGCCACGCGACTTGCGAGCCAGAGACCAGTGGACATGATAATACAGAAAGAAGGAAAAATTAATAAAAATTAAAGGACAAAAAAGGTACATGGACGGGTCACGGGATTATGATAAAGATGAACACGTCCGCATACACGCTCTGAGAGGACGTATACGGGAAAAATATGTGTGTTGTATAAACAAAATGAAGCGGTAGACCTATACTATAAAGAAAAATGAAATTAAAATGACAAAAAGAGGTACGAGTAATTAGGCCAACGGGTTAAATTAACTAAATGAAACGGGAACGAAACAAAGAAGGAAAGAAACTAATCAGGAAATGTAAGAAAAAAGAAGAAGCTATAATAATGATAACAGAATTAAATAAAAAACATGGAAACGGGAAATCACAAGCAGCAAATAAAAAATGAAGCTAAAAGGGAAATAACAAATAACAGATTTAGAAAAAAATGGGAACGGGTTTAAATAAATAAATAACATGGAAACGAAAAATCAAAATGTATCTTTTCGATGATTCTACCTGTCCAGTAATTCTTCCTGTTATAGTGAACGCTCCCATTTACTCATCTAGCGGGGACCTGCGCGAAGCGCGGGTATCCTGCTAGTACATATAAATAGGCCTAAGTTTATTAGAGAACAAGCATCACTTCCAAGTCTTTTTGTGGTACTCTAGGGGTTTATCCTCAGAATCTCACATTTGAAAAAAAAAAAGGGCCTCATCGTTTCCTCGAGCACTGTTGGAGAAGACCGAAAACTACTGACAATGCTAATTTTACATTGAAAAAAAAAAAACACCTCCCTCCCTCATCAATTCATGAAAATCCTCTGGACGAGAACCAAAACATTAATTTTATACGGCCTAATGTTGCATTCAATTAGGCCTACTTTTATTGTCACTAATCGTCTGATATTTTTAACTCTTTATGACCATTTTACTATTGAATACTTTAATTTTAATAAACATCAGTATAATTTTGAGTTCAACGAAATGAGTTCATCATGACTAATACTAATAATAACATATTTTTAATAAAATTCGACTATGGCATAGTCTACCCAAGTGAAAGTTCGGGGTTCGCTATCAATAAACTGGTAGATTCCAAAATCAGAATTGTTCAGTGAGCCGTTATAATTATGCAAGATAATGTTGCATTCAATTACTTTTATTGTCACTAATCGTCTAATATTTTTAACTCTTTATGACCATTTTACTATTGAATACTTTAATTTTAATAAACATCAGTATAATTTTGAGTTCAACGAAATGGGTTCATCATGACTAATAATAACATATTTTTAATAAAATTCGACTATGGCATAGTCTATCCCAGAACAGGAAGAGGAAGCTGTCGCATGTCATTTTACAGTAGCCTGCACGTTACAAAAGTAGGCCTAAATATAAAGATTTAATGAATCGCCAAAAAGTTGATCTCATGAAAATTACAAGAAACCCGGTTTGACATAAAGGCCTAATAGGCCTATATTATAGCACGTGATATTAAAAGAAAGACAGCTCACCATGAAGAATGGAGACAAAATATCTCCATTGCCCATTTTGTGGGTTTGAATTTAAGTCTTTGAAGACCCTTCATGTGCGCGAATGTTTGATTATTCCGTGAAAGCAAGTCGGAATATAATTGGTAGGCTTGTATAGGCCTATGCATGTAGGCCTATATATGAAAATATTCACATATTCTTTTATACATAGGATGCTTCAGTTTTTACATAAAAATATTTCATTGTAAAAAAAAAAAAAAAAGTAATCAGGTTTCGTTAGCCTGCGCAATAAACTAGCATTAAATACATACTTATTCTAAAAACATTTTAGAAACACTTTCACGTATAATACTGCTGTGGCTTCCCCCTGTTTCGCTCTTTTCAGCATGTTCAGTGTTTTTACATGGAAATTTGTTTTGCAACAACTGCTGATAATAATGCGAGTAGGCCTATACTTGAATCATATGCCTATAGCCTATGTGATAAGGAATGTACGAACATAGTATAGGCCTATAGAGTGCACTGCACATGCACATCGGATATAGAATGTCATAGGCCTAGACATTATAATCAGATCACTTCCTAACATACCCGTTGCCAACCACACAGTTGCCAACGGAGGCAAATCTTTGAACCGGTACTTCGTGAGTATGGTTCAATAGATATCCACAAAAAAAAGCTTAAGGGAGGTGTAATGAGCGTGAACCTGGTTTGATGCAGAAAAGTGTGCCTGTAACAGACACAGCCGCCAGAAAAGGACCAGCTCAGATCGCGCGCCAAATAAGTTTGCAGTCCAGAAATTTCATTTTTTTCTAGCTCAGCCTTGCAAAAAATAGGCAGAGGTGGGAATCGAACCCGGGTCCTCCGTGTTGTAAAACCTACTGCGTTACCACTGAGCCAACTGACAATTAGCTTTGAGAAGTTTGATAGTAATCCTTGATATTGCTGAATAGAATAAATCAATACTGATAGGTCTATCTAATGTACGATGCTATTCAAATTGGCCTATAAACTAGGAATATAATGTGAAATGACTATCAATCGATTATTAATCAAGTTGTCAAGTTATCAACAATCAATAATAAACCGACGTAGGCCTATCATGGAATATTACTATTAAGGTTAAATACAATTGATTTTCAAGGCTTGATTGCAGAGGGGCGTAAGTTTAATAATGGAAACAGCCATGCAGAAAAGAATGAATTCACGCGTACAATAGTGTATCAATCTGAACTAGGGCCACGTACAAACCGCGGCTCGTGAGTCATCCTATGTTGTAGGGATAGGGAAGGGGCGACCATGATACTCCCATATGGGCTGATGGGGGAGGATTGTGGGCAGCCGTTTTCGGCAATTTTCCTTTGGATTTTCTAAATTTTCAATTTTTAAAATTATCCTGGATGATATCTGTCGTGAAATAAATCAATGCTTGTATAGGCTATAATAGGCCTAGTATGCCTATACCTACCCTGATTATGCAATATATAGGCCTACAACAATAACTACAACAACAGTAACAAAACCAACAACCAATATTTTGTTAATCTAATTTGTAAAAATATATTCATAGGCCGCGCCTATTATTAGACTAGTAGGCCTAGGCCTATAGCCTAAAAATTCCTGAATTATAGGCCCCTATAATGAAAAAAAAACGGGCAAAAACAATCAATCGCTGCAGTCAGAAAGAAACGAACAAGAAAAAAAGAAAAAGTGAGAGAAAAATAAAATAAAAATAGATGGAATGGACCACATAGTGACTCGACTGGGCACGTACCAAAGTTTTCCAGCTCAAAACTATAGTATTATATAGTCGAACGTGAGTCTGGCGCGCTTTAAACCGATTGAGCTACTGAGTGACCTGTGAAATCGATTGATCTCAAACTGACTATTATCGAATAGTGCATAAATGATAAACAATCTCATCACCGCTGTAAATGTCGGAGGTATCGATGGCGAAAAACCTCGATTTTTGCAAAAGTAGCTTAAATTTGGAGTGAAATTCAAATGGTAAAGGAATCGACATACTTTTGAGAAATAATGTAGGCAGTTAGAAATCAAAATTAACGTTCCACAATCCAGATATCGATAATGTAACATAACAGTGTTTTGTGGTACAAGATTCTCGAAAATTGTTCCCAAAAAACGGGCTAATAAAATTTAATCGGTACTGTATTTGGTTCTTCCCCATGGCAACATTATTTCTTTGGTCGATTTGTAGTACAATACAAAAAAGAAGAAAGCAACCACTCGGCGTGGTTTTATACGGAGCGAATATTTGAAAAAAACTGCATGGAACGTGTTTTTGATCTTGTGAACATGGTGCGTAAAAAATGATTTAAACGAAGGATTTTCAAACGGATTCTAAAAATTTGTATAAACACACAAAAATAATGTTAAGATACATCCATGCACCAACATTTGACTCACTGCGATATTTGATTGCTGAGAAAACGCGGTTTTAGAGAACAACTTTATACGTCTTTTATACGTTTTTATACGTTTCTTCGTGTAACCTTAAGCTAGGCCTACTAACTAATATAGGGCCTACCAAATAAATAAAATAAATAAATAAGTCAGTGAATAAATAAATAGGCATAGGCCTAAATAAATAAATAAATACATAATGCAGAATGCAGTTAGTATTTTAGTTGCAACATTCCAAACATTCTATTCACACATTCTATTATAATTTTCTGCTATACACGCAAAGGACCTGTGCCTTTAATATGTCCGCGCCTAATCAATAATGAGTCTTTCACCATGCTCACACACCATGTTAAACTATTGTATCCCTGTATAGTATTATCTACTGACCAAGTCCTAACCAGGCGGCATAGGAAGCGCAACACGTGACGTACGAGGCTGGCGAAGATACAGGGCTGACAGCCCCATTCAAAATACACGGTTAGCAATTACAAATGGAAAATTAACATACTTGCATTGTGGTACACGGTCGTACCCCGACGGTTTTAGAGTAAGATAATTTTGCTTTGACACCACATAACAAATTTAGAATTGTTTATGAAGATTTCATGATTATGTGTTAATCCAATGGCGACCTCAAAATTGGCGATATCGCTTCCATCACCGCCTGGTCCTAACAACTCAATGAAATGGATGATATAACGTACCCAATCAAGCGAACATATCAAGGTCATATCAGGGCGTTATACAAAGAATGGTCAAAGGTCAACGTTTCCAAAGAAGTATAGTAATAGATGTAGACACAAGCTTTCGTGCGGGAAACATAAACACATAGTCGTCAGTCGTGTGGTTTTTATGAGATTTGATACGGCGCTGAAGTCTATGGCTGTCCCAAAATCAGTACCAGACCCGGTTATCAGACGGCAATGTGTGTGTTGTTACAAGGAATACAAACTCATTTTATCAATAAGTGAACCACATAGAGGAATACGACATCTATCGTGAGCCGATCTGCATTCTGTTGCCTGCAAAAGCCGACGATCAGGTAAAAATTCTAAAAGCAGCGTGACTAGATATTTGCGTTAATTTCATGATACGTGTAAAACGCATTGAAAACGCCAAATTGCAGTCATAAAATATATAATATTAGTAAATCACCCAATCGAATGTTATACGTAGGTATGTGGAAAAGAACTGCAATAACAATAACAAACTATGTGCCCAAAGAGTTGTCTTTGGCATGTCGCTTTTTTGAAATATCACCAAAAATATCAAATTTTGGAAAAACGCCCCAAAATTTAAAACAAACACGAACCTTCCAAAATAAATATATATTAGCACTCGGCGGCCCAGTCACTACCTGCCGCTGTGATTTGGGGTAACTCATTGCTCCCCCTCTCCAGATACCGGTACTTCAAGGTCGCTCATACCCCAGCCCTTAAGCCAATTTCCAAAATTTCATTTGATTTGAAAATTGAATTTGAGAGTCACGCATAGGGCTGTGTAATAATTATGAGCCCTTTTGGGGAGGGGGCAAAGATTTTTTGACAGGCCGAGAGGGGAAGGTAAGCAATTTTTGGCAGGCCGAGAGGGGAGGTGCAAATAGTTTTGGCACACATCTATGGGGCACCTTTTAAATAACACGCTTTAAAAAGGCTTCGGAAAACACTACTGAAACGATCAAACCATGCAAAATTTCCTGCTCGCTACACACGCATCATTATCGAGACCATTCAAACTTTGCAAATTGGGAAGGGGGGGGGCAACAATTTTTTAGCAGGCCAAGAGGGGAGGAAGCCATTTTTTTCTTGCCTAGAGGGGGGGGGGGTCATATTTGGCATGCCATTTGGAAATTTTTCCTCGCAGGGGCAGTGTGCTGACATTTCGGGCTGTCGATAGCCGGCCAAAAAACAATCTTTGTCACCGAATATGCAAGAAATGTCATGCACACAAACGTTAACAGTTTTATTTCATTATCAAACACATGAACGCATATAATAACACACGAACATTACGCCCGGACATTACGTAGTCTTGGGTTTGATCATTTTGGAATAGGCCTATAAAAGTTGTTTGTATCATGGAAGTGTATTGCTTCCATGTTTGTATGGATGAGGCTGTACTCTGTCGATCACGAAGTGTCCTAAATGTTAATATTGTAAAATATCAAACACGCTAACAGTACATGAACACCAACTAAGACTTACCAACAAACGTTTCCAAAGTCTGCCAAAATGCTTTCTAGTAAGTTTTCTGTCTCGCCGATAGGTTCTTTTGTGAAGAATCGCTGTATTGTTTTTTAAAACCTCACAGGTGTCTTGGTGATGCTGTGTAAGGATTGGTTGTAAACCATTGCTTTTTATAGCCTCGCAAACCTTTTGGGTTCTCCTGCGCATGCTTAATAGCTCTTAATAATAATGTTAGTCTAACCAATGGTAAGATTAATTTCGTAACACCGTGGCGTCGCATTATGGCAAATCCATGATATTGCACTAAAATTATTAATGAAGCCAGAAGAGACCACGCCTAAAATTACAGGCGATCGATCATTAACCAATGACCGTCCTGCAAGGAACCACTGAACACCAAACTAGCTAGATACCAAACAGTATCTATAGGCAAACAAGACAATATCAAGTTCAAAGACCAGAATCGACGATGCCCTAAAATTGCAACATTATGTAGCAGAGACCAGCAAGCACAAAACGTTTTACATAAAATGTTTATTGTTGGGTTAGAGATAATAAAACGTTTTGATAACGTTCCAAAAACATTTTTAAAAACTACATGCAAAATATTTTACAATAACAAAAATGTTGTGATAGTGTCTTTTTATATAAAACGTTTTAAAAACGTTTTCATGACTTTATATAACCCGACATTTAAATGTTATTAAAACGTTTTGAATTAAACCAAAACGTGTCTCTAACACGTTCTAACGTTTTAAGAACATTTGTATGATTGCTGGTAGTCCTGGTCTATCGCAAGATCTACAGCAAACACACAACATTTTACAGAAAAAGTTTAAATGTCGGATTATAAAAAGGATATACAAAAACGTTTAATAACATTCATTAAACATTTTTGAAAACGTGATGCAAAACATTTAAACATAACGTTTTTTAACTGTTGACAAAATATTTTACAATCCCGGTGAGAGCAATATAAGCCTATGTATTTCAAAATAATTTAATATCATTACGAGCTGACCAAACTATAGCTAAATCCTAATCCTTTAGCTAGTTCTAACCATACTAACTGGCAATAAAAGTCAAATATTTTGCCATTTGACAGGGCTTGCCGTTTGAGGCATTAATCGCTCTCGCTCTTCACCGCTCGCCCAAACTCAATTTCTGGTGAGCGACTATCCATTCGCCATAGACACTAAACACCACTTGCTGCGAATCACCCAAAACTTGATCCAATTTAGGGATGAAATCAAAACTCGACCAGTGTTCAGACCGTCGGTTCCGCCCGGTTCCCATTTAGAACAATAGAAACCGGACAGAACCGGATTGTCATAATTACATGCATAATTAAAACTTATCATCCGCAGTAGGGGAGAGCGGGGAGTGTTCGCCCTAGGGGCAGGTTCGCCCACCCCTTGTTTCTCAGCACTACGGCTATCGGGGATTTGGTGATGGCAAAATTAGGTGACATAGGTCATTATTAACTTTTCATATTAGCTACATGACATAGGGACGTGTTCATCGAACTGCAGCAAAACAAAAAATTACACCAAAACGTAATTTTTTCCCGCATTAATAATGTTCTATTATCATTGATGCATAAATGCAGATGGTTTTAATGGAAATCTGTATTGGGAGCATATGGGATTTGTCAAAGATTTAATGCAGTTATAAACTCCTTATTCGATTTGTATTTTGCATACCCTGAAGAAAATACAAATGCACAAGAGGCACGTTCGCCCTTTTGAGGATGGGGTATGTTCGCCAGCTTCGCCTTATATCTTCCCGGGCGGACTTACCCCAAACTGCAGGGCGAACCTGCCCCATCAGCGTATTATGCAAAATATTGATAATTATACCATTAAACAAGGTAAAACTACTGAAAAGCATGTTTTTTTTAAATTTATGTGGTATCAGTATTACTCATAGTACCACTGTTTATGTCCTAATCCAAAATCCCCCTGAAGTTTGAAATATGATACGTTTAAGCTTGGGCCCTACATTTTACCCTGACCCGACCCCTGCAACAAATTTAGTGATTCCCCAGAAGAGAATGAATGCCCTGTATACTCTTGCTAAATGTTTGCACAGAATATGTTATTATTATGCAATGTTTAAACCTTTTTGTTTGATTAGCATGAAATAGGGTGAACTTACCCCACCATATGGGCGAACCTGCCCCAATATGGGGCAAGTTCGCCACTTTGCAAAACTTTTTTGTTTGCTCTATCCTGTTGCTATTGTAAGACCTATAGTTCTGGGATTGTGGTAGTATATAGCTAAGACATAGGGCTTTCACATGGGCTATAATCAGGTCATCCCTAACCATAAAATTGACATCGCTGGGCTGGT
Organism: Amphiura filiformis; assembly: GCF_039555335.1. Lineage (NCBI taxonomy): Eukaryota > Metazoa > Echinodermata > Ophiuroidea > Amphilepidida > Amphiuridae > Amphiura > Amphiura filiformis. The sequence continues at coordinate 1,463,221 of NW_027305493.1, read as the reverse complement.
CAAAAAAAAAATAGGCGAACACTCCCCTCTCTCCCTATATTATAGACCTAAATATGATAGGCCTATGCATTCTTACATAACTTTTCTCCTTTTGTAGCCCTGAGCCCCTAGACCAAAATTATTGAGGGGGCTAAGCCCCCCACAAGTCCCTTCCTCGGTTCCTATAAGCCTAGCATGCAAACGTGGACACGCCTGCAACCGTAGACAGCGCAAATAACGTATACATTTACAACTCCACGTTGGGGGTTCAATACAAATCACAATTGCAGAGCATGTTGTTGGGTGTTGGTAAGATAGGTCTACCGTGATTCAAGGTATCTTCATCAATTTGTAGGCCTATCCCCATTTTCATTATAGTACGGTATATAGGCTATGCAAAATGGGGTCCTTGTGCAGATACCACTGTGTTGTGTTTGCAATATAAAAAAAAAATGCGTTTTAATCACACTTAAAAACCTTTTCAAAAATCGTAAAATACTACACGTGCTTGCTTGCTTATCCCAGTTCACTCATTCCTACTATTATTTCCAATACTTATGTCATAAACATTTATAATACCCTACATCATGCGCACTTTCTTTGGTACGCCCATTTCCTTTTAAAGGAATTTTTATCATCCTTATATTCAAGTTTCAACACTTCAATGTATCGTAGTAAATCGAGTAGTAGTAAATTAGCCTTAAAGGGCATTTCGTGATCCACAGCCTCATCCCCCACTTTTCTCAAAAAAGTTGAGATTTTTATATCACTGGAAACCTCTGGCTACATAATGTTTATGTACAAAATATTTCTTGCAGATTAATTCGTTTAGCAAAGATATCGTGAAATTTGAATTTCGTTCTGGTGCACCAGAACGAAATTACAACGTATTTTCTATGGAGCAGTGTAATACACATAATCATGCATAACTCCCAAACGCAATATCGGAATCAACTGAAATTTATGCTTTTTTCGTGGATATGTACTGAACAATATCATAAAAATAGGATGGTAGGATCACGAAATACTCCTTTAATCCCTGAAAACAAAAGATCACTAGTGCTTTCCATATTCATGCCCGTATTTGGGGGGGGCTTTGAGGCGCGAGCCCCAGGGGTAAAAGCAGGAACGGCCAAAAACGAAGGGGTGGCGGAAGGAGAAGGGCGGCAAAAAGAAGTAGGGCGGCGGGCGCTATAGCGCCTATTAATCCTTTTTGGTTTTTTTTTTTGGTTTTTTTTTGCTCTTCACTTTTCAAACCACCGAAAAAATAGGGTCAACCTTTTCGGGCTCTTGAGGAAGGGGCGGCAAAATTGAATTTTCTTCAGCCCCCCGGGGTAGGAGCAGCCACGGTACGCCACTGATATTATTACGAATAATCTTCCAGACCTAGAGAGTGATTGGACCACCAGAGAGTGATTCGAGTGATTGACCAATCGCCTTTACAATCTAGACGACAAGGCCTGATTTGAAGGAAAATTGCTCCAAAACATGAAACAATGTTGCATGTTTTCTAACAATTGCTGTCAATATATTGAAAGACTTGGTACACGTCTATACATGACTTTGTATAGCATTCAAAAGTTTGGAGTTTGCTCATAACTTTAATATTGATGTTAATTTTGATTTTGTTAGAAAACATAATTATGACCTGAAAGTAGTCTTTTAAGACTTTGTACTTAAAAGTAGGCCTACAAATATTTGGGCTTGATTGTCAGAGTATATACGAAAAACACCTTAAAACGCTAGTTTGGTCCTTATTTCCAAAAATTGGCCAAATATTAAAATTAGAACTAATTAAAACATGTTTCATTTGGCAAAATAGGATAATATGTTTTTAATCCAAAATAATTAATTCAATAAAGTGCATGATGAATCAAAAATTTTTTGAGAAATTTTATGAACGATTTTTTTTGTTCTTATATATCTATTTATTTATTTATTTATTTATTTATTTATTTATTTATTTATTTATTTATTTATTTATTTATTTATTTATTTATTTATTTATTTATTTATTTATTTATTTATTTATTTATTTTTTTTTTTTTATTTTTTTTTTATTTTTTAATTAATTAATTTATTTCTATTTCTTGTGTCTTGGTGGGTGTGTGGGGGTAGGGTGTGTGTGTGGATGTGTGACATTTTATTATTTATTTATTTAACTATTTCCTTTACTTATTTATTGTTTATTTGTTAAATGTATCTATTGATTGATTTATTGTGTCATGGTGTATGTGGGTGGGGAGGTGCCAGTGTGTGTCATTATTTATGCACAGTTCAGCTTTAGGGGGGGGGGGGGGTCGTTGGACGAGCATATTTGCGTTTTACTGGGACTTTTGTTGCGTGCCTGCACGAAACTGTTCAATTTCAGACCATTTTAGCTTCAAATGTACAGGGCAATTATTATTGCTTTATTAGGCCTACTTCTCCTGTTATGATTTTAGGGGTCATCCCCATTGCAAAATTTAATAGGGATTGTGTCCCCCCCCCCCCCCCCGTTTCCACCACCTATTCACGATAAAGAAAGAAATACGCCAAAGATTTCTTTATTAAGAATTAAAAAAAAAAGTAATTTTTCTTTGTGTATTTTATTTCTTTGTTTTTGTTTGATTGATTTTGACTTTTGAGGATTGTTTGGATTCTTGATGCAAAGTGCAATGACAGATATAAAAATTGAGTAGATATTCCAGAATAAGCATGGATATCATTTTACGTATAGGATTTGTTTTTGATGTTTGGAATAAGGAATAAACGAATCCGAGTTAATATAACAATAATAGATTTCGCGGTTCTCGGGTCGGGCGCTTCTCGTGATAGGCCTATTTCTAATTACCCAAACCCGTTACCCATATACCTGCCCTGACTTTTTAAACTACTATGAAATGCGTCTCTCAATGATCAAGACCCAACTTGACATAACTCAATCAACTCTGTTTGTTTTATAGGTGTGATGCTTACTTCGGTAGTTCGGTAGGCCTACCCATAATCTGGAAACCCATCATTCGCCTCTTCCAAGCCCTGCCCTTTACCACATTTAGAGAAACCGAAATTAGTATCTGGACGTGGATATACCCAGCAAACACAAAAACGTTTTAAAAATGTTTTAAATAAGTTATATTTTGGCTTTTGGTTTAAGTGAAAACGTTTTAATAATATTAAAATGTCGGGTTATATAAAGGTCATGATAACGTTAAAACGTTTTGTATGAAAACACACTACAACAATATTTTTAAATGTTTTCAAAAAATGTTATTATGAGAAAACCGTTTCTTGAGTCGATCATGCTTTTTACGATGATCATATTTGCTTACCTATAGATGCTGTATTTATTGAGTTATCGTGTACCTAAATCGTCATTTTACCGAGAAAAATATGAACATTGAAATAATGGCCGTTGAAGTTTAAAGTGGTCACATTTTGCACTTTCGGCAGTTTTCGTTTTTGTACCTATTATTACGTGAACATCGGGTAAATCCACAGCCCCTTGGGAAGTTTGAGCGAAATCCATTCATAACTTGATATTTAAATCTGGGGAAAGAACTTGCAAAAACCCACATTTTATCAGCTAAAACGGAGCCATTTGACCGCTAGGTTTTTGTGAAATCAGTGCTTCCGCGGTGCTTCCATAAGATGCGCCGCGCATGCAGATAAGCGTCGCGTATGCGTAGCGTATTCGTGCGTTAACAAATTGCGCGATACGCAATGCGATGCGTTGTTGCGTGCGTGTACCCTGCTGGTACAACAAAGATTTTCTTTCAATTTCAAACACGAGTGGAATAGTGAAATAAAATCCTTAAAATATTGCAGTTGGAGTTTACAAATCTGGATTTTCATTCCTTGTATTTATAAAAAACATAACAAAGTACAAACATATCAAATAAATTAAATTTTGAGAAAGAAACAATGTCTAGAGTACACAGCCGCGTTAATGTACGCCCCATTATTTGTTTTGTAATAGAGAACGAGTGCAGCTGTTTATTTAGCATTAAATATTAGCACAAACAATGAAAACACAATGAAGCCTTAAATTTCAATATTACATTACAATATACATTTGAACTAGAGCGGTTACCGCACCATAGCTGAACCATGGGGCTTTGGCAGTATATTGTGGTACATGTATATATATCACCCCTTTGTGACCCCTTAATGACCTTAAATGAATATTAAATTATTTTAAACATGTTAAGAATGTCTTAAGGGGGTACTACACCCCTGCCCAATTTTGTGCCTATTTTTGCATTTTTCTCAAAAATTATAGAGCATTGGTGACAAGTAAGATATGTATATTATAGGGGCAAGGACTACAACTGCTACACTGGAAATTTATTTCAGCGCAGACAACAGTTGTGGAGTTACAGTCAAAAATGAGGGAAAACCAATATTTGATCAATAAATCAATAACTACTTGCCTTGAGTTGCTGAATTTTCAGTGCAGTAGTTGTAGTCCTTGCCCCATATCATGGTGGAGACATCCCAATAGACAACATTTCTGTGCTGGAAATTTATTTCAGCGCAGACAACAGTTAATGGAGTTACAGTCAAAATGAGGAAAACCAATATTTGATCAATAAATCAATAACTACTTGCCTTGAGTTGCTGAATTTTCAGTGCAGTAGTTGTAGTCCTTGCCCCTATAATATACATATCTTACTTGTCACCAATGCGCAATAATTTTTGAGAAAAACGCAAAAAATAAGCACATAAATTGGCTAGGGGTGTAGTACCCCTTAAAGATCATTGCATTTAAATATCAGCTCAATTGGAGCATTTTTGGAAACTTGACCTTTGACCCCTTTATGACCCCTTAATGACCTTAAATGAATATTAAAATATTTTAAACATGTTTAGAATGTCATAAGGATCATTGCATATAAATTTCAGCTTAATTGGAGCATTTTTGGTTAAAATGACCTTTTTTGACCCCTGTGACCCCTTGGATGACCTCTGACATTAGGAAATATTTTTATCATATTCTTTACTTCTTTCTCTTTCATTTGACACCACTTGGGGGGTTGATACCTTCGTGGCATTTAAAGATATGTCCATTTTAGACCAAATGGTTGGTATAAGTAAGTAAGTAAGGGACATACACTATATAGGCTGATACCATTTCATGGTTCAGCAAAAATATTACCGTATATAGCTAAAATTAAAAGACGTTTAAAATGTAGACAAGATATATATTTTACAGCACCAAAAAAAGAAAAAAAAGATGTGAACTAGAATCGTGGCGGTTTTCGATGCAAGTTGTCTATTGGGATGTCTCCACCATGACATGGGGCGATTTAAAAAAAATCCGGAAAGATATTATAACAGCTTAATGTCAAACTAGTCCAGTCAAATCAAGAAAAATATTTGGGGAACCCCCCCCACTAGTGCCGCCACTGCCTATTACACGTTTTGGGCTTTTTAGTTGAAATCCACACACTTCCTCTGGAAGACATGCATGACCTTAATTTCCCACACAGGGGGTGTAGATTTCAAATGGAGTCAAACATTCAGGTAACACAATTCTAGATTTTTATATTTAAAAAACTATACTGTTCTGTAAAGTGGTCAATCCAACATCTATTGAATTATTTGCGTAATATTCTATAGAAGGTACGACCCAAGCTTTTGTGCTAATAATGTAGTCAACGTGGCTTTGAAGTGGATCAGATATACCGCTCCTATTGGCAGTTTGATTATTTACAGGTTCATTATTATCGACAAAAATTGTGTTTTTCCTTGATTAATTTTCAAATATGTCGCTTTATTCGAGAAAAAGTAACAGTGACATTAAATTTATAGTCCATAATTACAGAAATCAAACAAAAATAATCTTATTCGCCCATATGCTCACTGATTTCTTTAAAAATTAAAATATTGAAAATCTGTCATTTACGTTTAAACCGCCAATTATCGCTATAAATTGATATGCGCATTTGACACATAAATTACATTGTAAATTTAATCTAGCATCTATTTTGTGGGCCCAGGCCATCCCAAAATTGCTGTTGATGAGAATGTTCTAGAATCGGGTATTATCTTTACATTCTGCATAAAATAAATTTTATTTCATTTCATTTTCTGTTTTGTCACTGCTATCTGAGAGTGAACTTAATTACATTTAATTGGTAGCTTTTCACATGATTAAATAGCTTTAATAAAATTGTATAAATGAAAATAGCATTCTGAGCATTGCCATTTGAAATTGGGGTTGGAAGATACCTTCCCCTAAATAACAGCTAATAACAGTTTTGCGAACCTTCATCATCCATGGTTCGATGTAGAGAGTCTTTCCTATTCAGAGGAAATATTGCAATTACACACCTTATTGCCTTTTAACAATAACCAATGACACTAGCACGTAATTCCAGTCAAGCACCAATCTTTAATCCTATTGTTGAAGAGGATAATAAGCTTATACTTATGTATAGCATTAGTAAAAAGCTTAAGTCTTTGTTTGCTTTGGCTAAATCCTGTTCAAGTGGTGGGCTAACCAACAATTGACAATAAGAGGACTTTCCTGAACCTCGTTCAGTTGGGGATGATTTGAAGTGACCGCCAATTATGACCATTTGATATTTAATACCAGCAATGAGGAAAAAAAAGAAAAAGTGCCAAAATAATGTACCCTTTTACGGAAGGAGCAAAGTTTAAAAGTTATAACTCCGCTTCTGCAGTACGAATGTCAGCGGCGAATGTCAGGTTATTATTTCCCAGTCTTTAAAAAATTGCAGGCAGAGGTGGGAATCGATCTCGGTACCTCCCGGTTAAAAAGCACTGTGCAAAACCACTAAGCCAACTAAATATCTGTTGTGAGATGCTTGACATTAATCTTTGATATTACTTAATGGAACAAATCGCGGAATTAAATTAGTAATAAAAGAAGTATATAGATTCTTATTTAGCGGTCAAATTGGATAAAAGGGGAAATATTTGTCCCTGCTCTAAAGAAAATATAGGTTAGAAAATTATCAAATAAATTTAAATTAGAAATTGAGATATTATATATTTATTTCTTTCACGAGGCGGCATTATCACAGACAAACACTGTATAAGCTAAAAACTCGACCCTCATCACTACATGCTGTCATGGGTCAGTGGTAGAGCATCAGACTGCTAATGTCAATATCGTTGGTTCGAGTCCTCCTGCCAGCAATGGTTATATTTATTATTTTAATGCTACGCTACAATTTGTTCAATTTTTTTCGTTTATTTATTTATTTATTTATTTATTTATTTTTGTTTATTTATGTAAATAATTTGATATATTTGAAGGAGGTATTTGAGCAAAAGAGGTATTTGATTTTATAATCCTATGGGGTCATTTTGAACCCCACCTCCTCCCAAATTGCCAAACGCACAACACCAATGATTTTGCATCATACATGTCATCATCATAAAAAAAACCATTCTATGTATACCTGACGCCGGCAACTAGACTACTATACAAAAAAATAGTATCACATCTTTCCTGCTCAATCAATATATACTGCGCCAATAAAGTATCCTTACACTTGGATAAATAATCACAATTTCCAAATTGAACAATATTGGGGTAAATTTGTTTTTTTAATAGATGCACTCTATAATGCTGCACATTATGACACCACATTGAATCCAATGTGACTTCAAGAAGCAAAGTTACAAGCATTTGATTAGACGAAGGTCCAGTTTTAAAAGTGACAAACTGGCCTATTCAAAACTCCACAGACTAGACATCTGGTTTGAGAGTGGTGAATGGCTGATTTATGCGTTTGGCTTTGATTTAAAACAAAAGGAACAAAAGAAAACTGAAACAAAAGAACTGACAAATAAAATGAAAGTTATGAAAAGTACAGAGGAGTAAAAACTGAAAAACTGCTTTAAATAACGCTTCATTGAAGAAACTGTGTTGTGTCTTTGTTTCGCTTGTTGGGAATCTTTTTGCGCCTTGTATAGGCCAGTTTATCACTTTTAAAACTGGACCTTCGTCTATTTAATTGCTTGTAACTTTACTTCTTGAGGTCACATCGGATTCAATGTGTTGTCATAATGTGCTGAATGAGATAGTGCATCTATTAAAAAACAAATTTACCCCAATATTGTTCAGTTTTTAAATTGTGATTATTTTTCGAAGTGTAAGGATACTTTATTGGCGCAGTATATTATAATACTTGCAAATAGATCATAGTTTACTAATCTAATCCTGTTATATCACCTGTAATATAGGTGATCATTGTTTATGGTTTGTTATTGTAGAGATTAGTGTCCGATCTCTGTAATGTAATGTAAATGAAGCATATTGATATGCAGGAAGAATCGATCAGGGCGCTATCTATTAGGGAAAGATAAACACTATTCAAAATATCAATAGACAAGAAGAAAGGGATGTAGAGATTTGTAATTGAGTCATGCATGATTTAACAGAAGGTTCTTTCCAAAACCCAAACGTAATGCGTAGGGATTTTATGAAATCTGTTTGGGTTTATACTACTAGTCACGCTCTGCGGTAATATAACATAGCCCATTGTCGGGACTTAGGGCATGTCTTCGTACTGCTATTGATTTTTAAGCGGGAACTTTGATTTTCGACATGCTACACGTTGGCTCAATTGTTCCCCTCCCACCTGTACTTCTTTTGTTCAGCATCGCGGTAAGTCTGATACTCACTTTGGTGTAATATTTGACCGGCTTCCATCTGTCTCACTTCCCTGATCTGATATACCAATGATAACTATAAAAGGTCTCCTCTTTTCAATGATACATACTGCAGTTACTGTCCGTTTTCCTATATACACAATACACAGAGCTCTCACAATTGACGCGTAACCTCTACAAGTAGTGTATGTTAGAAGTATAGGCAATTGCCTAGTTAACGTCACTGTGTGAAAAATAACCGGGCAATATTTAAAGTATTCTCTGAAATTCTAAATATAGTTTTGTACACATTTTTTAGCTAATTTAGGTGTTTGGAAATATAAGCACTTTTGTGTTTTAGGAAGGATAGGTAAACGACAGATAACACCAAAAAATATGAAGAAATTATTTCCAAACCATGTTAAGTCTGCAAACCATTATGCTTATCATTTTCAAGAACGCTGGTTAACAATAGGCACACTATTGTCTCATTTCGTAAACAAAAGCCCACAAGTATTGTTACTTTGCTTTCGCTTTATAATCGTTCACCCAACTGAAACTATAATACCAGCTCATTGCTTATTGCACAGGTTAAACAGACACATGTGTAATGTGGATTTAACCAGAGAAGATCTGATTTAATCAGTTGAGCTGGTTACAATGAGTGTTATCTTGGTTTAATAGCTTTTAATGGGGTTTAAGTCCTGCAAAGGTCGTGGTGAATTCTACTGTAGACATGACTGCATCATGACGAAAATAGGTACCAACATTCCCAACGTAATATCGCTACAACGTCATAATGTAAAAGTATTTGGCTAAAAATCGTAGAAATATGCGGTTTTACTGGACTTGTGGCGGAAAGGAATCTGCTTATCCAAACATCATGTCAAGTTAAAACTCACAAGTTAGATTATTAAGGTGGTATATGAGGCATTTTCTGGAAACTATAGAAAATGGTCTGACCATTTTTTAAACAGAATAATGGAGTAGGGCGAAGTACACTGACCAATATGCCTTTTGTTTGAAGCAAATCGGACATAGGCTATACGGTTTTTCATAATATATCAATTTATATTTTTCTTTGTATCTTATCAAGTTGTTTTTATTAATAATCAATGTAGTTAATGAGAATAAGACTGAAAAGGCTCATTAATATGTCATTTTTTGCCAATATTTTGCTAAAAATCAATGGATAAATGTTCATGGAACTTTATTTTTGCATACGTTTGCCTTGAAACTTGGTCAAAGTGTTTTTAATATGCTCTAATGTATTATATAGTTAGGCCGACGGTGACGGTATGTGCCTGTCAATATGCCCCCCCCCTTTTTGAAGTCGCATATACCCGATGACCCTTCTTTTTTTTTAGGTGCGGCTACCCAACTTGACCCCCTTTTCTAGGCGCGGCTACCCAATGACCCCTTTTTTCTAAAATTGTATTATCAAAATGCCACAAAATAAGGCGAAAACTTTCAAATTCTCTTATTTCAGCAAATTTTGTATCTGAAATTTGGAGCAAGAAATAGAATTTTGCTCCATTTTGCAAAATTTTCTACCCAATGACCCCCATTTAAAAAAATATTATACTCAATGACCCCCTTTTTCATTTTGTTTGTATCCAATGACCCCCCCGCTTCCCCCCAAAAAAAAAAAAAAACCCCAACGTTTTGTACCAATAGGCCCCTACTTCCCCGGGCCTACTTCGCGACGCCGGTAGGCACATACCCATCACTTCTAAAGTTGAGTGCCCCCCCGGCTCCCTGTCTACTCAGGATGTAACTGGTGTACGATCTCCCTTACATCGTGGAAGTCAATCCGAATAGTTAAGGGCCATACAGACTCCAAATATTCGACGTAGAATATTCATTCAACAAGTATTCGTTTTTCAATCTATTTCAATTCATTTTTGTCATAACGAATGTTTGTTGACGGCAAATCAGTTATCATGATTTTGTCGATAGTCTGTTGGAAATATATCATCGATTTTACGTCAACAACCATTAGAAGCAGTGGCGTACCGTGGCCGCCCCAACCCCGGGGGCTGAAGAAGAAACAATTTTGCCGCCCCTTCCTTAACAGCCCGAAAAGGTTGACCCAATTTTTTCACGGTCGTTTGAAAAGTGAAGAGCAAAAAAAAAAAAAACGGGTTTTAGGCGCTAGCGTCCCAAAAGCAACCTATTTTCAAAATTGTTATGCTTTTTCAATTTTTTTCTCCCTTTTTCATTGCTAATTCGTTTTGCCGCCCCCTTCGTTTTTGCCGCCCCTGTTTTTGCCGCCCTTTCTTCTTCCGCCGCCCTTCGTTTTTGCCGCCCCTACTTTGACCCCGGGGCTGGCGCCCCAAAGCCCCCCAAAAAAAAAAAAATACGCGCATGAGAAGGTAAACATGATTGGAACTAGAATGGAAATAGATTAAATAACGAAGACATGTTGCATCGAATGTGCGATGTTGAATAAAACGTACATGTTATGGGCCCTATAGAACTTGATTGTGAGTGTAAAGATTGTTTTATAATGTTAGAATGGCAAGTGAAAATTATTGAGACCTTGAGTTCGAGGAAGTTGGCATAAACTAAAAGTGCTAAGAACTATCATAGATATATCGAACGAACAAAAGATTCAATGAATTACTCAAAGTGCAGCTGTTTGTGGAGAGCATATTATGGTAATAGAAAAGTACAATTCTGCCATTTTTGAATTTAAAAAATGAAACTTGTCGTGTGCACTCGATGCCCTAAAATGTTAGACAATTAGAAGTTGCCACAACAAAAAGAATCATAAATAAAATATAAACGGATCTTATTTTCATTGATAAAAATAATAAATCATGAAAATGAAGGACCAAAAACCGTAATCTGGCGGCTCGTGTATTTTTTGGACCCTGGATAGGATGCTGAAGGGGGTACTACACCCCTGCCCAAATTTGTGCCTATTTTTGTATTTTTCTTAAAAATGATAGCACATTGGGGACAAGTAAGATATGTATATTATAGGGGTCAAGGACTACAACTACTTCACTGTAAATTTTATTTCAGCACAGACAACAGTTGTGGGGTTACAGTCAAAAATGAGGGAAACCCAATATTTGATCAATAAATCAATAACTACTTGCTTTGAGTTGCTGAATTTTCATTACAGTAGTTGTAGTCCTTGCCCCTATAATATGCATATCTTACTTGTCACTAATGTGCTATAACTTTTGAGAAAAATGCAAAAGTATCATAAAATTGGCCAGGGGTGTAGTACCACCTATAAGATATAGGCGTACGCAGTAACCGTACAGTATTTTTTGGACTCTGGATAATTTATTTTAGGCTGTTTTTGCTCATTTTTGGACTTTAATCGCTAAAATTTAAAAAATGAGGCGAATATGCGGCGTATTAACTCGGTATGTCCTGGGTGTACGTACATGTATTACTTTGCAAAAATGCAATTTGCAAATGCATGTTGGCCTACCACCGTTCGATTTTTTTATCACGAGAAGTTTTCTAACTCGGTAATAGCGCGCGAAGATTTTAACTTTTATCGCTTGGAGGGGGGCGAAAAATCGATGCTGAATTGGTCAATTCGGCGCCCAAGGTGGCGCCCAGGGCCCGTGCCCCCCCCCCCCCCCGTCGATACGCCACTGTTCAAACATATACTGTTTTAGAATGCAAATCATCTAAAAAATTGTTGCCTTTGCAATATTGATACCGTAGGCCTACATGTACTTTTTTTTTGGTTTGCACTAAATGCTCACCATTGTTTCGATATACCATAAAAACGAGTTCGAGGAAGTTGGCATAAACTAAAAGTGCTAAGCACTATAGATATCGTTTTAGAATGGCAAGTCATAATTTTAAAAATTGTTGCCTTTGCAATATTGATACCGCGTTACTTGTAGGCCTAATTGGTTTGTACTAAATGCTCACCATTGTTTCGATATACCATGCATAAAAACGAGTTCGTGGAAGTTGGCATAAACTAAAAGTGCTAAGCAATATAGATATCGTACGAACAAAAGATTTAATGAATTACTTAAAGTGCAGCTGTTTGTGGATGATTTGCTGTTTGCTGCAAGCAAAATGCTTCAAATTTTTTGGCGAGAAGCGTACGCGCTTCCGCCCCTGTTTTAGTTTCACTTTTGACATTTTCATGACCTAGTGTAATCACATTTGATCATAGCGGAAGTTGCAACGATATTATTATTGACAGAAGCAGCTGTAATATTTGCACAGTACCAGTTGCCAGTTTGTCGTCCACATTTACTCCCACTCCCTGCTCGCTGCACAATTCGTAGTAGCTAGATTACGGACATAATTTGTTTGTTATAAAGATTGATGTAAACTACCCCGCAGTCCACTTGCCCATTGTGCATACTCTGGATATTGTATTTAAGCCTAAAACTCTGATTTACTTAATGTGTGCACAATTGATAGATTTTCACATCTGTTCTTTTCAGTCACCCTACTCCCTCTGTTTGTTAGCTTCCAATTGGACTACTGACTTTGGATTGCGGTCAGAGATGCTTAACACGGCTGTCTATGAGCTTCTATGGATGAGATTGTCGGAAATCTGGCCTACTAAAATTGGCCATGATGTAATGCATCTTTAAATGGATCTGGCTTGTGATTGGTCGCCCCGATCTCGTTATGGTTTAAATCCTCCGGGTACCTGTCATTACCATTAATAACTACATGGTACACAAGTATGTGGCCTACCCGCCTTTGTGTTGTGTAATTGCATGAACGCGTCAATAAGTGCATGAACGCGTCTTGTATTTGCTTGCGGTTAAATTTGATTGATAAACAAGTATGATTGACAGTGTGAGTGTTAGGGACTTTGCCCGTTCAAAATCCGTTTAAAATTGAAAGTCCATAGTCTATTTTTAACATGGAATTTCGCGATTAATAAACTGGCAGATTCTAAAATCAGAGTTGTTCAGTATTGAAGTGCCAATACAATTATGACATTATGATATGTTGCATTCAATAATATAAGCCTACGTACACTTTACTTTTACTGTCACTAATATAACTAAATTATATAAACTTTTTCATAACAATTTTATACTAGTATTTTGATGTAATTAATATCAGTATAATTTCGAGTTCAACTGAATGCTTTCATCATGATTAACATCAACAAGAGCACCAATGGCGCTGTGGCTCTACGCTTTTTTTTGTGGGAAAGCAATTATTGTTCTTGGAGTCGAACGCGCAATAGGTTGGTAGCTTTATGGAAAGGTTGGGTAGGTCGGTCAATTTTTTTAAACCTTCAGTTTGAAAAAATTCCCCACAAATATTCAATACGGTCCTTGAAACTCGATGCGGGGTCAATCTTCCTCCGCCGCATTATTATTTTTTGCCGCATTAGAGTTGCAAAATCTGAAAATAATTCATTATTGTGCAAATTACTACTGAACCAGCAAGAATAATTTGTTCTGCAAAATTTTAAAATCCCCCTTTTTTAGTATTTGAAGCTTTCAACAACTATAGGAGCCTTGACAACTATTAGAATTCATCTAAATTGACCTCAGACGACCCCCACATGACCTCCCAAAATTTGGCTCTAAAAATTAATGGTGACCTCAGATGACCCCGAAATGACCTTCCAAAATTTTGACTTCAAATGTTGACTGTACCCACCAAGTTTCATGCACATACGACAGTTTTTAGTAACTTGACCTCAAATGACCCCTGAGTGACACTGGATGACCCCAAAATGACCTACCGAAAATTGGCTCCAAATGTTGACTGTACCCACCAAGTTTCATGCCGATACGACAGTTTGTATTTGACCTCAGATGACCCCTGGGTGACCCTGGATAACTCCAGAATGCCTTTCCATTCCAACAAAAATTTGGCTCCAAATGTTGACTGTTCCGACCTAGTTTCATGCCCATACAACAGTTTGAATTAATTTGACCACAGATGACCCCCGGGTGACCCCGGATGAGCCCAAAATGCCTTTCCAAAAATTTGGCTCCAAATGTTGACTGTACCCACCAAGTTTAATGCCCATACGACAGTTTTTAGTAATTTGACCTCAGGTGACCCCTGGCTGACTCCGAAATGAGCTTCCAAAAATTTGACTCTAAATGTTGACTGTACGCACCAAGTTTCATGCACATACGACAGTTTTTAGTAATTTGACCTCAGATGACCTTCCAAAAATTTGGTTCTAAATGTTGACTGTACCCACCAAGTTTCATGCCCATACGACAGTTTTGCTAATTTGACTTCAGATGACCCCTGGATGACCTCTGGTGACCGTGACCCACTAACCAATACAAACTTGTTCTGTGCGACCCCACAAAATTAGGCTCCAAATATTGGCCGTACCCACCAATGCCCATATGACATTTTTAGCAATTTTACCTCAGATTACCCCTGGGTGACACCGGTTGACCCTGAAATGACCTTCCAAAAATTTGACTCCAAATGTTGACTGTACCCACCAAGTTTAATGCCCATATGACAGTTTTTGCTAATTTGACCTCAGATGACCCTGGATGACCTCAGGTGACCTTGACCCACTAACCAATACAAACTTGTTCTGCCTGGGGTCAAGATGCACCCACCAAGTTCGAGGAACATGCGACCCCACAAAATTTGGCTCCAAATGTTGACTGTATCCAGTTTCATGTCCATACAACAGTTTTTAGTAATTTGACCTCAGATGACCCCTGGGTGACCCCAAAATGACCTTCCCAAAATTTGATTCCAAATGTTGACTGTACCCACCAAGTTTCATGTCCATACGACAGTTTTAGTAATTTGACCTCAGATGACCCCGATGACCCCAAAATGACCTTCCCAAAATTTGACTCCAAATGTTGACTGTACCCACCAAGTTTCATGCCCATACGACAGTTTTTAGTAATTTGACCTCAGATGACCCCTATGTGACCCCGGATGACCTCAAAATGACCTTCCCAAAATTTGACTCCAAAGGTTGACTGTACCCACCAAGTTACATGCCCCTACAACAGTTTTTGCAAATTTGACCTCAGATGACCCCTGGATGACCTCATGTGACTTTGACCCACTAACCAATACAAACTTATGCTGGGGTCAAGATGCACCTAGTACAGGGATCTATACAATGATTTTGTTTTTTGGGTGGATCACCGCATAGGCATTTTACACATAAAATACACGTAACCCACACACAACGCAATTGAATAACAGACCGGTACTGCAGTGCCGCTGGTTACCAGTTGTTCTCATTTATGTAATCAGCAATTGGAGCCTACAAAATGTGGTGCATTTATAGTGTACGGTACTAATATGTGATATCGGGAATTGACGCAAATTTTACGGTAACAAAATCAGTCATACCCAGAAAGGATAAAATTCGAATTGAGAAAATATTGTACGTGTGACTTGTTGTACTAAAGATGCAACCAACCACCAATTTTGAGGAACATGCTTCCCCTACTATGCTAGTCTGAGGTGCTCTGACGATAACACTCCGATCGCCATGCAATCTACGTTTAGTAGGCCAGTGGGACAACGGAATCACTACGTGAACGAGCTACTACTACACTAGTCTCTGAGAAAAGAGGCAGACACAGACAAACAAACGAACAGATTCTAGTGAATTAAATAGTATGATGATCAGTTGTAGTAACTACAAATTTCGAACGTTTGTCAGGGGGTCAAACCCCCACCATTTATGGGTGATTCTCTGAAAAGGGGAACTTTTAAGTCCCGCGACTTTCGGCGCTCACAAAAGTTTTAAAAGCGGATTTTTTATTCTTTTTTGGCTTAGTCATGGACTTTTGTATGTATAAAAATAGTTAAGAACATCCAAGTGGGGAAAAATTAATTTCTTGGAGTCAAAAAATTCTTCAATATCTGACGACCCCCCTGAAAACCCCATGTCCCGATGTCACGCACCGAATTTTAGTGATTTTGTAGTATTTTTGTGAGCAAGTGTGGGAAGTGAAAATTACCACTGACTGGGGTAAATATCATGTCTAAGAATGTTTAAATGCTTAAAACCACTTCTAAAGTCAATTTTATGGAATAATTCAAAAATTTGTGTCAAAAAATTGCTGTCCCTTGGTTTTGCATCATTGCCGTCACATTGGCATCAAAACGGCTGGAGGTGAAGACCAAATATCAGAGGTCAATAATTTGACCCTGTACGCTGCCTTTTACAGACGACGAAAAACATCAACCCGGAATAGGTGCACATTGGCACTCTTTTCCTGCCAATTTTGAGGGTATCTTCAAGTATACACGCGCGTACCTTTATTCAACATCATCTCCAAACGTTTCTGATCAATTTGATATAAGTCTTATTGTTGAATTTTTCCGGAAAATAATGATGGTTGAATATGTCCCACAAGCTGTTGTGGTGATATGTAACACGTGGGTAAGCTTAACCCTGCTATTAATCGTAAGCAATGTCTGAACCATCATCTCCGCTACATCAGTTGGCGTCACAATTTGCCGTGGCGGAGATGATTCTCTATAGGAATTCGTGTAGAAATATCATCTCCGTCACATCACCACCATCGAAGTCCAGTTTAGTTTATCAGAAAATGCTTACCAATTCTAAACCTTCTCATCTGTATGAATTTCATTTTCAAGTAGTGTGAAAACATTACTGAAATCAAATGTCTGTGACGGAGATGATTCTCTATAGGAATTTGTGTAGAAATATCATCTCCGTCACATCACTATCATCTCCATCACAGCATTGTCATCTCCATCACAATTGTTGTTGACCTTTATTTGACCTTTGACCCAGACAACATGGAATTTACTATTTGGAAATGTAATTGATATTGTATGTGTTTACTATGTCAATAGAAATTTATTTAGTTATTTCAAGCAAAATTATGAATATACTTAAGTGCAATATCAGATATTTATTTAGTAGGGTTGGCCACGGTCAAAAAAATTTTTCTTGCTGAGGTGAAAGGACTTTGGTTGGAGGTTACAAAAATGCATTTCGAAAATTCAAGTCCGTTGCCATGGCAACGGCCCGATTTGTGTTTTTTACAATTTTCGACTATTTTGGAGCTAAAAAAGTGAAAATTGCCCTTAAAAGGGCGCCTCGTTGCCTTAATATACAAGTTGGTATTTAAAAATAAATTGCATCATAAACAAGCCCTATCCTTGTTCTATCTACAAACGAAGTTGTGTTTAGAGATTCGTTTTTTAAATATCGATTTCGGACCTGGCAACACTGCAAGTTTTTCAAATTTGAAAAATGCCATTTTTTACCGATTTTGGCGATACGAAAAAATAACTTTTGCGCTCACCTAGGATTTTGTCGTTATGGTTATTGGTAGAACATACCTTGCCCCCAACATATATAATAAGAACAGCTTGGGAAATTTATTTCTCTAAGGAAGGTGTTAGAAAAACATACATTTGTAAAAAAAATTGCTGCATTTTGCCCTAGATTTAGCACATATGATGTAATGAGTTGTATGTAGAGTCAGTTTATCATCATGGTCAACTATTCTGAATGTTTCGAAACAATAAATGAAGTTTAATTTTAATGCGGTGTTGCCAGATGCCCAAAATTATGAAAGCTACATTACGCCAAATAGCCCAAATAGGTCTAAGTTTTCATGTATGAATCTAGTCAATCCAGTTAAATCACGGTCTATTATTATAAATCATTTGATCATAATTTCACCTGTTCTGAATGTTTGGAAAGAAAAAAGTTCATCATACAGTGTTGCCAGACGCCAAAAAGTAGAAAAGATATGTAAAATTTTGGTTTACCCTATGTACCCTGTGTTTTCAATATATACAATTCTGGTTAACCCTGGGCACCATATTTTCATAAAAGGAATTTTTTTTTTAATTTGCCCCGAATTTAGTACATGTGATATAATGAATTGTATGTAGAGTCACATTGTCATCATGGACAACTATTCTATATGTTTCGAAACTTTAATTTTAATGCAGTGTTGCCAGATGCCTCAACTGATGTATGATAAACAACTATGATGTATCTAAAATACGATTAATTTATAATAAATTACGATATGACCCCTTTAACCATGTTAACCTATCTGTTTGTCAGTTGTGAATGTTTAACATAGTGTTGCCAGATGCCGAATACTAGCAGACATAGGAGGATTTTGTAAAATATACACCATACATGCCATACAATCTCAGAGCTTTTTAAACCTTGTACTTAACTTAAGGGAAGGTGTATGAACGTTTGGACAGTATTTATTGTGGGACATTAGAGCACATCAGACATATCGAATTGCATTCTGATATCAAATAATTTTAATTTTTGAAATTCGCAATGTAATACACATTTTATGGCAAATCATTAAAAATTGATATTTTTGATATTTAACAGTACTCGAAGTAAACTTTTTAAATCTGACGATTTCTACCTAAAGTGTATGTAGGTGGGATGAAAAGCCGACGATCAATTGAAAATTTTGACCTTTCGTATAGAAGATATGGATTTTTTTCCCAAAACACCAAAAAAAATTAGGTCTTTTTGGGAAAGGTCAACATTTTCAATTGATCGTCGGCTTTTCCTCCCAGCTACATACACTTTAAGACTATATCATTAAATTGATAAAATTTACTTCGAGGGCTGTTATATCTCCAAAATGTGAAAAATGTAAAATTTTAATAATTTGTCATAAAATTTGTATTATATCGTGAATTTCATAAAATGAAAATTATTTGATATCAGAAAGACATTCTTCGTATTCAGAATGCAATTCGCTATGTCTGATGTGCTCTCATGTCCCACAAAAAATGCTGTCGAAACGCTCATTGCAAATCCCTTAACCACTTTAACATTGACATAAACTTTCCAGTAAACAAAATTGTAATTTCATTACTTTAATATAAGTCCTCAGTATCGCCAATTTTCATTTTCATTTCAGATATTGCTGAAAAGTTGGAAAAGAAATTGGCCAATCAAATCTTTTCAATACACATACACTCTTTACCAGTGTTCCAATTTCATGATTATATGACCAGGTATTTGATCAAAAAGTGTTCCCAGAACATAAGTTTGAGTTTAACAAGACATTCTTGATGTACAGGCGTGGGGTATACTTGAAGTAGGCCTACAGGTATCTGAAGAGGGGAACAACGAGTTAACCCAAATCACAGCAGCAGGTCGTGACTGGGCCGCCGAGTGTGAATATGTATTTATTTTGGAAGGTTCGTGTTTGTTCTCAATTTTGGGGTGTTTTCCCCAAAATTTAACATTTTTGGTGATATTTCAAAAAGCGACATGCCAAAGACAAATCGTTGGGTACATACTTTGTTATTGATAATGCAGTTCGTTTCCGCATACCTTTGTTACCATTCGCTTTGGTGATTTACTAATATTATCAATTTTGTGACTGCAATTTGGCGTTTTTAATACGTTTTAAGTTTACCAAGAAATTAAGAAAATATCTGGTCATGGTCGTTTCAGAATTCATTCTGATCTTCGGCTTTTGCAGGCAACAGAATGCAGATTGGCTCACGATCGATGTCGTATTCCTCTATGTGGGTCCCTTGATGATAAAATTATTTTGAATTCCTTGTAACATACAAATTTTCGTCTGAAAACAGGGGACCGTTCACAAACACTTGTAAGGGGGGGGCATGATGCAAAAAATAATTCGGCCCCCCTGGCCCCCTTTACAGACCTCAAAATTTCAGTGCCCCCCCTTTTTTGACATGAAAATTATGGGTCAACCCCATAGAAAAGCATATAAACTCAATTTTCCCAGGAAAATTTCTGATCATTTTTATCAGGCCCCCCACTTAGGAGGGTCAAAACATTTCAGCCCCCTTTCTTTTGCATCAGCCCCCCCTAACAAGTGTTTGTGAACGGTCCCAGGGTTTCAATTTAAACAAATAGTTTAAGGGGTCATATCATAATTTATTATAATTTAATTGTATTTTAGATGCATCATCAAAGAAATTGTTTATCATACATAAAAACTGGTCCTTTTTTTCATAGTTTAGGCATCTGGCAACACTGCAAGTTAAAGTTTCGAAACATAGAGAATAGTTGTCCATGGTGATAATGTGACTCTACATACAATTCATTACATCACATGTACTAAATTCGGGGCAAATTGGAACAAAATGTCCATTTATCTGTTTATGAAAATAGAGTGCGCACGGTAAACCAAAAATGGTATTAAAAACACAGGGTACATAGGGTAAACCAGAATTGTACCTTTTCTACTTTTGGCATCTGGCAACACTGTATGATGAACTTTTTTGTTTCCAAACATTCAGAACAGGTGAAATTATGATAAAATGATTTATAATAATAGACTGTGATTTGACTGGATTGACTAGATTCATACATGAAAACTTGTCCTATTTGGGCTATTTTGCGTAATGTAGCTTTCATAATTTTGGGCATCTGGCAACACCGCATTAAAATTAAACTTCATTTATTGTTTCGAAACATTCAGAATAGTTGACCATGATGATAAACTGACTTTACATACAACTCATTACATCACATGTGCTAAATCTAGGGCAAAATGCAGCAAATTTTCTTTTTATGAGAATTTTGAATTTTTACAAAATGTATGTTTTTCTGGCAACACCTTCCTTAGAAAAATAAATTTCCCCAAGCTGTTATTATTATATATGTTGGGGGCAAGGTATGTTCTACCAATAACCATAACGACAAAATCCTAGGTGAGCGCGAAAGTTAATTTTTCGTATCGCCAAAATCGGTAAAAAATGGCATTTTTCAAATTTGAAAAACTTGCAGTGTTGCCAGGTCCGAAATCGATATTTAAAAAACGAATCTCTAAACACAACTTCGTTTGTAGATAGGACAAGGATAGGGCTTGTTTATGATACAATTTATTTTTAAATACCAACTTGTATATTAAGGCAACAAGGCGTCCTTTTAAGGGCAATTTTCACTTTTTTAGCTCCAAAATAGTCGAACATTGTAAAAAACACAAATCGGGCCGTTGCCATGGCAACGAACTTCAGCTGAATTTTCGAAATGCATTTTTGTAACCTCCAACCAAAGTCCTTTCACCTCAGCAAGAAAAAAAATTTTGACCGTGGCCAACCCTACTAAATAAATATCTGATATTGCACTTAAGTTTGTATAAAAAAAATACTAACAGACATGACATTTTCCGTACAGCCTGCATCTCATTGTCCCAACTAAATGACGAAAGTACAAAATCATATTTTTTTTTTTACATGAAAAAAAGCAAACATGAATCAAGCAACTTACAAGTTATCCATAAAACTCATAATTAAGAGTTTTAACAATTTTTTTGTCCTTTTTTCCTTTTTGGCCTAAATGTGACGGAGATGATGCTCACCTGGCACAACCTTCAGATTACGCCCTCTATAATATAGAGGGCGCCCTAAAGATTGCGCCAAATATTGTTTTCATGCACTAGAGACTTACATCCTTACAGATATGTAAAGGAAACATTTTTATAATCATTTTCAAATTCATATTTGCCTATCTTCCAATAGTACACCTTTTCAGAGAAATACCCACATATTCCCCCCACACTTTTTAGACAGACACCCTTTTTATCAAAAATTTAACCCCCACCCTTATGCAGTGTTTGTGACCAAAGCTTACAGCATTACTTTTATCAAATTCGGAAGACTGAACAATGAACATCGGCGTTACCGCCGTTTCATACAGTCACTTCCGGGTCCATTTTATCACTCTATCTGCGCCATCAATCCATTTCAGAATCCGAATTGATGCAGAATTTATCCTCATCTATCAAACACTCATGATTTTCTTATTCATCTGAAACATTTGCGACATGATATTGGCAAAACTGCATGCAACTGCAATCATCTTTCGAAAAGATACGACTTTAGGGCGTAAACCACCAAATAACTTCTCCATTGAAGGGTAAAGGTATTTTGCGAGTTGCGAGTTCGAGTTGCGAGTTTCGAGATGCGAGTTGGAAATCTGCGAGTTGCGAGTTGAAATTTGCGAGTTGCCAATGGCAGTTGCGAGTTGATTTGCGAGTTGCGAGTTGGTATCTGCGAGTTGCCAAGGGTAGTTGCGAGTTGATTTGCGAGTTGCGAGTTGGCATTTGCGAGTTGAAATTTGCGAGTTGCGAGTTGAAATTTGCGAGTTGTGAGTTAACATTTGTGAGTTCTTCTGAGTTGCGAGTTGCTAATTTTTCAAATTTGTCAAAATATACAGACATTGTTTTACCCCCCTATTTTATCCCCTATTAGAATTAGACCTTCATTACCCATTAAAACCAGATCATTTTAACATACATATGTGTGAGTTTTACATACAAAATCATCCGGCTTATCGCAATGTAAGAGACCCCATGTCACATGGGAAAACGTGGTAAATCGCACAATATATTTGCATAATCTCTGCTCATTAATCTCCATTTTGTAGATTTTAAGCGATTTTGGGCGATGTTAGCCGTTTGATCAAAATTTGAAACTATTTTGTAAAATTTACCTGAATTTGCTGTGGTTTATGAAAATTTTGAACGACTCATAGTGATCGGTCACAATTTAGCATAAGTTCCAGCAATTTGTAGATTTTAAGCTTTCTAATTAGCAGAATTTTGGCAATTTTACCGATTGATCAAAATTTGAAATAATTTTGTAAAATTTACCTCAAGTTGCTGTGATTTATCAAAATTTAACATGATTCATAGCGATCGGTCACAAATTAGCATAATTTCCGACGATTTTGCAAAATATTGGAGATGTGTTGCATTAACACTTCAAATTATTTTTATGAATAAGGTCCTGTTGAATTCCACATTCAAACAACATCTGTGAACACGGAAAATACATGACAATGTGTATCAGTTAGGGTGTGAATGGGACATGTAGCAGGTAGCACAAATAGCACACAGGTTTCATACTGTTACATGTACATGTAAAATGTAGGATGTAACAAATTGTACACCTTTGCAGTCAGGCCCAGATTTACCCTGTGTGTAACCTATTCCTCATTCCAAAGTCCAAACCAGTGCTTCACTCAATTTTCCACTTTCCTTTTTAAATTTATTTTTGCACAACCCTTATTATTCTCCCGGGATTATTCTAGTCAAACAGCTGAAATCTAAGAGATAATAACACTGAGAATAACACTTGCACACATTGTAGCTGTGTACAATATACATAAATGGGATTGGTTCATATTCATCTCTATTTGGAATCCTTGATATAATGTTCATAACTTTAATTTTGAACATGAACTCAAAGTAAGTCAGGACTTGAGCCGGACTCATTTCATTTAGTTTTGCTGGACTCGGATTTAGCTCAGACTTGATCGGCACCCTGTTCTTGAGTCCGGACTCAGACACAAAAGGACTCGGTCAGTGGTTCGGACTCAGATTCGAATGGACTCGGCTTGACTTAGACGAGGTATACTCAAGTCGGCTTGACTCAGATGAGGTAGACTCGGGTACAAGTCTAGCTAATTTATAACCTGTTTGTGCAGAAGTGGGAGAATCAATGATGCATAACCCCACTAAAGCTCTTTCATATGTTATACATGTAGGCCTATTATGGTGTTCTTTGAGCAGCTCTTAGAGCTGTCATGCCACCACACATGGCATAAACCTGGTCACAGTAAATACATTGTTCATCCCATTATGCTCCACAATGTTAGCCACAGTCTGTGGCCCTCACACACGTAGCAAGTGTGTGTCGCGAGCAACCGCGATGAATGCATCCCCGCTTGATAGTATATTCACAGAGCCTGAAAGTAGTGCTACACAATGTATGTGTACTTTTAACATCCAAAGTCAGCTGCAATTTTTACTGAAAAAGATATAGGTCTTTTATATTATAAGGATTAAGGAGAAATATTTTCAAAGCAACTGTCAATACTCTCATATGTAGTCTTATGCCCATATAAAAGGCAAATTTAGGTGATTTCATTTCTGAAGTACAGTACAATGTATTGTGGGATGTGTGCAATTCATAAACAATTACTGGTGAGCATCAATTTTGACACCCAGATTCAATGCTTGCCCTGCTTTACCCTTTGCATATTCCTGTATACTTAATTTTCAATGTAGTCCAAGTGTTAACCATGCCATGGAGATTTTTTTATAAAAACTGAGTTGTAAACAAATCACACATTATGGCTTTGAATGTTCAGAACATTCAGAATGTGAAGAATATTATGTTGACATGTGTTGAATTTGTGAACAACTCGCAATTCAACTCACAACTCCTCTTAGCAACTCACAAAATTTCAACTCACAACTCGCAAATTTCAACTCGCAACTCGCAAATTTCAACTCGCAAATGTCAACTCGCAACTCGCAATCCAACTCGCAACTTCCTTTGACAACTCGCAAATTTCAACTCGCAACTCGCAGATTTCAACTCGCATCTCGCAACTCGCAACTCGAACTCGCAACTCGCATCTCGCAACTCGCACTCGCAACTCGCAACTCACAACTCGCACTCGCAACTCGCAACTCGCACATTATCCAAACCCTCCATTGAAAAGCATTTTAAAAGCTTCAATTTTGGGGAACTTTACAGATTCAGTTTTTTATTAAAAAATGTTGAAAAGCGACGCCGCTATTTCAACGCCAAAACGAGCATTAAAACTTGTTCCGTTAGCAGTAATTCGGAGAGGGCCTACTTTTCTGGTGAAATCGATTTGTATAATTTCATATCTATTTTAGTCATTAATAGGTTAGCATCTTTCATTTAAATCAGAACATGCCAACCTCACGAAGAACATGGTCCCTAAGGACACCACATTGTCTCCAGTAGCCATATACTTTTAACCGGAACTCATCACCATCGCGCAGTGATTTGGTGTCGTGCGCCCTTTAGATTGTTTATCATAAACACATGGGCAAATGGAAAAATGCTGAGATCCTGAATTAATTGCAATACGTCAGTCTCTACTCTCTACACAGCCGCTGTGGTTCGGATCGCTCCATTTCTAGTGTGAGCGAGCGGGCCAAAGCGGCTGATGTAGAGACTGAAAATTATATTCATTCATAAAACTCACGGCGCGTCGATTCTACTACGGGTGAGTCGTACGAATTGAAAACATCAGCAAATTAATTTTTGACATTTTCTTTCCAGATTTATGAAGAAAATATGAATGTTTTTCAAAAGATCATCAAATTACTTTATTATATATATTTTTTCAATTGGTAGCGTTACCCACACGCTTTATATATTGCTCCCACCCTTTTAGAAACCCACCCTTTATTCCGCAAAATTT
Organism: Amphiura filiformis; assembly: GCF_039555335.1. Taxonomy (NCBI): domain Eukaryota; kingdom Metazoa; phylum Echinodermata; class Ophiuroidea; order Amphilepidida; family Amphiuridae; genus Amphiura; species Amphiura filiformis. The sequence goes on along the minus strand of NW_027305493.1, from coordinate 1,437,462 downwards.
TAACCCCCACCCTTTTTACAGATTTTCAGAATTCCCAACCCCACGCCGCGCTGTAGAAAGCGTGGCGGACAAACAATGCCAGCTGTGACCTTCGCTGTCGAGACGTTGTTTTCAGGGTTGTCAAACCCGCGATTTGGTAACCCAATTGGGCGACTTTTTAAGATTTTACCCGGGACAATTTCCTGCCCCATAAGGGTAAAGAAAAAAATTGGGCGAGTTTTCGATTATTTGACCTGCGATTAGGGCTGAATTTTTTGGCAACCCTGGTTATTTAGCGTTAATTTAACTAAATTACTACACCACTGGTCTCAAAATATTTTGAAGTGTTGTCCCATGGTGACGAAACTCACGAGAACTCAATAAACAATCTGGACAAAGGAATCATCCAATCACGTTTCTAGCCACGTGAGATCACCACAAAATTCATGATAAAAGGTCACTTTCCCAAAGAAAAATAGTGCAATCCGTCAATTCCCGCCATGATCTCGCAACTTAAATTACTCAGACCAAAATAATCTCTAGCGCATACAGGGAACCAAGCAAAACGATAGAAATGACTGTTTCTCATGACGACTTTTGACTTTTCTCACTTCAAAATAAGTACTTTCCCCACCCCAAATTCACCTCTAAAGGAGTGCAATCGATTGAAAAATAACTCAGCAAAGCTTAGAACCCAATTTGATATCTAGATATAACATACAAAAAAAGCCTTAGTATAAAAAAGCTGCGCCGAAAGTTGCCGAAAAATGAGGTAAAATATGGCTACCATCGAGCTGGACTCCTTAGGCCCATTAGCTACGCTAAGAGCCAAAAATAGACTATATGGCATAGTCTAAAATTGATGTTGATCATGGGATTATGGTGAAATGGGTGAAAAAAGTAAATATCATGGTCTTTTCATATGCTTTGGTGCAAAGAATCCACAAGGCTATTTTTTATTACAACAAACTTGGAATCGTATACAGTGTGATAATAAAAATTGAACCATAACAAGTAGGCCCAATTGAAGCAGATTGCAGTTCATCATTTTTAGTGGCGTGCCTGGACTTTTTATCCAGTGAACATTATTCTGGCCCGATTTCGCTGGCATATTAAAGAACTTTAAGAATGACATACCAGTGGTAAGACATCGGCAGGGTAGGTAAAGCTTAATCAGTCAAGTTTTCGGGGACAACTGCGCTTATTGTTCACGCAAAGCAAATTGATAAACTATTTTAGTCCCCAATCAAGGTGGATTTAAGTGAGCAGAGGATGAAGTGCGCGCGGAGCGCGAGAAAATGTTCAATTTCATACTGTTTTGGCCAAAAATCAAGGTATAATACCGAATATTAGGCATATCACATCAAAAATAAGCGAAGCAGAAACATGTTATTTAATGTTTCTACATGAATGAGCTTTATTAAAGCATCAAAAATCAAAAAACGGAATTGAAATCGGTCAATGCATTGTGATGTAGTGTCAATTTAAAGATGCTCGTAAATGGAATAAAAACCTGCCACAAAATGGCTGCAATGACAAAATTGGCACATTCCGAGATTTTGACGGTTTATTTGGACGCTTGCTTGAAAAAGCAGCATTAATTTTAGTATCACAGGTTAAATGCCTATCTTTCCTGACTTCGTTAAAGAAAACAAAATTCGTTAAAGAAAACAAAATTTATCATTGAATAATTATAATAAATTAACCAAATGTACTATTTTAGCAAATTTCGGCCAATCTGCAGACAAATTAAAGCTGAAAAAATGACTATGTTCAGCTAATTAATATGCAAAATTGATGCCTGTGGAAAACCGTACACGATATCAGGGTGCGGGTTTTTTTGCACACATATGTATACGAAGTTCTTTCAATTGATAACAAAAAATACACAGAAAGTAATTAATTATGCAAATTAGCTAATTACAGCTAATTATGTATTCATGATATTATTATGTAAATTAGGCATGAGTAATTTTGGTGTTTTTTAATATTTAATGAAAGTCTATTCATTCACCATAAATTTGTCAAGTATGAACCTGTTATGATGTTGAATAAAGAAACAGCAGTTAATTACTTTAAAATAATACAAAAAATACAAAGTTTGACATTTTGATGGTGTCTGGAATAGAATTTTCTTTTTTACTGTCAACATGGTATGTGTCACCATTACTCAAAGCCAAATCCGAAAAGTAAAAATAAAAATTCATTTGCAATGAGACTTAAAATTAACATTTTGTTATCTGGATTAACGTAGGAGGGCAAATGGTAAAAGGAAGCGCCGTTTCACTCTAGCGCGTATACAAAACTAGTATGGCCTTGGACACACACAATGGCTTAAAGCTATTGTGGTTTGGAAAACTACTCCCTATGGAATATCTTTGGTAATATTATGTTTTAACTAGTGTTCCTCAAGTGTTTCATTCATTGTAGACGGAAATAATTTACATGCTAAGAAAGATTAGTATTTTAGCTAAATGGTGGTAGATCAGACTATTTCAGTTGGCCTATATTTACTGATTTATGAGCGATCGTCAAAAAATCCATTAAACAGGCAGTAATTCTTGAACAAAGCAAAATTTAATTTTGTCGGATTCAATGGTAGCTTCAGAAAGGTTTCATATACCATATATTAAAATTTCAAACAATTGGGATAAATGGAACATACTAAGGAAATTCATTTTTGACATTGATGTTTTCCAAAAATCAGCCGACTTTGATGCGCGCGCTTTTTAATTCACTGTTATGCTTGCATGCATAGTGTGGCAGAATTATTGCGCAGCCACTGTGACATACCTACGAATATGGCCTAAACCTACTAAGACCAGGAAAGTATTTGCCGAAACGTGGGGGGGTTGATATTGTCCCCCATCCCAAAATGTCCCCCAGGATTGACGCTCATGCTTGTCATTAATAATACCACTAATAAATCGGATACCGATCAAGGACGTTCATCACTCAGCCATCAATTTTATATTAACAATAAACTTCCAACACCAACCTTCCTAGTTTAATTATTTTAATCAAAATTTCACTCCTCTCCTAATGACAAATGAAAATCGAAGTAATACTTTATTATCAACTAATGTTTTTAAGAATACCGGTACACTAAATAGTAGAGGCTCTTTTAGCAATTCAAGTATTATATTTGTATTTTCCTCAAATTTTGATGGAAAATTTTGTAACGTGTCATTCCGTGTATCAAAAAAGTACATCAAGTAGGGGTAACCCTATCAAAGTATACATTTTTGGGTGGGCTATTGCCTCTACTTTGCACCAATAAGGTTGTTTTTAGATAGGTGCTATGGTTTGGATGTTACATGTTTTTGAGGAGGTGCTACTTTTTGACAACTTTTTCATGCATATTTGGATTTTTACCTGATTTAGACTTATCCCTACTGAAAATTAGATGCCATTTTTGGAAAGATTGGACTTTTTCCATTCAGAAAATGTTTACTTTTGCTATGATAGGATCTATAATTTGGAAGTTACGAATGTTTCAATGCAAAATGATGCGCGATCCTAGAAATTTACTAACGAAACGCAAAGGAACACCACTTCAAGACACACGGCCCAATGCCCAAATATTTCCATCGTAATCATAAAACGACGGTCATAGGGCCAGCACTTTGTCTCGTTTTTTGCAGGTTTACATGGTCCAATAATCACAAGATGACTGGCATGTGGTAACAAAGGAAGCAGTCACTGCAATTTGATTATGTCCCATATGATTGGCCATTCAAGACACCTGTGAATATACTATAGCGGCCTTTTCAAAATATAATACCTGTTTGCTTGACTGCATTGACAATTCCCGGGAACAATACACACAGTATATGCATTGGACAAACTTTTTACAATAAGCATGATAAGTGATGATGTGACCTCTAGATTTATACATCGTTCGTCTCGCACACTGCCAACATTTGATTGAATGGACTGTTGGCTACTGCGCCGTGATTACGGTGAAGGACACCGGTTCAAATCCTTTGTTTGGAGCCAATCGATAAAAGCATGCAGAGCCTCTATACCCATGTACAGTTTATCCCTTACATAACCTATGTCTTGAATAAGCTGGCAAAGTTATGTAATAATCGGATTAATACTATATAGCAGTAGGTAAAAACAAGTTTTGAATAATCCGCGCTACAAAGTCCCATGCAGTGATCCCAGCGAAAGTGAAAAAAAAAATCAAATTGTTACGTTTATAAATTTTTTTTTTTTTAATGAAAAAAAAAAAAAAAAAAAACAAAACAGGAAAACGACAGTATTGACGAAGTTGAAGCCCCATTCAAATACATGTAGCTAATTTATATACTGTCAGTACCGGTATATAAATTACAGACTCACGTAAATGCATTATTTTTTGTCTTAGTAATTAGACACACGGCTTTCGGCTGAACCACTGCACTGGCAAGCTATGTTAGCACATCTATGACAATGACGAAAGGTACAAAATCAGCCATACGCCTTTAGATAGCAGAAGACACCAAATTGGTGTTTTATGGCCTTTGACATTCTTTTGTGGCGAGTGACATATGGTCTTTCAATTCACGCCGAGTGTCCTTGACAGGTTTGACTATGCTTGTGTGGTCATGAAAGAATTCAAAAGATAACCTCTGTCCCAATAATCCCAAGCAATTGTCTGAAACTGCTCCTCGGATCATAAGAACTCAGCCCTCAAATGATAGTCATAATAATGTCCAAAATATAAAAATTACTGACTATCATTGAAGACTGAGTTCCGCAGTCTAATATCCAAACTCTGAATTTTGATGATTTTTACGATCGTCGGGATGAAAAAAAAAATCAATAAAATCACTGAATGGGACTTTAGTTCCCTCCTCTCCTTCCCCTGGCAATATAAATCAAAGAAAAAAAAAAAAAAAACAAGAAAAAAAAAAAAGACAAAGAAAATTAACCAAATTAAGGGATCTGGAATGAGCGTTTTGAGCGTTTCGATAGTATTTTTTGTGGGACACGAGAGCACATCAGACATATCGAATTGCATTATGAATACGAAGAATGTCTTTCTGATATCAAATAATTTCATTGTTTGAAATTCACGATATAATATAAATTTTATGACAAATAATTAAAATTTGATATTTTTCACATTTTTGATATATAACAGTCCTCGAAGTAAATGATATATTCTTAAACAGTCCCTGGCATACCATACATGTATAGGCTTATGTATAGTAAATTTGTCTGCTTTATCTGTTTTGTGCTGTTTAAGCAAATAGTTAAACATAATTTCCATAAAAATGCTTTTACTGTCAGAGATGTCCCCTTTTAATTTTGAGCAGAACAAGTGAGGTAAAGCAAAGAAAATTGGAATTTACTACTACTAGCGCCAATGAATGTTATATGATTGTAAAACGGTACGATCCTCTGGGTGTGTGGGGGTGTGTGCGTATGTGTGTCCTGCACGCGTTTTTTTTCTGCAACTATAACTGGGGACGCAATACGATACCGGTATGTTATAAGAATCAAACTTACAAGAAAGATGGCTCTTGTCAAATCCTACAATTCTGTCAGAGAAAATATGCATATTTGCATTAAATTTTTAATTAATTGACATAATTGATTAATTAATAAATATTTTATTTAATGATTTACCATAATTCCAAACATGTCAAACAATATGTCAAATTAAAGCTAATGAAATGCTTTATATATTGGTCAGAGCACATTTTGCAGAATGCATTTAGTATTTTAGTTACATGATTCCAAACATTCTATTCCAATTTTTTGCTATACACGCATAGGAGCTGTATTTTTAATCAATAATTTCACTCCATTGTCAAAGTACTGTGCTCTCTGTTGGATCATGGAGTGACCAGGTCCTGGAGTGTGATGGTTTTGTAGCAGATGACAGTTGTGATGTGCCCTGAGTAATTTAATTTGATGATTTATCTTTGTTTACAAAGTTACATGAGTGATGACATTTTGGGGAATTCCCCTCTCAAATTGAGCAAAACAAGCTGAATCATATCTAATTTGGAATATTTGGAAACCCCTGAAAGTGATGTAATGGGATTTCCCTCAGGAAGTGATGTCATGTGAAAGGTTAATGTTATAATTAAGACTTTGGAATTCCCCAGATTGAGCATAATGTGAAGGCAGTAAATGGCCCAGAATAGAATGGGGGTTTTTCCCAAGCTTGGTATATAATAAGAAAATGTAAACAATGATAGATCTAGAATACGTCAAAGAACGTTATTCTTCCAAGAAAGGAAATATATTCTTCTGTCGACTTGCTGAAGTCTGGTATTTTGATTCAACGCAACTGTCAAAATAAGTGGGGACACCTGCATCGCAGTCCTGCTTCCTGAAGATATTGTGTGAAAGGTGGAAATAGCACCAAGTTTGGAGAAAGCAGCGCAAGGAGTTAAATTTGGAGAACTGCGCAAGGAGTTTAGCATAGGAGAACGGCGCAAGGAGTTTAGCATAGGAGAACGGCGCAAGGAGTTTAGCATAGGAGGACGGCGCAAGGAGTTTAGTAGAGGAGAATTGCGCGAGGAGTTGTAAACGTGTTCGGAGAACACCATTTTCGTGTAAGGATTTTATACGCAAGGAGTTATCAATGCAAGTGTACAAAGGACTTCGCTGATTGTCGCAGGACAAGTGAATAGGGATATATTACATCAGTCGTCCAGAACATTACAAGAACTTTATGATCACCAAGAAGAAGAATGCTGGCTAAGTACAAAGTAGATAAAGAGTGATTATATTTGATTAATGTATATGTGCATTTGTAGTCATTATATTGTACCAAACGAAACTTGCTTTCAATTAAAGACTTAGATTTTGTTAGCTTAAACAAACAGTGTATTTGTGTTGTGCATTCGTGTGAGTTCGGGTAAAAGGTGATTTTGGCCTTGAGTCAAGTACGACTCGTAACAAAATTGGGGGCTCGTCGTCCGGGATATACACTGTAAAAAAGTTGACATTAATTTACTGAGTCTTGAAAGTGAAAGTACAGTATGGAGTTCAAAGCAGAAGAGTTTCTTGAAACTATAAATTGGGAGAAGTTTGATGAGTTGAAAAAGCCTGATTTATTGGCATTTGCCAAACATTATGACTTGAAAGTAACACAAGCTACAAGAAAGCAAATAATCAAAAATGCCTTGATTGATGTTTTGGTCGGGGAGGACATTTTGATGAATCCTATTTGGAAGAGAAACTTGAAGTAGAAATTGGTGGAGACTCAGCATTTAAGTTGAAAGAGTTGGAAATTCAATTAGAATTCAGGAAAATGGAAATGGACCAAAAGAAAATGGAAATGGACCAAAAGAAAATAGAAATGGACCAAAAAGAAAAACTGGAAATGATCAAGTTAGAGAATGAAAATAAAGAAAAACAAGAACGGCTAGACATTGAAAAACAAAAACTAGCAATGGAAGAAAAAGCACGCCTAAGAAAAGATGGCGCTTGAGCACCACAAATTAGAAACAGAAGAAAAGGAAAAGGTAGCAAAATTGGAACTTGAAAAACAAAAATTGGAAATGGAAGACAATTTGAAACAAAAAGAAATTGAAGAAAAGTACAAGTTTGAACAAGAGAAGTTGGCAAAGCTAGGTGACAAATACTCATCAAGTTTCTCCTCAAAGTCAGGGTTTGATGTTACAAAGTATGTAAAGCTGGTGCCTAAATTCAAAAGAAAAAGATGTTGACGAGTATTTCCAACATTTTGAAAAGGTAGCTACAAATTTGAAATGGCCTCCAGAGCATTGGACCCTACTGTTACAAAGTAGTTTTGTGGGGAAGGCCAGGGAAACTTACTCAGCTCTACCAATAGAGAAGTGTAACAATTATGAAGAAGTCAAACAGGCAGTCCTTAAGGCCTATGAACTGGTGCCTGAAGCATACAGACAAAAGTTCAGAGATTCAAGAAAGCAAGCAGATCAAACCCATGTAGAATTTGCTAGAGTAAAAGAACACATGTTTGACAGGTGGCTTGGTTCAAAAGAAGTCAAAGATGATTTCGGCCAACTTAAGCAATTGGTTCTTATAGAAGAGTTCAAAAAATGTGTCCACGCTGACATTAAAACCCACTTGGATGAAAGCGCTAGCAAAATTAAAACGCTAAGTGACGCGGCGACAATGGCGGATGACTATGGCTTAACTCACAAATTGAATGCGAGTAGATTTAGTCATAACAGAAGTTATTCAAACAGGTTCAGCCAAAACCAACCTAGAGCAAATCAGGGTGGTACACAAGAAGGGAGATCTCAGTCAAATCACAGATCCTGGTCTAATTCACAGAATAGTGCTGGTGGTAGAGGGACCCCATGGAGTTCAGGTACCAGACCAACAGGTGGGACTGAATTTAAATCCCAATTAGTTTGCAATTTCTGTAAGAAACCAGGACATACAGTGACCATGTGTCGGAGCTTAAAAGCCAAACAAGATGCACAAAAACAGCAGCAAACTGCTAGTAATACTGTAGGATGTGCAGTGTCACTTGAGTCAAAGAAACAAGTCAGTCAAATCAAAAACAAGAATTCCCACAAAGGGAGGTGAAACAGACAAGGTGTGTGAAGAATTTGAACCATTTGTGTTAGAGGGAGTAGTATCACTTGGTGATAATGGTAGTCCAAAGCCCATTAAGATTGTGCGAGATACGTGTTGTGCACGGTCTATGATTCTGGAAGGAACTTTGCCCTTTAATGAGGATAGTTCAGCTGGTAATGCTTTGATCCAGGGTATTGGGATGGAAATACTTAATGTACCTCTCCACAAAATTAACTTGACATCTGACTTGGTTTCTGGTCCTGTAACCATAGGAGTTAGACATGAATTGCCAGTCAAGGGAGTGTCCATGTTGCTAGGAAATGATCTGGCAGGGGGGAAGGTTTTCCTGACCCAATAGTTACAGATAAGCCCTGTTTACAGGATGACAATAGTGAGTAAAAGGAGATATTTCCTGCATGTGCAGTGACACGGGCAATGAGTAAGAAGGCCTCATTAGAAACAATTGAGGACAACCAAATTGATGACTTAGGCTACAATTTGGAAGACACATTTGTGTCAAAGTTGAATGAGAAAGAAGATAAACTTCCTTCTCCTGGGGATAAAAAATACCCCTACAAATGACACAGCCTCTGAGCATGAACAACTTGGGGAAACCATAAAAGACCCATTAAGTCATGACAAGCTAATTCTGGAGCAACAAAATGACCCAGAACTCAAAGAGATCAATCAAAGGGCATTGACCCTAGAAGAAGCAGAACAAAATTCTGTCTGTTTTTACAAACAAGATGATGTGCTAATGAGAAAGTGGCGCCCTCCTGATGCACCTGCCGACGAAGAGTGGAAGGTAGTGCACCAAATTGTGGTACCAAAAGTCTACCACACTGAAGTTATTAACATAGCACATGATAGTCCTATGGCAGGGCATTTGGGTGTTAAGAAAACTCATGAAAGAATTCTGAGACATTTCTGGTGGCCCACTCTCAGAAAAGATGTTTCTGAATATTGCAAAACATGTCACATATGCCAAGTAGTAGGAAGCCAAATCAGAAAATACCTCCTGCTCCATTGAAGCCAATTCCAGCTTTTGATGAACCATTTAGTAGGGTTATTATTGATTGTGTAGGCCCCCTACCAAAGACTAAGTCAGGTAATCAGTACCTTCTGACAATTATGTGCGCGTCAACACGCTTTCCTGAAGCCATACCCTTGAGAAATATTAAAGCAGTGACTATAGTGAAAGCTTTAACTAAGTTCTTCACATTTGTGGGGCTCCCCAAGTCCATACAGTCAGATCAAGGATCAAACTTTACTTCTGGAGTATTTCAGCAGGTCATGTACCAATTAGGTATAGAACAGTATACCTCAAGTGCTTACCATCCAGAATCACAAGGTGCACTAGAAAGGTTCCATCAAACATTGAAAAACATGATCAGGACATATTGTTTGGAATTTCAGAGGGACTGGGATGAGGGAGTGCACTTGTTGTTGTTTGCTGCTAGGGAAGCAGTTCAGGAAACTTTAGGATTTAGTCCTTTTGAGTTAGTGTTTGGACACACAGTGCGGGCCCTTAAAGTTGTTGAAAGAAAAGTGGCTCAATGAGAAATCAGATATCAATTTATTGGATTATGTCTCCAATTTTAAGCATAGGCTTAACAGAGCAACTGATATCGCCAAAGAAAACTTGAAACAGGGTCAGGCCAAAATGAAACAATGGTATGATCAACATGCCAAAGAGAGAGTGTTCAAACCAGGTGACAAAGTTCTAGTACTGTTTCCAATTCCAGGACACCCATTACAAGCCAGATATCATGGCCCATGTGAGGTAGAGTCAAAAGTGGGTGAAGTAGATTATATTATCAAGACTCCTGGTAGACGCAAGAGCAGGCAGTTATGCCACATAAATATGCTCAAAGAGTATGTTGAAAGAAGTGACAGTGGCATTCCAAAACCTGTGTGTACAGTAAAACATACTGATAATGTAGACAAACCTGCCGATGTATACAAAAGCGCCAATGTAGACAAGAGTAAAGATGACAATTCTGATGTCACATTTGACCAGGATAAAGAGCTGGAGCACAAAGAGTATAATGTAAAATTGAACAATTCTGATGTGCTCACTAATTTGGACTCAAAGTTAGGTCATCTTTCTCAAGATCAACAAAGTCAAATTGCAAATTTGATTCACAAATTTGACAATATATTTCCTGATACAAGTAGAACAAATGCTGCATTTCATGATGTAGATGTTGGTGATACAAAACCAATCAAGCAGCATCCTTACAGAGTCAATCCATTGAAAATGGAACATCTCAAAAATGAGATCAATTACATGCTAGACAATGATATCATAGAACCAAGTAGTAGTGAATGGAGTTCACCATGCATTCTTGTTCCCAAGCCTGATGGTTCATACCGATTGGTCGCAGACATGAGAGCTGCAAATGTTCATTCAAAGACAGACTCATACCCAATTCCAAGAATTGATGATTGCATTGACAAAATTGGGAATGCAAAATTTGTTAGCAAATTTGATCTTTTGAAAGGGTACTGGCAGGTTCCACTCACAGACCGTGCCAAAGAGATTTCTGCTTTTTGTACACCATTTGGTCTTTACCAATACAAAGTTATGCCATTCGGGTTGAAAAACGCGCCAGCGACATTTCAGAGAATGGTGAACCAAATTGTGGCAGGCATAGAGGGATGTGAAGCATATGTAGATGATTTGATTGTTTACAGTCAAACTTGGGAACAACACATGGAACAACTCCATCAATTGTTTAAGAAGCTGTCTGAAGTACAGTTAACAGTCAATCTGGTAAAAAGTGAGTTTTGCCATGCCACAGTCACATACTTGGGATATGTTGTAGGTCAAGGTCAGGTGAAACATATCAAAGCCAAAGTTGAAGCAATTGAGCAATACCCCACACCTGTAAACAAGAAGGCACTCATGAGATTTCTAGGAATGGTTGGCTATTATAGAAAGTTCTGTCCAAACTTTTCAGAGATAGCAAGTCCTTTGACTGATTTGTTGAAGAAAGATGCAAAATTCATTTGGTCAGAACAGTGTGAAAATGCTTTTCACAAAGTCAAATCTATACTCATGAGTTCACCAGTGCTTACTGCACCTGATTTTCAGAAGCAGTTTAAGTTGACTGTTGATGCCAGTGACATAGGCTGTGGAGGTGTTGTGATGCAAGAGGGTGAAGATCAAATAGATCACCCCATTTGTTACTTTTCAAGGAAATTCAACAAGCACCAGAGAAATTACTCCACAATTGAGAAGGAGTGTCTAGCATTGCTATTAGCATTGCTACATTTTGATGTGTATTTGGGTACCACAGTATACCCTGTGCTTGTTTTCACAGATCACAATCCCTCACCTTCATCAACAGGATGAAGAACAAAACCAAAGACTGGTGAGGTGGAGTTTGACCTTGCAAGAGTACAATCTGGACATCAAACATATTAAGGGAAAAGACAATGTAATGGCTGATGCCTTGTCCAGAATTGCATAAAAATTGACAAACAAAAATTCCTTTAAAAAGGAACTTGTGTGACAAGTAGTCACTGTGTATGTTGAGTTAAGCACTCAATGTTAACATTAAGTTGAAGTTGATGTAAAAGAAGAAAACAATTAAGAAAGTTTTCATTACATTCAAACTTTCTTCTTTTAAGGGGGAGGGTGTGATGTGCCCTGAGTAATTTAATTTGATGATTTATCTTTGTTTACAAAGTTACATGAGTGATGACATTTTGTGGGAATTCCCCTCTCAAATTGAGCAAAACAAGCTGAATCATATCTAATTTGGAATATTTGGAAACCCCCCCTGAAAGTGATGTAATGGGATTTCCCCTCAGGAAGTGATGTCATGTGAAAGGTTAATGTTATAATTAAGACTTTGGAATTCCCCAGATTGAGCATAATGTGAAGGCAGTAAATGGCCCAGAATAGAATGGGGTTTTCCCAAGCTTGGTATATAATAAGAAAATGTAAACAATGATTGACAGTTGATAGTGTTGATCTGGGCTATGCTTACAGTCCAATTCCTTGAAAGAAAGGAAATTACAAACCAGAAATATTTTATGTAGTCAAAGTACTACTATTTACCAGTGTTGTCGGAGAAGATCTAGAATACGTCAAAGAACGTTATTCTTCCAAGAAAGGAAATATATTCTTCTGTCGACTTGCTGAAGTCTGGTATTTTGATTCAACGCAACTGTCAAAATAAGTGGGGACACCTGCATCGCAGTCCTGCTTCCTGAAGATATTGTGTGAAAGGTGGAAATAGCACCAAGTTTGGAGAAAGCAGCGCAAGGAGTTAAATTTGGAGAACTGCGCAAGGAGTTAAGCATAGGAGAACGGCGCAAGGAGTTTAGCATAGGAGAACGGCGCAAGGAGTTTAGCATAGGAGGACGGCGCAAGGAGTTTAGTAGAGGAGAATTGCGCGAGGAGTTGTAAACGTGTTCGGAGAACACCATTTTCGTGTAAGGATTTTATACGCAAGGAGTTATCAATGCAAGTGTACAAAGGACTTCGCTGATTGTCGCAGGACAAGTGAATAGGGATATATTACATCAGTCGTCCAGAACATTACAAGAACTTTATGATCACCAAGAAGAAGAATGCTGGCTAAGTACAAAGTAGATAAAGAGTGATTATATTTGATTAATGTATATGTGCATTTGTAGTCATTATATTGTACCAAACGAAACTTGCTTTCAATTAAAGACTTAGATTTTGTTAGCTTAAACAAACAGTGTATTTGTGTTGTGCATTCGTGTGAGTTCGGGTAAAAGGTGATTTTGGCCTTGAGTCAAGTACGACTCGTAACACAGTGCTCATTCAAGCCTGTCAAGGTCAGTTAGTAGCCACTTGCTGAATGGATGGCCATTATCAGCTATCAAAGAGATGCCTTGTGCAGCTGCCAATCACAGTAGAGGTTTGATAACATTTTGTTAAAACCCAAATGTGATATAAGGACAAAGCTGTGCATGTTGGTACTTAATTGTTTGGATTCTTATGTTGAAATTCCCTTGTATTAGTATTTTTATGTGTATTGTATATTGTTCATAAATTATATAGCTTTTAAACTTTGGGCATTTTTGCTCTGTTGCACTGTACCATTATGGAATTAGAGCAAATCAATTACCGACACAAGCAGGTATACAGTGTATTATTTTATTTTTATTTCGTGTCTCAGGAGCATCTATAGCTCACTTGGAAAGGCATCAGAATTTGGAACACGAGCGCTTCGAACTTTAAATCGGAAGGTGGTGAGTTCGAGCCTCATCACGGTCACATTAATTTTATAAACCAAATATTGTTCGAACTTTTCATATTTGTTTTTCTTTTATTGTTTCTTTTCTTTGACTTTTTTTTCTTGTTTTATTTATTTTTTTTTCTTTATTTTTCTTTGATTCACATTGCCAGGGTAAGGAGAGGAGGGTACTAACGGCCCATTCAGTGATTTTTTTCATCCGGACGATCGTAAAAATTATCAAAATTCAGATTTTGTACTAGACTGCGGAACTCAGTCTTCAATGATATAGTCAGTAATAATCTTTTGGTCATTATATGACTATCATCATTTGACGACTGAGTTCTTATGATACATCATCCGAAGAGCAGTTTCAGACAATTGCTTGGGATTGGTGGGGCAGAGGTTATCTTTTGAATTCTTTCATGACCACTGAAGCAGAGTCAAACCTGTCAAGGACACTCGGCGTGAATTGAACTGACCATGTCACTCGCAACAAAATAATTTCAAAGGTCATAAAACATCAATTTGGTATCTTCTGCTAGTGGTTCAGCCGAAAGCCGAGTAGGCCTATTTAAGACAAAAATAATGCATTTACGTGAATCTGTAATTTATATACTGACAATAGGCCTATATATAAATTAGCTACATGTATTTCAATGGGGTTTCAACTTCGTCGATACTGCCGTTTTCTTGGGTTTTTTGCCCATTTTTTTCATTAAAATTTGTATAAAAGTAACAATTTGATTTTTTTTCACTTTCGCTGGGATCACTGAATGGGGCTTTGCAACGCGATATATTCAAACCTTGTATTCATCTACTGTTATAGCATTAATCCGATTATTACACAACTTCGCCAGCGTATTCAAGACATCCAATGCAAATAATCACCTAGATTATGACGTATCATACTGTAAATATGGCGGAGTACTCAAATTCATTCAACAAAACCATGATTACAAGCTATTGCAATCTACCGCGACAGCTCGTCACACACAACATAACAAATGCACTATACGATCAAATAGGTTGACGACAACGTTTGATTGAATGCACTGCATTGCGCCATGATTACGGTGAAGGACACCGGTTCAAATCAATAAGCCAATCAATAATTTCACGCACATCCTCTATTATTGCCCGGGATGATTGCACACTGAGCGTGTTTATAGTGAGCCAGATTATCCGGTATTTAGAGTATAAGTACATCTTATACGGTATTGGTCGCCACTATAAACAGACCAATAGCGCTATTTGCCGCACATATTATACGGAACTGATATCCTTCGATATCGATGGATATTGCAGTATATTCATTCCGTATACGGCCACTATAAACAGACAGGGATTAACGATACCGTTATTCAAGGAAGTGGAACAGGGTTGTATAACTCTCCCAGCTCAAATTTATCACTGTAATAACACATCACCTACAAATATGGTACAGTACTGTAGCAATAATGTTAAAAAATAGGCCGGTATCGTTATGACGGCAAACTATTTGAAACTGTGAAAATATTTGTGCCTCCCACATTGCATTGCGGTGACCTCGAACACGCAGAGTTCAACCACCTCGGATTCAAAATAGCGCTATTGGTTGCCACTATAAACAGCGGAGATAACGGATAAGTCACATTCCATCCTAATCCCATATGCGTATAAGGATACCGTATAAATACCGTACACCACTATAAACACGCTCACTGTAAAAGAGCTATTGTTATAACGTTTGATGAAATCGTGTTTAACTATTTGCTTAAGAACGTCACAATACAGATAAAGCAGACAGATTTACTACATGTGGTACATGTATATACATATAGGGAATGTGTGTGAGTATTACCTAATTATAATAGGGGCGTATCCAAAAATGAATTCACGCCCCTTTCAAATGTCGAGCCAAAGTGCAGGCCCTATGTCCTGTGTTTTATTCAAAATCTCGGATCTTGAAAAAGACTACAGCACCTAGAGTCTTGATTTTTGCAGGGTATGTTAGTTTACTAAAGTATACATAACAATTCGTGTAAAAACAGAATTTTGAAAAATACTGAAGGCATCCTCATCCAGCAAATGTTATGGCTTGAGTTTAAGAATTATTTTTGCCGCCAGTGCTGCCCTTTCCTGTTTGCCGACCCCTGCTTTTACCACGGGGGGACTCTCGCCCCTAAATATACGTGCATGCAACACATAAACTCAGAACAACCATGGCACTGACCCAAGCTTCATACTTGTATATGTAGGCCTACTATGAGCGATTCCCGTAGTGATTTGCCATTCATTTAGGTTATGAGTTGGTCCCGGGGAGTTGGTGAACTCCATGTGCCTGTCAATAGACATGACAATCGGGCGATCAACTAAACTGATATAAAGGGCGTTGGCTCTTATCAGAGAAGATGTAAGAAAGAGGAGGTTGATCCAGCTATCCTCAAATAAAATATGTGTGAGACCGCCCATTCAAAGTAAGTGATGAATCACCCTATTTAGCTGCTTAACAATAGAATACCACAATGGGATTTGAACCCTTGACGTGTGTGATACACAAGTTACAGATAACTGCTTTTAGGGATAGGTCAGTGCTTGCATTTCATTATGCCATGCATACCATACATGAAGGCCCTGTCATTCAGCCAAATTTCAGATAAAATATGACTGAAGTTCCATGGCAAATTACACTTTTTGCTACTTGTTGTCACTTTCAGCTTCTATTATTTATGATAGAGAAGATTTTCAATTATCAGAATATCTTTATTAGGTTTACAGGAAATGACAGGAAAATACATAAAAAAATAAAACAGAAATGATCAACAATCACCACTTCTCTAAAAAAAATCCTAAAAATTTCTTCTATTGAAATTCATATATCTACTAAAAAGGGTGGATTTTGAGGGAAATTTTACAACACTTGATTTCTTTCTTGTATTATCCACTTGTGGTATCCCATCCAAGCAGCAGGTCCGTAACACACCCGTTTCATACTTTCCAACTAATTCTCTATAGAAACATTTGAAATATTTCCAATTCTGGAGTGCAGATCAGTCAACCGTGGGCGGTCACACACATAACATCACTGGATATTTCAAGTGGATGTGTAACTACTTGAGAATAAAGGACTATGAATAGATGCGACAGGATAACCTATGGGATTATCTCAAGTATATAATTTTGTTCTCTCTCCTTTTCTTACATCTTCTCTGCTCTTATGAAAGTGGTTCCTTGTTATGCAAATGAGAGAGTTTACGCTCCATAACTTTCAGTCTATAATATCGAATTGATTAATTCGAATTAAACAATTGAATACCTGAGTGGAAGAAGGGCCCAACTCCATCAAAACTGTTTTTGAGATATCAAGAAAAAACTTAATATTTGGAAAAGTTTTATAGGCAGAGTGTTTTCATCTTCAGAGGACCTTTAATACATGAACATACAATATTACATACAATCAAAATTATATATGATGTTTCCATGGCAACGGTACAGGTCTTAATACGACCTGGAGTTGGGCCCTTCTTCCACTAATATACTGCAAGTGCCAGTTCCGTAAGCAGATGTGTTAAAAATAGCTACAGAAATTTGATAATTATCCATTGATTGCACATGTAGAAGCATGTAACATGTTAGCAAGAAAGTTTATTGTAGTGAAAAGCAGATTTCAAGGAAGAACAAAATTCCTCTTTAACCTAATATTTGTGGAAGAAGGGCCCAACTTCATGGAGTTGGGCCTTTCTTCCATGAAAACCATGATTAAGTGTACTATAGAGAGTGGATTTTGGCTCATCGTTCACACACAAGGAAGAACAGTCTCCTGGCAATAAAATGCTGGGTCTAACTCATTTTTGTAAAAAAATGGAGTTGGGCCCTTCTTCCACTCAGGTATTCAATTCATTGATGTTAGCACTGGGTAGTAGCCATTACTGCCAGTAGACAGGAAGTCTAGAAAGTTGACCTCAACGCTGTAGGTGGTCTTCCTATACTTTTGAATGGGACAGCAGTAACCTTGGGCATTTTTTAGACCAAAATTTTGGATTTTTCATATTTTTTTCTAAGTTTGTGAGAGCATAACAAGACTATCCGTCGATGGATTTTTATTTCCGTTGGTAGATATTTTTTAAATTAAGTTTTTCATAACATATTAAAAAGGCAGAGACCCTTGATGTATAATACATTAGCTAGGCAAGTTTTAAGTAACCTTGATGAAAATTATCAAAGAAGTGCCTATTCTTTTGTGTGTGTACGGTCCATCACCTGTCACTTGGTAGTCTTGTAACATGTCTAATGGCGCTGCCCATGGCCACTCGATGAATTGTTTAATTCGAATTAATCAATTCGATATTATAGACTGACTTTCACACAGAGATTCCCCTCTCAGAAGTGAGAGGGACATACACAAGCGCACGATACTTACCTCCCACGACCTGATCTATGCACAAAACGAAGTTTGGGACCACAAGAAACCCCCTGTACCACAGAAAAAGGTTTTGGCACCCCCGGAAGAACGGGGATGACAACGCCCAGGTGTGGGTATCGCCCAACACTAACGATATATTGCCCTCACCAACACAGTGAACACACGTTTCTTGCGACCCTCTACGTGATGAGAACGTATGACTTTTTTCAGAGATGTCACAGGCTGACATAAAAAAATCCTGAACTTGCGAAGCGGAACGAGCGAAGCGAGTGGAGCTCAGGCTATGCGGCGTGGGGTCCAGGGGCCCGCTTAAGGGCCCCTGGTGGGGTCCAGGGGCAACGCCCCTGGCGGGGGTCGAGGGGGCTCTGTTTCTTGAGGGGTGGAATGCATAAAACGCGGGAAGGGCTCAGGTCGTGAATAACTCTAATAAATCTTGGAAAAATTTTCACCAATACAAGTTACATAATGTGGCATCAAATGATCGTCTGGCAATGATATCAATTTAGGGTTGTACAAGTAGTTACAGTGTAGCCCACCACTCACTTAGGGGACCACCACTAATTTCAATGCTGGAACAACCACTCAAAACTTAAAGGACATTGTCATAATAATGAATACATCCTAAAAATGCTCAGTATTGGTCAAATCCCCAGGGTAAAATCTTACTAGAAATGTCAGGTTTCTGTAACTTACTGCCCATTATTCAAATTTTGCTACATGTAAGTGCTAGCTACAACCTTGTTGTCAATGTTGACAATGGTTGAACCTTCCTTCCAGTGTGAAGAGTGGCAAAACTTGCATAATCAATCAAAGAAAGCAAATTCCGGATCTTAAAGGGCTCAGTCCCCCACCTTAGCACAGTGGAACCTGAGAGCACATCAGACACACCAAATTACATTCTGAATACGAGAAATGTCTTGATATCAAATACATGTGTAATTTTGATTGTTTGAAATTTGTAACATTTAATACAAATTTTATGGCAAATTATTAAAATAGACATTCTGACATTTAACAGTCCTTGGGTCTCTCAGGTGCCACAAAAATACTGTGCAAAGGTGGGTTACAGATCCCTTAAGATCTTGGGAAAACAACCCAGCCTATTTAATCCCGCCATGATGGGACAAAACATTGGTTAGATGAGTGAAATATTCTCATACAATTCTGCATCAAATATCCAAAGCACTCAATTTGGGGCAACAAAATATTATTTAATGGGGCAAAACATGGTATTTGAGTTGTGCAACATAGGCATGACCCTAAAATGCCTCAGAGCATGAAAAAAGCATTCCAATTATTCATTTTAATTGAATTCATAGAATCCAAGACCGATCAATTATGTGATGCGATCAAACAAAATCAGTCGGAACTCTGAAATATTAAATATTCAGTTTCTTATAGGATAGTCCAAAGCATTTACAAAGCTGCATTTTGCAGAAAACTGAATTTAAATTGAACAACCAGTTCCAAAGATATGAGCATTTCCAAAACAAGGAAATATTTCCTTTGTTTGGTTATATCTCAAAATCAATATTTCCGAGTTCCGACTGATTTTGCTTGATCGCATCACATATCCCATTTAGCTGAAAATAAGAAATTAACAAGCATGTGCCTCTGTTTGTTACAAATGGCTATTCCAATAAGTATGCATACACCCTACTAGAGAGGAAACTTAAAATCACTGGAATTCCACATTTTCTGTTAATTCTATGAATATATTTGGAATTAGCACAAAAAACACGATTTTAATACATGCATGATTGTTATTTCCTGATATTTCTAACATAATTATGTTGAATATCCTGGAAAAATTCTGGTTTCAATTCAAAACCATCAAAGGGCCTATACCTAAATACCAGTGTGCAACTTTTCCAGAGGAGTCCTTCATTCAGTGGGAGCTTGTAAGCTGCCATTGAATGTTGAATGAGGGACTCCTCAGCCAAAGAGCATTAAAAGTAAAAAGCTTTATATTAAAAGCAATGTGGCTGCAGAAAGCTACAGCCCCGGGGGGGCACATCAAAATTTTTGGTGGGTATGCTCCCCGGAATTTTGAGGTGGTGGGTCTTTGGGAGCTCAGCTTGGCTGGGGAAGGCTGCACACTGGTATGGATTCGAATAGGGATGTGCACATATTTTCTGAAAAGACCCATTAGGACTCGAGCCACAAGCTACAGGGTGTCCCAGAATGATTTATACCGTGTTTGAACAAAATATAAAAAATATATAGTCAACAGTGTATCTAATTCTAATAAGTGCAATACAATGCCACACATGTCTCCTACTTATTCTGTGACTTTCATGGAAATAGCTTGATTCGTTTTGGCGTGACATTGCTATTACTGAAAATGGACGAAAACTGCATGTGTGTAATTTATAGTGCAAAGGCATCATAACATATGGATCCTTTATCATATATATTCAATATATTGGAGAAATCCTACATTCTTTGATAGGAAATACACCAAATTTGGCACAGATGTAGAGCTTAAAATGCTAAATAATTCTTGATATGGGATTAAGTGAAACATTTCAATATGACATCAGATATTTAGGTTGAAAAACATACTTTTTATGTGATTTTTACCACAATTTTTACCCAAAAATGTCATTATTACAGAGGATATAACTTCCTCAAGGATCCTCCGCAGTAAATTTTAATCTTCTTCGTTACGTAGCTGTGGGTTTGTCCATATACTGTGGACATATATATGCATGCTGTGACACTAAGGACGAACCTTCTCTTTACTTATATGAACAATCCATATCTGCCGGCATTTCAAATGATGAAACTCACACACCTCAATAATAGTCTTCAAAACTGCAGCCAAAGAAATAATAGTTTAAGGTCACTCAAGCGTAGCAAATCCTTTATTCCATACAATGATTGCTTCGTAACATCATGAATAAACGATAGATATCGACTATTTAGTAGAAGTATGAACAGGACACATCAATATACTACATAACATTACTTTGTGCTGAACGGTTAGTAATTTTACAGATTTTCAAAATAGGTTGCTTTGTCAAAACTTGTAATTCACCATTTTTACGCAATCCTCTCTAACTTCTACTAGAAACGTCCAATTTTTAAAATCTAAAAAATCTGAGAAAGCTAAATATATGTAGAACTCATAATGCAAAACAATATGACCAATATAAATGCAATGCCGTTTATACCTTAAAAATTCCATCTTTCTCGGTATAAATCATTCTGGGACACCCTGTATAAGAAATACCACTTCCAAGATCCAATTCGAAATTGGATTTGAAAACATCAACCATTTCCTGAATTTGGTTTTACCACTGAATTCCTTCAATAACGAAGGGCATACAATTGGGAGGGTTATTCCAAAATTCTGTAAAGAGAATATTACATGTACTATGTAGCAATTTCTATTACCATGATTACATACATGTACATACTTTATTGTTTTGCCAAAACAAGTAGTTGAATATAAACCCAGTGTCTGCTCTTTGTCAAGAGTGAAACCTTTAATATAAGATCTTTAAAATGTGTAGCCTATGAGTTTGGTCGTTTTCTTTGATCTGGGTAGGTTTGATTTTGGTGTGGGGCTAAGGTGTGTTTGCCAGAGAGGGTATCAAGCTTACTGTAAATGAAATATTCAAGATGTGAAGAGTTTCATTGCAAAATGCGATATATCCGTTTTGAGATGCAAATTAAGCTGCCAAAATACAAAGAAAATATTTAAGTGGTATCTCAAAAAGTATGTACTTTGGGAGTTTAATAAATGAAGGGTCATTTTAAAGGCACACATTTTGTACTGTATGATGGTGATCTTAATTTGAAAATTTCAGAAAATGGCTTTTATTGCGATTTGCGATGAAACTCTTCATATCCTCTTTGATGGTTCCAAACTGGTATGCAAAAGTTTCGATGAAAGTCTTACGCTTGGCAAGTTGGATTCTCTCTATCATCTTTAGATCTGCATAGGGATCATTATTCACCCTTTTTAGTACTGATGTTTAGGGTAATATCAGAGCCTCTGCACTGGCATAAGCATAAGAAGTCCAACCAAGGTCCACAAAGCTCCCACAGGATCCAAAGTCAGAATATCATCCTCACAGGTTAGTCAAAATCAGTGTAAATGTAAGTGTTGCATGATTGAGCTGTCTGTAAGACGGTTTTGAGCTGTCTGTAAGTTGCACTTTTCTTCTGCATAATAACTTATATTATGCATGATGAACACTGACAACTTGCTTCCATCACTATACAAAATATTATCAGGCCCCACGACAGGGTATTAATTCCGATTTCGGAGTCCGATATTGGAGTTATCGGAATTGCAATATTTATTTGTACTTATTCTGATATTATCGATATTATTTGGAACAATCCGCAGTTAGTTGAAATTAGTCGGAACAATTTGGAGTTATCAAAATTAATCGGAACAATCCGGAGTTATCGAAATTAGTCGGAACAATCCGGAGTTACTGGAATTAGTCGGAACAATCCGGAGTTACCAGAATTAGTCGGAACAATCCGGAGTTATCAGAATTTGTCGGAACAATCCGGAATTAGTCGGAATAATCCGGAATTAGCTGGAATAATCCGGAGTTATTGGAACAATCCGGACTTAATGGAGTTAGTCGGAACAATGCAGAGTTATAGGAATTAGTTGGAACAATCCGGAGTTATCAGAATTAGTCGGGACAAGATAGAGTTATCGGAATAGTTTGGAACAAAGCTGAACAATTTGGATTGAATTGTAGAAATTAGCCAAAACAACATGTAGGCTTAGTTGGAATTAGCCAGAACAAATCCAGATTTTTCGATTTAGAACAATAAAAAAAATAGAGGGGACCTTTCTCTATCACATTTTTTATATGGCATGAAAATTTCCAACATAAAATCTTTCCTTGAAAAGGCAATTCGATCTCATTATTATGTTATCTATAGGCCTATAATATAGTAATAATTTACAAGCTAGTTGCTACATGTAGTGGCCATGATTCCAGGTCTGGCTGACCTAATGATGAAACTCCCAATGGGGGTACAGGCGTGTGCCTCTCACAGAACAGTAGTAGAGACTTCAGCTTCATGATCTACATTTAACCACACAGAGCACTGACCCTTCTATTTACTGATCTTTGCTAGAGCATACATGTATATTGTCAGCCTGCTATGCTAATTGCCCAAGTCATTTTTTGTAATTTTGAGAACAAAGTACAAAATATGGTTCAAGCATGCATTTAAACATATTTATTCACCAATATTTGTACAAGAACAAATGATAATGATACAAATGAAAGGGAATAATCCCAAATAATTAGGAATATTACGTAACTGATGCATGCTTGAACCACTTTTTGTTCTATATAGGCTGATATCACACATTATTACTTTAAGTTTATATAATTATAGCCACAGGTAGGCCGACTACAAACACTAATTTTCAGGCCTTCTTGAATTTGGTAAAACTGTGTTTAAAACCATAGGCTTAGGAACTGGGGGCTTGGGGCCTCAGCCCCTCAATAATTTTGAGCCCCCCATAATCATAGGTGAAGTTAAAATTGTGATAAAATAGAAGGTAATGGGTGTTTGTGACCTATATTTTGCACAATTTTCTGACTCCCAGGGCAAACCCACTCTAACACCCTCCAATGTGGCCCACCAAAATGTTTTCAATTTTCAGCCCCCCCCCCCCATGTTAAAAATCTTCCTAAGCCAATGAAAACTGAATATAGAATTGCAGCTAATTACATGTAAAAATTATTTTTGAATAAATTATTATCAATTTCTTATTTTTTAATATAATAAGTTAATTTTCACTCGTAATTTTGCAATCTCTGAATGCACTCTCAGCTGTGCACTCGTCATGTGAGATGAGAAGTTTTTGCCACCCGAGTGCGCTTGTTCATGTAATGTACATGTACTGAATGTGTTTTTAATGTTTCATGTTTACATGTATAATTCACCATCAATGAGATGAGCTGAGCATGCAATCTTAGTCTTACGCATCACTGAGTTTAATGAGTTCATAAAGTTTGCATTTTAGGCAGAGAATTATTATAAGATCCTAAAAATAAGGAGCTTTGTTATTATCAATTAAACTTCTAATCATTAGGGCTAAAAAATGTTTATTTCCTGGTATGATATAGCCTAAAACCAACTTTCACTAAAAATGCAGCCAACTTTTCCACAATATTAAAATGTATTGTATGGAGAAGTTAATTTCCCTCCAAATCCCAACATTTCCCTGGAATGAGCTTCCTGAATTCCACATGTTCTGCATTAAGTGACAGATGAATCTAAATGGATGTGGGATATGAACAGCCCCAATTAATTAGGAAAATGAGTTAGTGAAGTTGAACATTTCTTGATAAAAGTTAATTGAAATAATGAGGTAATTATTTCACATTTGACATATATTTAATTTTTACCAAGTGAGTTCGACAAAAAAAAAGTGAGTCCGAGTCCAGACTCAACTGAATGATATATCACTGGGTTTAATTAGCAGTGCACTACATATGTGGAGTTGCCATGTTTGCCAAATTAATAGCTTCAGAGGAATACGGTATGATAAATGCCAGGAAATGAAATTAACTGCAACATGTCCAGCATACCCCCTGGGGGTGGGGTATGGTCACCCAAAGACCCTTAGGGGCTGTGCAATAATTATGAGCCCGGGGGTAAAATTTCCAAACTGCTCGTCAAAATCGCTTCCCCCCTTCTTGGCTTACCAAATATTCCTTGCCCCCCCCCCACCCCCCTTTCGGCTCGCCACAAAATTCTTGCCCCCCCCCCATGTTACCCTCCCCCAGGGCTCATAATTATTGCACAGCCCCTTATATATTCCCATTTGAACAGCAACGGGTGTTCATGGTCATATATCACTGCTTTTGTTATATACTTGGGTTACATGTTGCCAGTGTTCTGGTTGTAGGCTTGTGTAGGTTTTTTTTTTTTTTTTGTGAGGGGGTGTCCTCATTGTTTTGATCTTTGGTGGGACTGTCCTAGAGGTGCTTTGCACCTGTTAGTCCTTGCCTTTCACTGGTGCAAAATTTTATCTATACTTCCTCTTTTTTTTGTATGTACTTTTGAATATTCATGTGCAATATATTTTGATCTTATATTATAATTATTGTATATACCAGTGATAAAGTGTAATAAATAAAAAATAAAAACTTCTTTTGAAATAACAAAGCCATTTAGAACTAGAAAATCGATTTTCAAGGCTTTTTCTAGACTCTATTTTAAAAGAGGTCATATTCTCACCCAACGCCCAACTAATTTAGATCCAAATGGTTCGTCGCTCACCCAATGACCCTATATTTTATACATTTTGCTCTCACCGAATGCCAAAAATCATGCTCTCACCCAATTACTCCATGTGTTTTATATTTTGCTCTCACCGAATGCCCTTTACTGTGAAAGTGCCAGCCCTACACCTAGATGTCCAATTCATTTTGAAGTCCCCCCCCCCTGGCCCCCGGGAGCATACCCCAGCTCTACCATGTCTACGTACTGCTCTTCAAATGCCGAGTTCTGAGAGAATCATTTGGGGTTCAGTTTGCGCTGGGGTGAGGCTAAGGTTTGGCATAATAGTACAGGATCTTCACTTCAGACTTCAGTGTAGCTGGGCCTCAAATAATAAAAGCCTAGGGTTCATGTGGTCTCATACTCAGATTTGCAACTGGCTAGGCCCCACTCTATCACAAACAGCTTCTTACCATGCTTATTGCTTCCCCATTATCCATTTAAATTTATTCTTCCCTTTATAACTCATTGTTTACACAATATTCAATGATTGGATAGCTTATGGACTTTTAAAACACTATTAAAGACTGTTAAAGCATTATTAAATAGCTTTAAATACTGCTAAAATGATAATAGGCCCTATATAATAACTAGTGCACCTTTAATGGCAGTATACACACGCATTCCATCATCATGTTACCATGTTAACCTCTGGCCCCTGAGCTCGCCCTATTTGATCTTTTGTAGTTAAAAGTGGGAAGTTTGAACTGGTTGTGTACTTGCTAGTATTTAGCATGTTAGCCATACTACACAGTATACACATTATTTACACATGCACCGGGCACATGCACTGTAAATAGTTTATAATAAATTATCTGATGAAGTAAATACAAAATCCTGGTACAAAATCTTTATAAAGAACATGGTATTGTGGTTATAATTATTTGACTTTGAAATACACTGCTTCTGGCTTTGCTTCTAAAATATATGTTTAGAGCCCAAAAAAACAAGTGTATACATAAAAGTATGAGTATAATAGTGATGAAATTCCTAAGTGTTGTTGCCCGGGGGCCGGGGTGTTGTTGTTGTTCCTGATTTTCCTGTCATTGTTTTTGGGCATGCTATATAGGCCTATCAGTGCGTATTGGGCAATAATATTTCTTGTCTCACACTGTTGTCTGCTGACCGACATATTCAATTGAATTAAGTATTAAAAGCCTTTCATCCTCAATTTCTTAAACCGGTAGCTTCAATTTTTTTACAAATGTTTTAATTACAGTATTTAGGCCTATAAGAATGCAGGAAGGGTCACTTATATTGAGCAGTTTTTGAATTAGTATTACCACCGGCGCCATCTCTTCAAAAGTAACAAAAGAGCTTTTAAGAAATGTATAGGGCCTACATGGTATGAAAAACAGATTCAACATAACAATTTGGAAAATTATTTACACATGCTATAGGCAGGGCTGTCAACTCTCACGCATTGGCCGTGAGTCTCGCGCATTGGGTCACTTTCTCACGGTCTCACCCCAAGGTAGTAAAATCTCACGCCAATGTAGTAAATCTCACGCAAAAGCTGGAAATTAGTAAAATCTCACGCATCGTCAAAATAATTTGCTCTCGGCCCTCCCTACCCCCCCGCTTTTCAAATTATCGCGAGCGCCGTGGCTCCAATAATGAGTCAAAATGAACATTGTAGTCGGTAAATCCCTGTACGCCACGTGTCTCACGCCAAGCAATTCCAAAAAGTTAACAGCCCTGGCTATATAGGAATAGCTTGTAATAATGTGTAAATTTGGATAAAAAGTCCCCAAAATGGGCTAAAGATAATTTATTAAAAGTACGGACATTTTGACTTAATAAAAGAAGGAATTCAGGCATGAGAAGGAAAGGCAGCATCTCTGATACTGGGAAATACTTGTAAACATTGAAATTAGTAGTACTGGTTTTGCAATAATTTATGTATACATTTTAGAAATAGTTTGTTCATGTTTCAACACATTTTCATATTCTTATCAAATAATTTCAATACATTTTAGAAAATGCCATTCATCCAAAACAGGTACACTCATAGAAATTGTTCGTTGGCATTACTCAGTAAGTTGATGTAAGTTGTTGCGTCAACTTTCCGAGTAATGCCAACACGTACAATTTTGAGTAACACTGACTCGATATCATTATGTTGGTCGCACTCATTTGCACTTACCTTAATATTGAGTTGTTACAACTCAGAAAATGAAACTAGGTTAACATAATTTTCTAGAGGTGTGCTACAGTATACAAAATTTTGCACTGATTACAAAAATAAATATTTGAATACTGCTAATTGTGCAGAAAATGATCCAATTACGTGAATTAAGTAACAAAGTACCAAATTGGAATAACTCAAATCAATAAGTACCAGTAACTTAATATGAACGAGTTACATCAACTTACATGTTGAGTTACAATAACTCAACTAATTGGTTCTTTGAACCTTGTTTATTTTTCAAAGTTCCCTGAACTTGAATTAGAAGTTGGCATTACTTAAAAAGTTGACGCAACGACTTGCATCAACTTTTTAAGTAATTAGTTGATTAGTTGACAGAATTTTTTGAGTTTTTTCAGCATTTTTAAGTTCGGATAACTTAAAAGTCATTACTATGAGTGTATAATTAAATTTATCATGTGAGTGATGTTTGTCTGTGACAAACAGTGTTCGATTTACCTGGATTAGCGTAGCAAAATGCTACTCAAAATTTTGGAATTGCTACTCAAATCTGAAAGTGAGTAGCAGTTTTTGCTACACAAAAAAAATATACGAAAATCGATCACTGGCCACTGCATTTGTCTACGAACTTGCAAGAAGGAGAAAAAAGATGATAGATACAGTTAGGTAGGAATTCCCCTGAAAGTAGGAATGTTTTGGCGATGGTAAAAGGTAGGCCTATACAAAAAAATCCACAAAATATGGTGAAAATAATTGCGACTCACAATTTTGGAATTGCTACTCAAATCTTAAAGTGAGTAGCAGTTTTTGCTACACAAAAAATAGATGAAAATCGAAC
This sequence comes from Amphiura filiformis, assembly GCF_039555335.1. Taxonomy (NCBI): domain Eukaryota; kingdom Metazoa; phylum Echinodermata; class Ophiuroidea; order Amphilepidida; family Amphiuridae; genus Amphiura; species Amphiura filiformis. Next base: position 1,409,077 of record NW_027305493.1, on the reverse strand, counting down.
ACTGGACTGACAAAGAAGTTACAGAGTAAAAGGCAAAACATTATTTCACTGTAAATACTGGATAAAAACATTACCCTTCCCATCTATATAACTTTACTGCTTTTTTTCTATAGGAGTAATGGTGAGTGATAATTAGAGTAAGATTTTTAAATGTCCAAAGTGAATACGATATATAATTTTTCTTGAAAGTTGCAACATGAATATGTTAAATATCTATTAAGATGCATTTCAGGGGGGGGGGGGGTAAAGTCCACTTTTTACATGAAAGCCAACTTTCACACAAAACCAGGTCTATATTTCCAAAAATCCAAATACCTGGATGCCATTAATTATATTGCTGCCCACCCAGTAAATTATTTTCCCTAATTTGAGTGCAAAAATAAATTATCCTTATACATTTGTACCTCCGTGCAATCCTTATGCATAAAATGCCTACAATTTCAATTTCGCTTTTTAGAAAAAATTAAAGAGATCAAGACAACAATGTTATATGTCCAGTGGAATCAGAAACATCTTGGATCACAGAAAAACTTTACTTGATTTCTTTTATTTACTAGTTCAGGCTCAAACGCTATTCTCAATTAACTTAAAATCCAGAAAACAAGTTAACTGGGCCACTTTTGACAGTTTCTTTTTTTTAATGTCTTTCTTCCATGGTACAATCCATCTGCGAACAAATTAACTTCTATATAGGCCTAAATGTCACCATTGTCATAGCTGTATACATTATAGAATGTCATAACTTCATGCATCTTGATCCACATAGTATATGGCATTTGAATTACCCGGCCCTGTGGTGAACCTGGCTAGGGGTCAAAGGCTAATAGCATTTTCAGAGCCATGGTAAACCATGGTAACATGTGCAAATACTGGGGTATATTATAAATGAAAAGTAAATTTCCTTTTTCATGTGATGAAAGAAATAACTTTTGAAAATATAACATGTACGTATGCCTATAATCCCTACAAAAAGTAGTAGCTATTGGGAAAAAATATTGGGAAAAAAGAACATCTGTAAGTATATTGTCAGTCATTGACTGGCAATTAATACAGTTCTAACTTACACAAAAATTGCACTGTGTTTTTCTAATATTGGGAGTTTTACTATTGATGATAAATCAAATGGCACAGACAATCTGAAGAAAATGATATTAGACTAGATTTGAATTAGTACATGTACTGTTTTTGTATTCATGAATTTCATATAGGTCTTACGTAGTTATTTGTAGGTCAAGAGTAAATAATTATGTTGTTGCTCTTCTGGGCCAAGTTTTCAACTTGTTGTTGACCCCCCTTTTTCAACTGCCTCTCATCAAATGATCCCCGGGAAATGATCCCTTCAATCAATTCATTTCGTGCCCACTCCTCAATTTCTGGGATCAGTCCATATTTTTTTTCCTCAATTTACATATTTAATTTTAAGGTTAGGCCTATAAACAAGTTAAATTTTCACCATGAATCATTTGCAAGTATTTTTGTAGAACTCTAAAAGAGTCTAACCCTTCATAATCTTAAATATAAAAAGGGCCTCATCATTTTCCTGTTAGATACTGAAAACTGCTAGCACTGTCAATATCACATGGAAACTGCAGTATTTGTTTTCATTTAGCAAAAAAATAAATAAATGTTGGGACGTGAAACAAATTTTCAATTTATGTAGCCTCACCAAACACCCCCTCCCCAATTTCTGATACTCTAAAAAAGTATTTTTCTTCAAATATTTCCTCCTAAAACTTTCCATGGCTTTTTGAAAAAAAAATCCAAACTTCATCAACTTTTATATTTTGACCTCATTGTCCACACTCCGACAGAAAGACCTTCATTTTGATAAAATGTTTCCCATGACTCTCACACCCCTTCCTATTTGGGCCATCTCACGCTAATGACTCCATCTTTTGGTGTCAAGTATCTCATTGAGGCCCCTAGTTTCAAACTGGTGTCTGTGCACATCCTCGTATCTTCCAAACTGTTTTGATTAAAATAAACAACAACAACAAAAATAAAAAAAACAAACAAACAAACAAACAAAAAAAACACGAAACCTGTCAAATCCTTCCATTTGTTCACCATGTATCATAGACATAATGTGTTATTTTAAAAGGCTTCTATATTCATAAAAAGTTGTTTCTTAAATTTCCTCTATGATTACATTCTTGCTAAACTTCTCCTCCTACCCCTCATACAGCCCTCCAACCACCACCCTATGCACCCCTGTGACCCTGTCAATGCATACATGTATGGGCTTATTATCATTATCCCCAAAGTATTGGGCACCCTTATCATTTTTACTGTAGTGGGGTAGTGGGGGTGATTTATGTTTGTATATGTCTGTGCACAGCCTATTCCCCACATCAAAATGTAGATTTTTGTTTGCATCAGTAGAAAACTCATTATTATCATTGACCATATGAATGCTATGTGAAAGTGAAGACCTGAGCGCAAGAATACTGTAAGTCCAAAAATGATATATCAATCAATATTATAGATATATATTTGGTTGATATACAAAATGATTCTTCTTGCCTATAAGTTTAAACGATCATATCTCAAGATGCCAATATGGACTTACCATCTTCTTGCACTCAGGTCTTCAAGTGTAGACATGAATTAAAGAAGTGTTGTTTGAATTTTCAAGCCAATCCTCTGCAAGTTATTTTAGGGACTGTGCATGATTATGTGTACTATACTATAGGGGGTGATTCTTAAATGGTCTGTTAAAAATTGCTTGCTCCTCCCTTTCATTATGCCAAAAAAATCCTTACTGCCCTTTTTGACATGCTGAAAAATCTATGCCACACCCCTTTTGACATGCCAAAAAATCTTTGCCCTTTCATTACACATGTTAGAGTTTGGGGAACCCCAATTAAAAAAATTTAAAACCTGAAATTATCTTTAATCATGTGATCATGTGAGTGCATCAAAAAGAACATTTCATAACATGTTTTTACACCTTTTTAAGGTTTAGTATCGAAATAGTGCCAAATATCTGTGCCAAAAATAGCTTGCCTTCCCCTTTAGCCTGCCAAATAATCACCCCCGGCCCCCCCCCCCCCGTGGCCTGCCAAACAATCTTTTCCTCCCTCCTCCTTATTCACCATCCTAGGGGTATACGTACATTATTATTGAATCACCCCTAAATGCAAGTGCACTGTGCACGTATTTTGGGCATAAAAGGTGAAAACCGCATGTCTGTGAAGAAATCGTACCATCCTGTCAATTAAAGGTGGGTAACCTGATTGACAATCTCATCCCCCACTTTACCTCATCAAAATGCTGATTTTGGTATCAGATATGAAAGCTCATATTTTCTCATAAATATATTGGAATTTGACATTCCAAATCGGTATATTTCCGAAGATATCATCAAAAAACTGCAGAATTAGGCAGTTTTTTGATGATATCTTCGGAAATACACACCGAGTTGGAACTTCTAACTTCAATATGTTTATGTGAAAAATTGGCCTTGCACTTGAAATCAATTATATGATCATGATGAATAGCATCATTAAATAAAAACACTGTAGATTACCAATATCACGCTGAATGTCGGCAATTCCATTAGGAATTAGTCACATTTACAAAAAACATTTACATATTCTTTTTGCATGAGTGCTTGAAAGGGATGACATTTTATGTTACACGTAAGTTTGAAAGAATTTGATTTTCCAAATAAATTATATCAGGTCACCTTCCTTTAATTGTCAGGTCAATCAGGAGATATTGGTCAAATCAATACTTTGATGTAAACACATCATAGCAAACATGACAAAAGTAGCCCTAAACTTTATTGTGGAACATGGAAGACCTATATTTCTAGCAAAATGACGCGTTTGAATACCCCCCCCCCCATTTTTCTCGCCAATTCACCTGTGAAAAGTTGATTAGTGCATGAAAACCTGTATGGTATTTTGAGGGCAGTGAATGTGACACGCGACCAACACAACACCAGCACACGACTGGGCTATATAAATACTATCAATATTTCCCAATGGGACATTTACTCTAGGTCAAGACACTGGCTGGATTTTTATATTCCACAACTGACTATAGTAACTGAACTCATTGACTGACTCATTGACTGGAAAGTAATTGTAGATTTGAAAATAGCTATGAAGTTAAGAAATGTAAATCACTGTAAACATTGACTATATAGACAACATGCTCCTACTTTTTAAATTAATAAATATGATGTTTACAAAAGCTATATACAAAAATACTTGACACTGAGTTGAAATTTAAAAAGGACATTTCAATTAAAATTTATGCAATTTTGGATTCACTATGTATTTGACACCAAGGAATACCAATAAGACAGCGTTAAAATTTTGACTTTCATTTGGCGGACAAATGTGTGAAAAAAATTATTTAGGAGTAAAAACAATAAAAATTCTTGATTGTTTATATGTTTCCAGGATAAAATATCATCTAGTTTCAGATTTTGGCATTTAAAATTCCCTATTTTTTATATTTTTCGAGGAAAAAAAATAATTTTTTGTCCGATGTTGGCCGAAAATTGTCGTTTTGGGGTGACAAAAATTTTGACTTGCTAATTTCTTGTGAGTGTATGAACATGAACACTACCAAATAGTGCCTAATTTTCTATGCTAATTGGGCAACAGCAGTACAATTTTGATATTAAAAGCATTGAATGGGATCCATGTATTGGGCTATTCCAGAAAATAAGTGCACACCCCCTATAGAGGAGTGAATTTAAAATGAGAGAAAAACTCGGATTTCCAAGCTTATCTCTCTACAAAAGTCTGGATTTCCAGTCACAAATAATCAAAGAAAAACCCGGATATCCATATTCTTCATTAGAATGTGAAAAATAAGCCGGAAATTTTATCCACTTTAATGCTGAAGTTGCGGAATTTCAACTACATATTGCACAGATGGGTATAGAGGAGTGGCATTAAATATGAGGAAATCCGGATTTTTTAGTGACAAGTGGGTAAAAGCCCGGATTTCCAAGGGGTATAGAGGAGTGACATCAAATATGTTGAAAAAATCCGGATTTTTTAGTGCAATGTAAAAAAGTCCGGATTTCCAAGGGGTATAGAGGAGTGACATGAAATATGTTGAAAAAGTCCGGATTTTTTAGTGACAAGTGTCAAAAAGTCCGGATTTCCAAGGGGTATAGAGGAGTTACATCAAATATGTTGAAAAAGTCCGGATTTTTTAGTGACAAGTGTCAAAAAGTCCGGATTTCCAAGGGGAATAGAGGAGTGGCATTAGATACGATGTGGTATATTTAATAGAAAAAATATGTTCTAATTGTGATAAAAGCAACAATGGAGAGGGGGGGGATTGAATACAGTATTTGTATTATATTACTTTAGCTACCATAGATCCCGGGGGATTTATCACCCCCCCCCCCAATATTTTGCCTGGGGATGGTCTATACAATCATCCCCCTCCCAATGTTGACGCCTGATAATGAGTTTATGACCAAATTAACCCCATATTTGCCCATTTTAGCCCCAAAAGTGCAAATTTTCGCGCGCTTCGCACACATTTATTCTACTTTACACCATATTTCATCAGTTTAGCTTCAAAATAGTAAAAAAAAGCTTATTCTGTCGCCAAAAGGTGCTGGATAATTGACTATACTTGAAGATTTTTTTTCAAACTCCACCCCCCCCCCATGTCAAAAAGAAATTGAAATGCCACTGTTAGCTACAGCCTAGGCCTACATGGTTGATTTTTTACTGGTTTAAAAGTTTAGGACTTTAGACTAAAGCCAAGAATTTTCTGCTTTACAAATGCTAAATTCCGCTTTTCTCCGCTTTGTAATTTTAGCACATTTCTGACATAATAAAATAATCACCTTTAAATTGCGGGTTGGGTCTTTAAATGGCGTTGTACGGTAAATCTATGACGGATTTTACTTCATTTTGATGAATTTTGAAGACCCATTTCATTTAGTATTTTATTTATTTCTTTTCAATTGTATTTTTTTCTTTTTCTATGTAATTTTTGCTTATTTTTTAATTTTTTTTTCTCAGAAATGCGTTTTCCGCTTTACCTCCGAATTCCGCGATTTTCGCGGAATTTCCGCAACGCGGAAAATTCTTGGCTTTACTTTAGACCTATAATTTATCTTTATTTTTACAATAAATAAATTCCATTTTTATTTTAACATGATTGTGAATTTAATAAATGTATGTGTTGTTTTTTATTCAAGTTATGGGCTACTACTACTAAAATACTATTGAAAGCTTTTTGAAATTCATAAACTGCATGAATTTTTGAATCACTCTTCTGATCTGATAATACATTTACAGGGTTTTTGGCTGTATCTGATCTGGTGTGTAGCTGTTTAATGTTTTGGAAATGGGAGCAGTTGTTTTGCAATGTTTTAACCTTGAGCCAACCACTATTTGACCTCTGAAGCTCTTTGATACTTGTAGTGGGAAATTAAATTTTTTAAGGTTGGGCCCTACAGTGTACTATAGTACTATTGAGTATTGCACTGATGCAAAATACAATGTACATAAATATGTACTTTCTATGATATATAGGGGCCTATTTTAATGAAATGAACAATGTCCATGACATTATGCTTTTGGCATTTTGCATTAATATTTTTTATTTATTTACTCCAGTCCTAATATAATGTTATATGAATTTGTTTGGAATAATTTCCATGAGGAAGTTTTTTGCAAATTGGGGTTTTATAGAAGTTTCAGAGGGAAGTTCTCATTGCTTGAACATGAAGGGTAGTGGCAAGTTTATTTTTAATTAAAATTGCATAACAGAAAGTGCATACAACTGCATAATTTAATACAAAATGGGATTTGGCTTTGCAGACTAAGGATGAGGGGAGTTATTCATCCCTATATGAGATACTATTGAGTCAAAATGATCTCATCTCCTATGGCAAAGTTCAATAACCTCCATTCAATAAATATAGCTCAAAGTTGACCTCCAGTTAGAGAGTATGGGATATTTTACCCAAGAGACTCAAAGGTCATTCTATGGGTATACAAATATATTGGATTTAAAGAACTGTGTACTGAAAGATGTTATTAATATTATGTTATGTGACTTGTGGTATATTTTTGTTTTAACAAACATGTTTTACCCCTGTCCCAAGGATGTCTGTGTTTATATTTATCATTTCAGAATGTCATATAATATGTCTCAATTGAGGAAATGTCTGATAGTGGAAAAAGAAAGGTGTTGTGTTGCACACTTTTGGAGTTAGTCAATTACCGAGGTCAATTAGACATGAAATTGTAGAAGTTCAAGTTTAAAATGTTTTTGTATTGCCCGCCTGCCTGGTAATACTAGTCTGATATAATTGGTTTATGCAGTTTTATGCACATTTTGTCATGCAAAATAAATTTGCAGTCAAGCCTATAGTGAATTGTACATTCAGTCTATAGGCCTACCAGTCTATCATGAATCATGATATCATCAATAATGTATGTTAAGAAATGGGTGTTTGAAAATAATATTTTGTAGAGAGTCAAAGCATATAAAGAAACTAGTGGAAATGGGTCGAAATGTGAAGTTATAAATGGAAATGGGGTCCAACTATTTACCAAATGGAAATTGGTGCAAACATACTAGTAGGTATTTGAGTACCTATGGTGCAAATGACCTGAAATAATTATTATAATAATTATGATGACGATGATAAAGTTTTGTAACCTTTAATAGGCAGAGTAAAAATTGTTCTTTCTGGTAGGTAAGCCCCCTGTAATGAAAAAACCTTCCAAAGGGCGGCTATATTAGGGCGGCTATAAAGCATCTCAACTTCCTAGACATCTTTAAAAAATGTTATAACTCAATTAAAAAAAAAACAATAAACAAAATTGAAGCAACCTAAAAAAGGAAGCGGTAGGGGACGAGAAACATGTTTTAGTTTTTATTCGGCTTTATACTGACTGATATAAAATGAACATTTAATTTTAAAGTTGATTTATAGTTGAATATATGAACTGACCACAAAGAAAAGGTCCATTGTCTTCCCCCGGGTGTTCCGGGGAGAGCGGGAACTCCCACTTTGGAGGTGACGTGTAGGGGAGACTGGGGTAATTGTGGCCTGGGGTTAATGTGGCACCTTTGTCTTTATCAGGGTGACTTTTTACTAAGCATTGGTCTAGGTGACTTAACTTTGTATTGTATGAAAGAGTGGTCTTTATGTTACTGTTTGGTGAAAAAAATATTCAAATAGCATTAAAATTTTTATGAGGGTAATTAGTGGAGCGACATCGCAAATGGCTTTAAAAAAGTGGCAAGTCCACTTTTTATTCATAGGGGTGGTACTTATTGGCTGTATCACTGACTTTTTTGTATGTGTTTGACATGAAAAGTAATCATAACAGTTCCCATTGATATAACAAGTAAAAAAAATGTTTATTTAATGAGCTAAATTTGCATATTATGTAATACCCGGCTTGGGGTAAATGTGGCCCAGTTCATGTCTTATGCAAATTACTTGCATCTGACCCCCCCCCCCCCTAAAAAGCTATTTTTGGTCATTAATCTGTTATAATGTTAATCAAATTAGTCATTTGGGGGTCATTATTGAAATAACAAAAAAGACATATTTAGTAAGTTTTCAAGTCAAAACAAGGAAGTGTAATGAACAGTCAGATCCGGCCGCAGTTTCGGCATGCAAAAATTAGCATAATAACAAGTATGTTACAAAATGCCTTAAAACGCCTTTTTTCTGGAAAATAAACCAGTTCAAATTGCCTAGAATTATTGCAATGACTATAAAACATGTTATTAATAGTTATCAGGAAGAACAAAAATTCTTTATTTTGTTCGGGGGCCACAATTAGCCCCAACGCTTGGGGTACTTGTGGCCCGTAAACTAATTAACAATATGTTAATTATTATGCAAATTGTAATATATTTTCCAATTATATCTGTCACATTATTATAGGTACCCATTGCCTCTATCCACTCATGTAGAAATTTAACTTGAGTTCATACTTAAAGAACTACATGGTAAAAATGAAAAAGGGGCCACAATTACCCCCAGTTTCCCCTATGTATTTGTAGAGCTGTTAAGACCCCTTTTTTCAGCATCGCTGTCACCCAAAGACCCCATATTTTGTTATGAGCACATCATGCTCTGTCACCCAAAGGCCATTAGGGGACCCTAGTTTCCATTTGATCTGTCACCCAAAGAACCTTAAATTATTATAACAGCAACAAGTCATCTATCAACTAGAAATTCAAACTCACATATCATAGGGAATTTCCATAACCTGACCACCTTTTCGCCAGCCCATTCGGGGCTGGTACCTGTTTCAGGTTTGGGGTCAGTTTACTCAAGAGATTATATTTTAGTGGTATTGGATGATTTTTTTTTTTACTTTTTGTGGTTAAATTTTTTTTATTTTTTTTATTTCGTTTTGTTAGGAAATGTAAGTATGTTTTGCCGTTTCAACGAATGAAAACGAGTGAGTATTACCAAAGTTATGTTTGAATTAATATGACTTTAAAAGTTTTAGGTATAGGCCTAAAATGTAACAATAATAGTTAATATACAGCATCATATGGTCAGCAGAAGAAAAGTATGTCATTTCAGTGTCTTTGACCCGGGGTCCTTGACCACTGAACAGCGTGATATCACAGATGTGGTGATATCATGTTGATAACAGATCTAAGAATCAAAATCTTCATCATATGGACCATATTGATGTCAAAGTAATTATCTATCCTATCCTGTGTCGTTTTATGGATAAAAATGACTCAAAATGCTATTGATGAAATAGTTGCTATCATGAACATCAGTTTTGCCTTTTCAACGGGAAAAATCCGATGCAAAATAAAGTTTTTAGGGCCTAGCTATAATATGGGCATAATTTATGCATGTAGGCCTATAGTATTGAACAATGTACCCATTTGACATGCACTTATAGATAAATAAATTGTCTTACTTTATTAATTTAATAACTTCTATGTTATAAATAAAATGACACATAACGTAAGTGAAGCTACTTTCTATCTTTTTTATTTGATTCATAAACTTACAGTCAAAACACACAAGAGTGAAGATTGCAGTGAGTAATCAGTCCTTTATAAATGTTCTTGCCACCATCTATCATATAGTAAACTATACATTGCGAATTAATATCAAATTATTTTAAAATAAAAAATGTACATGTAAGGTGAGTTTATATTATGTTATATGGCGAATTTAAGGAGTATTTCGTGATCCTAGCATCCTCTTTTTATGACATTTTCAGTAGATATCCACAAAAAAGCTTATTCTAAAAATTTCAGTTGATTCCGATTTTGCCTTTACGAGTTATGCATGGTTATGTGTACACAATGTGTTGCAATTTTGTTCTGGTATACCAGAACGAAATTCAAATTTCACGATTACTTTGCTAACGAATTAATCTGCAAGAAATATTTTGTACATAAACATTATGTAGCCAGAGGTTTCCAGTGATATAAAAATCTCAACTTTTTTTGAGAAAAGTTAGGGATGATGCTGTGGATCACGAAATGCCCTTTTAACTAAAACCTGCAGTCAGTGCAGTGTAGTATTTGTGACGTGGTATATCGAAAGCAGACACTTTTGGGCAGGATCGTAAATGGAGAAATAGCCAAAAATCTACCCGGGGTGATTTTTTCACGATTTGGGTTTATGATGTTATTAATGTTTAAAATATTGTCTGATCGTTTCAGACCGGAATATAACTGGCATGTTGTATTTTTGAGACATTTTTCAAGGTAATTCCTATACTCTCAACATTGTCAATAATATTTTTAAAGGCAGCTTATCTATTATTAATATTAAAGGCCCATTCAGTGATTTGCTCATCCGGACGATCGTAAAAATCATCAAAATTTTGGTACCGTACCTTTGTTATTACATAGATGTGCTAAGTCTGCGAATGGTTCAGCCAAAAGCCGTGTAGGCCTATTTAAGACAAAATAAGACATTTTACACGAATCTGTATTTTTAGATACTGACAGTATCTAAAATTAGCTACAAGTATTTGAATGGCGGGGCTTGAACTTCGTCAGTACTGCTGTTTTCTTCATTTTTGCCAAATTTGGCATTTCAAAAATACCAAATGACAATTTGAATGACTTAGGCCTATCCTTCTCTTTTAAGCAATTTATAAACAATTTTAATTTTTTACTCTTGCACTGGGATCACTGAATGGGTCTTTAAGAAATGTGGCGTATCATGTCAAAAACAGACATCTTTTGGACAGCTTATAAATTTGGAGGCTTTCACATAAAGAGCTATTTTGCTCCACAACGCCGTTTTCCCCAATAAAATCGGACATTCCTAAGCGAAGAAATTGAGTTCGTAAGTTATGGTATTAAAAATTGGAAATTGAAATATCGTGGGTAAAAAGCTGAAAAGACAAATAAAACCAGAACAGAACAATTTAGAGAACAATAATGAATTAATAATAATGAACAATAATGAATTAAAGAGTTGACAGGAGATTAGGAGTTAATGTTTTCTGCAGTTTCAGTGTACATCTTCTCACCGTTGATGGTTTGGTGGACTGTCATGTAACATGGATGTAGTAAGCCGTGATCCTAAAAATGCCTTTCACATTGACCAAAACTAATTACAAGACCTCTTCTACATTGAGGCTGGCTTTCCCTTTTAAAGGGAATTTTTATTATGCAGCAATCTGTATTTAGCAATTTAAAAAAAAGCAAAACGCCTAGACGTTGATCCACAAGCCTCAGCACACTTTACAGGTTGTCGCTGACCACTACGGCCCCACATCATTCCACAACCCATTAAACAACAAATCAGGGACTTTATTGCTTCAAGAGCGCACACCATAGACATTCCACAAATAACCATTGCAACCAGGTTCACTCAGCCCCCCGAGTTCGTACGGTTACAACGAGACAAATTAGCAGTGAGTTCCTTGTCCAGAGGAATTTCAAGCGTACTAGGCACTGCAAGAGTTCGAACCCGCAACCTCTCGCACCACAGTCGAACGCCTTATCGATTGAGCTAACTTGACTACTTTGCGCGAATTTTGGACTATTTTCACATTTTTATAGCAATTTTAGATTAAAAATGGCAATGTTCACAACATTTTTACCCAGAAAGTTATTTTTCAGGGGTCAATGACACCAAATTTTTAGTGCTTGCACACATAACATAATGAACCCAATTTTCTTGGAGCCGCCACTTAAAGCCTTAATTTTTACGTCAAATTTTAATTTTGTTATTCTCTATTCAAAATGTTGAAATTATATTAGTAATAACTATGGGAAGGGTTGCTGTCCATTTTAAGTTGAAATAACATTGTAAAATGAAAGAAACCCCACTGGTTATTTTGGACATTTAACATGCAGTTCTATGGGAGGAAGTAATTAATAAGTTTTTATACCTCATCCAGGGATGAAAATTGTGCGGGAGCGGGAAGCACCGCTCCTAGGAAATGAGAGTCAACATTGAGGAAATAATGCCATGGGAAGAAAAAAGGAAGAGAGGAAAAAGGAAAAAGAAAAGAGAAGAGGAAGAGGAAAAAGAGGAAAGAAAAAGAAGAAGACTGGGTACAAGATAATAGGGGATGGCTGTGAGGAAGTGAAGCTACTGAATGAAAGAGAGGACATCTTTAAAGACACTGGTTGTGCAAAATTTGGAGGAATTCACATTATTGTTCAAGAAATAAGAGCAAACAAGAGGAAGGTGTTGGTGTTAGAATATGGAAATGGGATATGAGAAGATTTACAATTCATCACCATAGCAGGTACTCAATGTAATTTAACAGAAAAAAAAGAAGTTGAATGAAGACAGGGGGAAACATGGCACATATCACATAGAGGCGGCAATCATACCTGAGGAAATTTATATAGAGGTAGGCTAGGTAGCAATGAGGATTTTATGGGAACGAAAGTCATGAAGGAATTCAGTGTACTTAGTATCAATACTAATGCCACTGAGAAGAAGAAGACAAAATGGAAAATATTAAGGAAATTTCAAAAGAAGAACCATATAAAGCACTAAATAAATTGTGCTCCTCTGACAAAAATGAAAGAGGGAAGGGGTTAAAGGAAAATAAAAGGGGAAAGGAGCCTCTGTCCGACCAAAATTGACCCCAAACTAGTGTAAAATACCAAATTTTTGCTCGCTATGCGCGCACATTCTCATCATAAAGCCATTTTGAAAGCTCGAAGACCTAACATACAGTCACTCTAACAATTCACGCAATGTAATAACATTCTTATCTTTGGAAGTGCAGAATAAAGCTATTTTATGCATGGTATGATTGAGGAAATGTTGAGCCTAAAAACCTTGCTCCTGAGGAAGAAATCACAATTTGCACCCCTGCCTCATGCCTTTTTAAAGATCTTAAGCAGTAAACTAAGAATTAATTGTGAAAGGCCTTAATATTATTTACTTCAATAAAATATTTTGGGTAGAAAATACAAATAATATTATGCATTTGCCTCTCTTCACTACTGTGAAATAGTAGGTATGAATAGTTGAGTTGGTAAAAAATATTCCGACACGCAGACCCACCAGATTTGGGGGCAACACAACAATTTGAGAAAAAATGATACTTTTAAAAATTGTGTTTCCAAAAATTAAAATACATAATCTGAAATTACTTTTAATACTAGGCTTGATTGCCCGCTTGTAAAGAATTGTAAAGCTTGTAGCTATTTGCCAAAACAGGATATTATTTATTTTGCCAAAACAGAATAATATTTATTCTATTACAAAAAAATTAGTATTGTATTTGTCAGGAGTCCGGGATTATTGGGATTTTAGATTCAAAAACTCAACATGGACTGTAAAAAAGAAAAAGGTCTAGTGTAGATTCATGGCAATTAAAGCCACAAGACATTCTGGGAATTTACTGTGTACTGAAGGGCAAAAAATGCAAATTATAGAAATTAATACAAATAAGCCTGATCCAGGGGGCGAAGCACCCAAAAGGCCTGCCCGTAAACTCAAGTCCTTAAAAAAAAAGAAAAAAAAAAAAAAAAAAGCGCAGGGATTTATAGTGCGCTACGCACAGGCACAACGCCTAGATGTTGATCCACAAGCCTCAGCACACTTTACAGGTTGTCGCTAACCACTACGGCCCACATCATTCCACAAACCATTAAAACAACAAATCAGGGTCTTTGCTGCTTCAGAGCGCACACCCTAGACATTCCACAAATAACCATCGCAACCAGGTTCAGCTCCCCGAGTTTCGTACGGGTTACACGAGACAAATTAGCAGTGAGTTCCTTGTCCAGGGGAATTTCAATTTTCTTTCCACGTGAGCGTACTAGGCACCGCCAGGGTTCGAACCCACAACCTCTCGCGCCACAGTCGAACGCTTTATCGATTGAGCTAACTTGACTGCTACAAGAACGGCTTTGTGAGAAGTTGAAGTGGGATATATAAGCAAATTTATATATTACAATTAGGCCTATATATAAATATTCTGTTATTAAGTGATAACATTCAACTTTTGTAACAGATAAATCTAAATATTAAGGGGCCGTCCATAATTTTCGCCATTTTCACTTACGTACAAAGCGTACGTAAGAGGGAGGGAGGGGGTAAAAATCCTGGGCATGTGTACGTAAGAAAAATGGCGATTTATTTGAGCAAAAATTATGGCATTTTCCAATATTTTATTCACAATTTCTATAATTAATAACATGCCATGCAAACAATAATTTTCTCTCTAATTTTGAGTCTAATATGCACAGTTGTCCTATTTTACATTATGCTTCATTTATTTCATTTATTTCATATCAAAAAACTTACAAAAATAGTATTTTGTATATGCGCTAGGATCAATGGCAGCAAAGGCTCTAGTGCGGATTGTTACTGTTGCGACAAAAGACATGAAACCCATAGTTGAATTGCAAGAACATACACCAAACATGTCAAAGGGATGTCCCCTGTCCCATCCCCCTATTATGATGTGATCCCGGTGGTTCTTAGTGGAAAAGAGAGTATAGGATGTTCAGCAGATTTTGGAGTGCATTAGTAATTAGGCCTAAGTTTAGATTCGGGCTGCATTTTAAGCTATATTTTAATTTATTGATGGCTTGTTTCAAGAAAATATGGTTTAAAAGGGAAGTTTTTCAGCATTTCTCAACTTATCTGTAAAAACATAAATCCAAAACCAACTGTCATCATGGAACACTAATATAACCCTAACCCTAAACCTAAACCTTTAACTTAGACTTTAACCACAACCCCAATCCATCTCAATTTTGCTATTAGTAGTAGGCCTACTCTTGGAAATCCTTCGCCATTTTATTTGTACGTAACTCGAGGGAGGGAGGGGGGTAAAAAGTTACGTACGCTTTGTACGTAGGCCCCTAAGTGAAAATGGCGAAAATTATGGACGGCCCCTAAATCATAGACCCCTTTGATTAAATTTAGTGGATATCTAAATAGAAAATTGGCAAATTAAAGTGAAGCCAACCAATTTAGGATCAAATGAGTCGTCTCCAGTGGCGTAGCTGGGATTTTTTCCAGGGGGGGGCAAGCCTGTATGGGGTGGGGCCCAAACCACCAAACAAAAATTTGCTGCCCTTCCTCAAAAGGTTGACCCAATTTTTTTCGGTGGTTTGAAAAGGTGAAGAGCAAAAAAAAAAAAAAAAAAAAAAGGAATAATAGGCGCTATAGCTAGTGCCATTTTTTAGCAAAATTTTAAAATTGTTGAAATTCTATCCGCACCTTATATCGTTGGCCTATGGATTCTCTCTTTCTCTTTCTTTTCCCCTTTTTTTCCATCTCTCTCACTCCTTTATTATTTTGCCCTGCGCTAGGGGGGGGGGGGGGGGGGGCCCAAATAGGCATTGCCAGGGGGGCAATTGCCCCCCCCGGCAGCTACACCACTGGTCGTCTCTGAGTTTGGGTAATTTGTTGGGTGATGGTGGGGGAGGGGTGGTGGTCCATAAATAGGGATAGTACAGGGCCACTATTTTTATGATCTTACCTGTTTTGAGCCCCCCTGCAGATACTATATAATACATTTTTATGACCCTTTCAATACACAGACACAAATACCCAGTTGACTATTTTGGTCAAAAATTGTGCTGGGATAGGTCGTTTCAACAGACCACATTTGCCTTGCGTTATCTGTTGACCTAATGAGAAAAAGTATTTATAAGAGAATCGTTTTTGTAGTCAAACCTTTTCATATTAAAATGACTGCCCCCTTGTGTCCGAGTGTGAATCTAGCCAGCCAAGTCTGTTTGTGTCGGACGGAGTCCGAATCCAACAAAAAGTCTGAGCCCAGACTCAATTCCGGAGCTTGGATATATAGAAAAAGTCTGGATATCCAAACTCCTCTATATAGGTCGAGCAAATGGCTATGAGGGGAAAATGTTTGAAAAGTCCGGATTTCCGGAGCTTGGATGGACAGAAAAAGTCTGGATATCCGAACTCCTCTATAGGTCGAGCGCGGCCCTATCGAGGGAAAATGTTTGAAAAGTCCGGATTTCCGGAGCTTGGATGGACAGAAAAAGTCTGGATATCCGAACTCCTCTATAGGTCGAGCGCGGCCCTATCGAGGGAAAATGTTTGAAAAGTCCGGATTTCCGGAGCTTGGGTGGACAGAAAAGTCTGGATATCCGAACTCCTCTATAGGTCGAGCGCGGCCCTATCGAGGGAAGATGTTTGAAAAGTCCGGATTTCCGGCGCTTGGATGGACAGAAAAGTCTGGATATCCGAACTCCTCTGTTTGAAAAGTCCGGATATCCGGAGCTTGGATGGATGGAAAAAGTCTGGATATCCGAACTCCTCTATAGGGGGTGTGCGCTTATTTTCTGGAATAGCCCATTTCTATATTTTCGTAGCATGAGTAGAAACTCAAAGGTTCCGGTAGACTTCTCCGTAGTCCACTTGCCCATTTTGCATACCGGTACTCTGGCTATTACATTTAACCATAAAACGCCGATTTGTATTAATTTGTTTGTGTGCAATTGATAGATTTTAACATATCTGATATTTTCAGTCACCGTACTCCCTCTGTTTGCTAGCTTCCCAAGTGGGATTTTTTACTCGGGCTTTCGCGATCAATTTAAACTGGTAGATTCCAAGATCAGAATTGTTCAATATTAAGTGAGCAATTATAATTATGCAAGATATGATATTCAATATTCAATATAACTTTTATTGTCACTAACCATCTAATTATATAAACTCTTTATGACCATTTTACTATTGAACAATTTAATTTTAATAAACATCAGTATAATTTTGAGTTCAACGGAATGCGTTCATCATGATTAATAATAACATATTTTGTTATCAAAATTCGACTATGGCATAGTCTAAGGTTCGGGTGACAATTGATTTGGAAAAAAAGTATTTCACCTCATTTTCGATTTGAAAAGGCCATATCTCCACAATGGTATAAGCTATAGGGATGTTTTAAGGGTCATTTTGCTCAGTATTTCAATAGCTAAATGGTGATATAACAAATAAGTAAGCTAGATTTAAAGAAAAGAAAATAACTTGCAGTATGCTACCCCCACCCTAAGAATTGTGAGGGCATGAAAAAATTAATGAATTTTGTTAAAAAAATAAGTCCTTCAAAACTGGGAGGTATAAGGCTAAACAAAGAACATGTTGCTCTTACCAATATCTTTCTCTAGAGCAACATGTTTTTTGTTTAGTCCTAAGTATCTCCATTTTGAAGGACTTATTTTTTAACAGCAAATTTTCGCTCAAATTTGAGGATTTGGGGCAGAAATGTGCCTGTACAGTGCTATTTGGAAAATTTTCAAGTTGATAATTATGCATTTTTTATGTTAGATTCAGTTTCTACACAAAATTTCACCCTAGAAAATGTTCCTTAAGTAGGATATCTTTCACTTTAAGTTTCCACCACTCTGTCTGATCTGCCAAACGTAAGTCAAAGCTTGAACGCTGTCATAAGTTGTCAGAGAGATTGGAGATTAAAATAAGGATATGATGTCACAGAAGTCATAATGTGACACGATCTGGTCCATATGGGCCAAAGGCGGCAAATTTGAAACGGAGATAAAGGTAAAAATATGGAGTAAAAAACATTAACATGCATAAGAAAATAAACATCAAAAATTGTCATAACTTGAAAACCGAGTATGCTAGACCTTTGGTGTTTTCAGTAAATGATAGAGTACTGTATGCATACGAGGGTCATTCAAAAAGTTCTACCCACTTGTCATAACTTTTGTTTTGTTAAAGGTAGCTACTTGAACATTTGCATACATATAGTTCGTAATGTAGGTGACGGCCTGAAAAACAGAGTAAGATATGGTTCACCAGAAATGGTCAAAATATGTACAATATTTATAGAGGCGTCTCAAGTACAGTGTGTTGAAGATCCCATAATTATTGCATTTGGTCATGATACTGTAAAAACTGTACAAAACACAAGAATAATCATACAATTATATATACTAGTTAAAAGGTTGCCACAAACTGAAAATGATGGGCATTAATATGCACACAACTAATAGAACAAATAGCCAGTGTAATAAAATTAGTATAAATGACCACAAACCCAGTTTATGAAGATATTGACTTTAATAAATCATGCTGTAAAATGGTGGCATTGTGTCGCTTTCTTTGGAATAAAAAACCCCAATAGATCACAAAGGGAATTAAATTTACTTTTTTGACTGAAAATGTGTTATAGTAGCTTTAACTTTTGTATTTTATCTAATAGTGCAGTTAGAAACTCACACTGTAGAGATGGACACTATGCTGAAGCTGATTATCATCACCTGAGATGTTACAAGATATCCCTCCACAAATTGGAATTCTGGGTAATTTCTGTCCATCAAAATTTTACTTTTTCAGTCACAGATGATGTTTTGGACTGTAAGGTGTATATTCATTCAAAATTTATATTGTTACCAATATGATTTGTTTGTATAAGAGGGAAGTTCGTACATTGGCTGCACGCATGTTTTCAAGTTCAATATCCAAAGATGCATCACCGTTTCCGGTGTACCATATCTTACTGTGTTTTTCAGGTCACCTACAAAAATCTGAAAATGATCTTGACATAATTGTTTCACCACCTGTAGAAGACATTACGTACTATATGTTTGCAAATTTTTAAGTAGCTACTTTTAACAAAACAAAAGTTATGACCCAATGGGTAGAACTTATTGAATGACCCTTGTATTATGTAATAATTACAGTAAATCAATTTTCAAAAATGCCTCCTTTGCCCCCCATGGACCAGATTGTGTCACAAATTACATGTATTTCACAGAAGTCAAAATGACTTCCCAGAATTGCATTTGAAGGTCCACATGTCCAGGACCCCAAATTAAACCACTTGGACGTGCAAACTTCATCTATCTGTATCTGCAGTAGATAGCAAATACTTTCCATGTTGTTTCCGAATGTACTACCAGGTAGAACCACACCCTACAGTCAAGATTAATAGGTAAATTTTCACGGGAAAATTTTCTGGACACGTGACCAATGCGTATCAATGTGAGTGTAACCTCGAGCCTGATATCTGACCCCGGCGGTGACCTCGCTATTCAAGTCTTAGTAATTTTGAATTGGAATAGTATTTTTGACCGCAATTTTGATAGAAATTTGTGCATTGCAAATTTATTAAATATTATGTTATCTTAATTTCTTCACAATATCATCAAAACGTAATTTCAAAAATATCTATCTACGGAAAAAAATATTTATCTACGGAAACTCTTACCATAATATTATTAAGTTGCGACAAGTAACTTATTTTGCACCAATGGAGGAATTCTTCCTATTTAAATACATTGGAAGAACACCCGCTGTGCTCGGGGTCACAGTCCATAATGCTAATATGTCTGCGCCCATGGGTGTCACGTGTCCAGAAAATTTTCCCGTGAAAATTTACCTATTAATTCTGACTGCCCTACCCCATGTATGTATTTGTGAGTATAAAATATACAATGGTGTCAGATAGGGCCTACCCATCTCAGGGTGAGACTTTCATCCTGTACCTATATGTGACACGATCTGCTCCATGGGGGCCAAAGGAGGCATTTTTGAAAATTGAGTTACAATAATTATTACCTTACACAAACATTAGGCTATCATATACTGAAAACACCAAAGGTCTAGCATACTTGGTTCTAAAGTTATGAAGTTTTGCGATGTCTATTTTCTTATGTATTTTATTGTTTTTTACTCCATATATTTGCCTTTATCTCCATTTCCAATTTGCCGCCTTTGGCCCCCATTGACCAGATTGTGTCACATATGTCAATCGATCAATCAATGGAGAGTGCTATCTTGGGTAGATAGCAAGTTCACTTCACTTGTAGGCCTATTATATAGGAGTCTACAAATGTTACCAAAACTTGCAGGTTCACTACCTTCCTTTTTTATCATTACAACCACTTGACCTTAGAGTAGTCTATACTAGGCCTAGTGGTAATGGTTAATACATTGAAAACAATATTGAACACAATTCAATAAACAGACACATTATGGAGGAAAATGCTGGAAGGTGTATGGCAGCTCTTCCGTAGATATTATAAGTTACCAAACAATGAAACTTGAAACCTAAATAAAATGCAAGACAACAACCAATTTGAGACAATGATGATGCTCAATGAGGACAAATTAACTGTGTTTTATATTCATTAACCATAACATGAGACAATGGTGCTCAATCAGGACAAATTAATACATACAAGTGAATACAAATTTGAAAGTGAGAGTAGATCTACTCTCACTTCCCAGATGCATGTTAACTCCTCTCCTCTCAGTTACTGATCATAATCAAAACAAATAGGATGGGTTTGGGTGGTGAGTAACATATGGATCCACATGGATAACTCTTCACATGGATCCACTATCCATATAGCAAGTGCCCTAAATTTTAGGGCCCAGGGCCCAGAAAAACTTAAATCTAGCCATGGCTGCACAAAATGTACATATTATGCTACACTCTGTGTAGATTGTGACAGTCTCCACACTGCAGTGCACACTTTATGCCATGCACCCATACATGTATACATGTCGCATTCACACTCTGATACAGAAAAAACCAGCAAACTGGAAAAACATTTGAAGAATTGTCCTTTGTGGTGAATTTCAAGTTATCATGTTTAATATCATTATTATAGCTTTTATTCATCATTTTAATATTCCCCATCCCAATACACTCTCCTGCATGCACAAGTGCACACATGAAGAACTACATGTCAATGTTTGTGTGAGCATAGCTCTCCGCCACATGCTTGTGCATCGGAGTCAAATGAAGAGTTCCTTTACCGCCATGTTTACAGAAATTTATGATTTACAGAAGCTAATAGGTAAAGTATTAATAAAACTTGGATATAGTTGTCCAGATGTGCATAATTAATGATATTATTAATCATATTAAGCTAACGGATAATAAGGGATGTGTGGATGTGCATGAAATGAACATGATGAAAGGCTCTTTATTCGGAAAATTGACAAAACAATTAAATTAGATGAAATTACTAAATGTATGTTGAAATTATTATTTGTGCAGTCTGTGTGTCAATACACATGCAGACATAGTTTTTTTTTCACATGATGATTTTCACATCCCAATATATGGCTCGATTCACTAAGACCACATCAAATCTCTTTTGTACTTGATTAATTCCACCACAGATCCTGGAAAAGGATCTGATTCCACAAAATTAAACCAGTTCTACATTTTTTTGTAAATGAGAGTACTTAGCAAATAAAAATGTCTCAGGAACTCATGGTTCACAAAACAACTTAAAACTTACGTTGCATATGATTATGACATAATACATTTCTCTTTGTAAATGTTTGTTGGTGCGGAATGTAGTTTTATTCATTTATGACATCAAGAGTGTATTAATAGCAATTAACAACAAATTAATGTTTACACCAATAGCAATAGTTTTGTTTATACCCATACCCATAATGGGACCCATACAAGTATTAAGTCCCAATTTCCGTACCTGATGTACCCATGGCCTGTATCCTTACCCATACTGGGACCCGTGAGGCCTACCTGCACCCGTACTTTCGAGTCCCAATTTACGTACTCCATACCCGTGGCTCCGTATCCGTACTCAAGCACCCTATTTTGGGTTCGGACCTGCACCCGTGGCTAGGAGCCGCACTCCATGGCCTGGGACCTGTACCTGTACCCATGGTCTGGGCCCGTGCCCATACCCGTACTCATGGCTTGGGACCCATACCCGTTTTCAGGGTCTCAATACTACAAGTCTGTGACATACTTTCCCATGACCAATGATACTGAGTCAGTCATCTTGTGTCATCTTTTTTTTGAAGTAAACACTATCCACTTGAGGTATATGCATGTCTATTATAATGCTGCAATTTAATCGTTGTAAAGAAAATCTGATGTTGAAACAAAACGAGTTTATATGTTTCCTCATTCCTTTCTCAACAACACAATCATGTTTCTTCTTCTTCCTTATAAGTGCCTCCCTCATATGTATGAGTATTATTAAGACCGCGCATACAGACAAGCTGTACTTATTTTTTACTCTGGAACCTAGAGTACATGAGTGTACTTTTGAAGTACAGTCAACAGTACCGGATGATCCCCTGCACTTTTCGAATAGCCTGTGACGTTCTTTAACGTTGTTTGTACTCTATGATATTGAAACTGAAGAGAATATTCATCATTCCTCTAAATTGATCAATTAAAAAGCCCATTGAAATGTTTTTGAAACGGGCAAAGCAGTGCACATTGCGAATATTTAGAATCATGACCATGTCCATGTAGCCCAGCTTGCTTGCGTAATGTATGCCTTATTTGACAGGTAATAATTCGCTGTTCCCATCAACAATGTAATCCATTCTCCTCTGTCTTCAGCTGTTCACTTTAACCATAGACCCTGCTTTTCAACTCCACAAGCGTTCTTAATCCCTTCCCTCCTTCTGCTGTTCCATCTATTCCAGTCCAATTCTTCTTTCTGATTGTATATACATATTATCAACCTCTCTTTCCACAGTATTGAAAGAGAGATGACAAATGGGTAAGTGTTAAAACACTTAGTCTTCTGTCTTTCCAAAGTACTTTTTTCTCCACACCCATATTTCACAAGCTTCCAGTTTCATAACATGTATCCTCATTCTGCAGTGTCCATGTCTCAGATCCATGTCAGGCCACACTCCAAACTACTGACTTTTTACAACTCGCATCTGTTTATGTCCTTCTTGTAAGCTTTGGAAAGCAGAGTTTTCTTTTGTTTGTCATGCCAATCTTTGCTCTAGTATTCGGGCTCTAGTACGACTCTTCCCATGCTGAGTTACCTGCTTTTTCTGCTGTCCATTTAATGGTGATGCTTAAAATTCGGCCCTCATCATGTCTCCACTACTTTGAACTTCTTTACATGAATTTTCATGTCATATTCTTTTAATCTTCCATTCAAGCCTTCCATCAATCTTTGTAGACCTGTACCATAGGACTACCATACTTGCTTGCATGGCCATCTGCAAATAGCACATCATCCAATAACTCCCCTCCAAAAGTACACACTCTTGTGTTCTCCCCATCCTATATACTCTATTTACATCTATCATCAATTAATAATATAATGCAGAAGAGATCAGTTACAGTCCTGGGTTACAGTGCACCCTTGACACACTCTTCTCCCATCTACTTGGGTTTGGAACTCCGCTGCCACTTGTCCCATGTATTGTTGGATTTAATATATTCTGCCATGCACTTCAGTCAACATGGCCAACTCCAATCCCCTTCAGAATGTCAGACAATGGCTTACAGCTACTTGTAAACATGTGCAAAGTCCCATTGTAGACATAATACTCCTCATGGGTCCCGTCATGGGTATACAAATGTAGATGCATTAATCATGACAAGTTTTTGAAAAATATCAATATCAGACAAAACACTTAAAAAGTTTAAGTGTTTTTTCAGGTTTTTTATGTTTGAGTGGTTTGGTGTACCTTAATTTTTGTTGGTGTCCCCGTATGTTAGCGTATGTGTGCAATGAATGTGTGCGTATGTTAATGTTGGTTGTGAGGGGGCGGGGTGTAGCGCACATGTGTACTGTTTGTATTGTGGTGTGTGAGGTTGGGGTATGTGAGTTTGTTGATGGGGTGTCGTAAGTTGATGGGTTGTGCAGGGTGGGGCGTGTAATATATGTAAGTCGATATCCCATTGAATTAGACCTATCAATGCATTATTTCAGTGTAACCGTAACCTTGGGGGAATAATACAGAACATGAAATGCTTTATCTAATTGGTAAGACATGGTTGGGTGTGTCATTTTGGGTGCCCGAGTTGGGTGTGTCATTTTGGGTGCCCGAGTGTTTTGTGTACACCGGTGTGTGCACAACTATATGACATGTAAGCTTGAATTTTTAATCACATTAAACATACAGAGATAATTGATAAAAAAATGTGCCATTTTTTTCAGAAATAAAAGATATCGGTACTTTAAATGATGTCTGTGTATATGGAGTGGGGTTGTCAACTTGTCTGTTGGGGTGACGGGTGGGATGGATGTGTGTGTGTGTGGGGGGGGGCTGAGGTGCGACGGTGTTGGGGTGACATGTGGGGGAGGGGAGTGTTTTGGGCCCATGTATCTGGGTATGTTTAGGGGTGCATGATGTCCCTGTGATGGTTTGTTTAAATTGCCTGACTCATTGAGATTCAAAATTTTGAATTATATGGACTTTTTTGGAATATTTGGGAATTAACATGGACTTTTAGGGACTTACGGGATATATTAGGAGTTATTTGGAATTAGTTTGAATAATACGGACTTACAGGGATTTACCGGGCTTATTTGGAGTTACTCAGAATTAGAGGGATACTTGGGAATTAAGTGGACTTATATGGACTTACTGGACTTATTAGGAGTTATTTGGAATTAAGTTCGGAATAATATGGAATTATAGGGACTTACCGGACTTATTTGGAGTTACTCGGAATTATATGGACTTACTGGACTTATTAGGAGTTATTTGGAATTAGTTCGGAATAATATGGACTTATAGGGACTTACCGGACTTATTCGGAATTAGTTGGGAATAATATGGACTTACAGGGAACATTTCGGAATTACTGGAATAATGGGAATTACACCCTGTCATGGGGCCTATTATCATTAGAGTATAAATACAATACTAAATATATTTGAGTTTCGTGTTATTTTCCTATTCTTTGGACCATCCATTCTTGTTGACATAGCGGGCATCTGTTGTTCTGTTTCACCCAGAGTGACATACAGCAGTTGTGAAATGAATGGTTGCACTCTCCCCATACCACTGAAAAAATAAAATATAGAGAAAAGATTGTTACTGCTGTACTGCAAGACTGTTAATAAACTTTTTGGAATTGCTTGGCGTGAGATGTCAAACAGGGGCATACCGGGACGGAATTATTGTGTGCTGACTAAAAGTGTTAATTGTTGACCCCCGATTTATGTCGTCAGGGAGCTCGAGAATAGTGGGGCGGGGGTGATATTTTAAACATTTTCTTTTGATGATGTGTGAGATTTTGCTACCTTGGCCCGAGAGCATGAGAAACTCTAAATATGTGAGACTCGCGTCCCATGCATGAGAGTTGAGTACATTTGTCATGGTTGATTGAACTGCTCTGATTGTGTCCTAAAAGATACACCCCTCTTTTCAGATGTCGTATTCAGCCTGAGGTAGTGTCCACAGGGTTATCAACTATCACAATGTTTGTTCCTTTTTCTACAGAGCAGTTTCTGTTTTATCTCATTGTTTTATTTACGGTACTTATTTTTATACTAATCTTTCCATGGGTCATTATGTAAATTACGTATGGTAGCTCTTTGTTACTTTGGTCCACTTTGTGTGACAGATGTTTTGTTTCTTGAAGGACTCAGAAAGTACATTTTCCTAGTATGGTATCTATTAAAACAAATTTCATACATGTAGGGGCTATTTTATTTTGTGATATTAGAGGGGGGGTAAGGAAGCAAATTGCCCTTCAAAAAATAACACATGTACATGTACTCATGCATGCCACAAAACAAGATATGTTTGGTACAGGAAAATGCCTGAAATATGATAGGGATTAGAATTCAGAGCTGATAATTTCAAGAAAAAAATTATTTTTTTGATATATAGACATGATAGATGCAATTGCTATGGGTGTTCCATGCCTTGGTTCCCACACAAATTAACTTCTGTAACTTTGGACATATTCTTTAGCACATGAATGATGTGGTTGCATTGTTCAAATGATGTACCGGTAATAACAAAACTGCATGCCTGCCCTCGTAATTAAGCCATATTTTTTATACCAATTATTAAATTTGTTTACTATACCAAGGATATGAGACTGACTATAAGGCCTACTTACCTACACACTCTTCTTGTTTATTTTCTGTCTGACATCTTAAACATGCATCTGTTAAAAAAGAGAACATATATAATTCAGTTATAAGATATTGTAATTTCTGTAAAACTCCTAGGAGCCAAATACTAGTGTGACATGACTAACATTTCCAAATTGATTGTGAATTTCAAAAATTTTGGGAATCATTTGATTTTTGCAAATCAACTTCTGTGTAAACTACAAACGTTTGCAGGAATCAACTTTGATTCACGCAAAACTGTTTACGAGAATCTTTGCGAGAATCGATTCTCTGATTTACGCCGAAAATTCTGACCCTGGATTTTTCAATGTATCACTGCATGCTCTAGCCTTCGTACAGAGTGGAGAAGGCTAGACTAGAGAAACTCAGCTACAAATGTCAAATTTCAAGACGTGAACCATGAGCATGAAATTACCATCACGGACCATGGGTCGTGAACTATGGTGAGACAATGAATACTATTTTTTTTTTATTTACATGTGTAGGAATTGCAATTGAATGAACGCAGCTTTCAACATGACAACAGCTACTCGATCCAACCGTGATCGTATTATTGCGTACCGTAAAATGGGGTGACTTTGGACACTGGGGTGACTTTGGACACACATGGGAAAAACTATTATTTCATGTAGGCTGTTTTACCTTTTAATATTTCTAAGAATATTTTTGTATGTTCTTATGTGGTAATGTATGGACATAACAAATGACTAAAGTTTTCCAGTATAATGTGTTATCTTATATGTTTTTCAGAACTTTTTAGCGGGGTCCATAAAATACAGGATTTTTGTGGTGGTCAAACTTTCGGTACTCCACCGGAACATAAGAGTGGAAACTCAAGCCTGTTGGTTGGATAGTAAACACAGATGAATCAAGAACCTACCTGGACAGTCATGATATCTAGCCACTCTTAAGAATTTAAAAGCAGGCTGTGTCCAATGTCACCCCAGGGTTTGGCTTCCTTTCCGGGGTGACTTTGGACATAACAAATGAATACAAAAAATTTGACACTTTGTTAAAAATACACCACAGTGACCATGCCCTACCACAACAGTGTCCTCTGTGCTCCTACCCACCGCACAACTGCTTCCACCCGCTCCAGTGCTCTACTCTTCAGGTCGGGGTGACTTTGGACATGCATTTGATTACATGGTGTCCAAAGTCACCCCAAACCCAGGGGTGACTTTGGACAAACTTTGCCCCAAAAAAATTATCGTAAAATAAAATAAACTCGAGTTGACCTTATGGGCATGAACTAGGTATGCTAGGTGAATTCAAATTTGCCATCAAACTGCATCATTTCATATATCAAATTAAAGCCTTTGAGTAAACAAAGCCAAAACTGAAAACCATTTTTTCATAGCACTTTCCGTAGCAAAGTTACATCTTGTCAAAGATTGACTTTCATCAAAAAGTTTCAGTTAGCAAAATTCCCCAAAACGGCATTTCGGGGTGTTTCTAGATCTTAAGTCTCATTATGATAGCAGCTTTTTTTTAATGGAACTGCTATCCAAATCCCTCTAAAATTCCATGTGCGGGTGACTTATCACCATAAAAAATCACATATTTGGGTCAAGTGAAGTATAGAAAACATATTTATGTAGGTTTCTTTCTTCGGGCACTTGTTTTAAATTTCTATGTAAAAATGCATTGACATTGTCGTGAATTTGGCTGACTAGCAAATGTGTTAACTAAGGTTTGCCTGGGTTACCTACATGAACTGTCCTCTATTGGTACTTGCCAAACCCAACATGAAACTCAGAATTCTACTGATCATTATAAAAATATTTACGACAATACATCAAAATTGTCCAAAGCCACCCCATGTTACGGTACCGTATTTCAAACTACAACACGAACGCACAATCTTGGATACAATGCTATCCAATTACGAGTGTGTTGGCATGGTTGGATTCACTTCCGTTAAGTTCCGTGTTACTCACGCACAGTTGAACACACTGGCAATGGCATATACCGCGCAGCGCGCAGCAGTGTCAGTGACACACACAAAAAAATGCCACTGAATTGAAAGCTGCGTTAATTCCTACTAGTAAGAACTTACCCATTACTTGTACTCTACATATTGCACATGTATCACATTCTACATCCCAGCTCCACATCGCTACAATGTTCCATTTCTTCAAAGTAAATGGTTTGTCGGATCCTGGTGGTGGTCCGGCGGCTATTCCTTTATCAGCTGAAGATTTTTGGGCACCGGGAACTACGCCAGTTTCATCCTTCATTTCTACGGAATCATTCATTTTTGAAGCGGAATGAATTGACGACTAAGTTCACGGGAGATTACAGATTAATGTACGTGTTTTTCGTACCGACTTTTTCACGGAAAGTTTAGTAAAATTAGTTGATAAAAGTGGCACTAATTTTACTTCCTATTGCGAAAAAAATAAACAAATCTATTACCTTTGACCTCACCTTTGACCTTGGAATACAAATTTCGGCAGAGGGCGTTTTTATACCTGTTGATTTCTGTTAACAATATTATTCATTAATAAATAAGTTATAATTTTATAAATTCTCTATTTTAATAACATTTATACCAGATAAAAAGGTAAATTTATTGATTTCAAAATATTTATAGTTTTTTTAAAAGTTATCTTGGATAGATTTATAAATATTTGGAATTACTATATTTTGAAATAATTGGCTAGAAAGAAAATATTCACTACGTACTCCGTGTTGCTTGACAA
Source organism: Amphiura filiformis (assembly GCF_039555335.1). Taxonomy (NCBI): domain Eukaryota; kingdom Metazoa; phylum Echinodermata; class Ophiuroidea; order Amphilepidida; family Amphiuridae; genus Amphiura; species Amphiura filiformis. The sequence continues at coordinate 1,380,092 of NW_027305493.1, read as the reverse complement.
CGAACGTTGAATTGAGGCAGGGGAGTTGAATGAATGTTTTGCCAGCCTGGTTTTGCACCGTAAAACTTCAATAAAAGATCCAAGGATATCCAGTAGTTCTGGGGTGTACAATATGGTAATATTTTGTCTTTATTTTCGCTTATGTTATAAATATGTACATTTGCAGTTTAAGACAAAAACTTCGTAGCAGAATACCTGTTTTCACTTGTTTTCAAAAAAATTATTTTAACCTTGTTTTTTTTTTAGTTTTACGGTTTACCCCATAAAAAACAATTTAAATTTCCCTCATTCATGCATTATTCGAGGCCCTGCCCTCCTTCATTAAACCTTGACTTCCTAAGTGTTTAGCCCAACACATCATGGCCCTATTGGTTCCTTCCTCGCCATAGGGCCATGACTTCCGTAGACCCCCCTCCGTAGTATTGTAAAATTGCGGGGCACGTGGAGGCAGCCGAACCCCGGGGCCGAACCTAGCTCGTTCATGTAGCGTATCCGTTACTGCGTATTGTTACTGCTGTACTGCAAGACTGTTAACTTTTAGGAATTGCTTGGCAAGTTCACATACCTGTATACCTGTAGAGTTGGGCACTGCAAAAGGAAGGCTTTTTAGCCTTATAACGCCCATCCATATTCACACATAACTTAATGCAATTCTGTCGGTCGGACATCTGGGCTATCGCTAGTCTCGGGGCCCAAACTGCATGTGGCTCACGGTTTGTTGTGAACAACAGAAACCGGCTGTGAAGGAGGCTACATAGCGATGTTGCTGGAGTGACATTCAATTTCGGAAAAACGACACTTTCGACCATGGAATTTAATTTTAAGTTTGTCAGTATATAAACGGTAAATCAAGTAAGTTTCTTTCACTCTGAAGACTTAGAAACGGTTGTTTGATTCCACTGACTATTTGCGATCGACATTTACATTACACCAATGACAGAAATCATCAACAAAAATCGAATCAGGGACTTGTTTTCACTCGAACATCATCAACCGGAAGTGACGTGACACGGACCGACAGAATATAGTACTGAATGCAATGGAAGGAGGGATATGTGATGTGAGAGCAGGATTTATCTGGATGTCCACATAATTTGGTCCTGTGCTGAAAACCCGGAGAAGCTAAACATGTCAATATGTTTGGTGAGAAACTCATCAATACCATTCTTGAAGATGTTGGTGGATTGGGCATGAACAACAGCTGCTGGGAGTTTGTTCCACACATTACACACTCTCTGTGAGAAGCAGTTTTGCCGTAACCTCGAAAAACATCTCTGCTTATTAATCTTCAGATCATGACCTCTCAGGCCTTCTACATTTCTCGTCATATCAAACATCTTGAAACTTCAATATCTTGTAGTTCATGCAGAATCTTGTATACTTGGATGAGATCACCCAAGTCTTCTATAAGCCAGTGTCGGTAGATCCAAAAGAAGCAGTCTTGTAGCATATGGTATATCACGTAGTGATGGTACAATTTCGTTGCCCTCCGCTGTACTTTCTCAAGTTTATCAATATCTCTCTTCAAGTAGGGGCTCCATACACTATTCGCATACTCCAAATGCAGACGAACCATGGACTTGTATAGTGTCTTGAATACATGCTCATCCATGTGGTCAAAAGTTCTCTTAATCACACCAACAACTCTGGTTGCCTTATTTGCTATTGTTCCTATGTGCTTACCGAAGGTCAGTGTCTTATCAAACTGGACTCCAAGATCTTTTTCCTCATCAATTATCTTCAGGTCTCTCTTATCACTGCCATCATTCATAGTGTAGGTGTAGTTTTCAGCATCTTTCCCATAGTGCAGTATGCCACACTTACTAACATTAAACTGTAACTGCCATCTAGCAGACCAATCACAAAGATGATCCAAATCTTCTTGCAGTCTATGACGATCAGCATCATTATTGACCGATGTGAACACCTTGGTGTCGTCAGCAAACATCATTACTAAACTGCTCACCACATTTGGCAGATCATTGATGTAAAGTATGAAAAGTATTGGCCCAAGGACACTGCCTTGTGGAATACCGCTTTTCACTGAGGCCCATGCTGACTTCTCTCCATTTACCGATACTCGTTGTCTGCGTCCAACCAGGAAACTTTCAATCCAGTGAATCAACTTGCCGTTTATCCCATGTGCTTTGGCTTTCTTCAAAAGGCGCTGATGGGGAACTGAGTCAAAAGCCTTGCGGAAATCTAAATACACTACATCAATGTTTATTGTTAGCACCTTCTTCTAGTAGTTTTGTCCAAATCTCCATAATCTCTAGAAGTTGAGTTACGCACGAACGGCCTTGCCTAAACCCATGTTGCTCGTCTTTGATGACATTATGCTCCTTCATGAATGCCATGAGCTGGTTTCTTATCATTGATTCCATTATCTTACACACAATTGAGGTTAGACTGACTGGTCTATAATTTCCTGCATCAGCTGCACTACCTTTCTTAAAAATAGCTGTGACCTCTGCTTCTTTCCAAGCTTTAGGAACTTCTCCTGCATCCATTGACTTCCTGAAGATTACACTCAGTGGATAGGCAATCTCATTGCTTACTTCCTTCAACACTCTAGGGTGTAGGCCATCAGGCCCCGGCGATTTTGCAGGCTTAAGTTTCTGTAACTGCTTCAAAACTTCTTCGGCTTTAAAATCTACATCCTGGATTTTCTCTTCGCTAAATATGATATCAGGTTCTGGCATGTCATTTAAATCTTCATCAGTATATACACTTGCAAAAAATGAGTTCAATATCTCTGCCTTTTCACTGTCTGCATGAGCGCATTGAACCATCATCCTTTTCAGGTCTTTTACACCAGACTTCACTTTACATTTTGACCTCACATATTTCCAAAATGCTTTGGGGTTATCCTTGGTTTCCTTTGCAAGCTTGCTTTCGTACAATCTCTTGGCTTTCCTTACAACTTTGGTCGCCTCATTTCTTGCATGAGTGTAATCCACATAGTGCTGGTAGTCCTTTGTTCTGGTATAGCGCTTCCAGGCATTGTATTTTTTCTTAACCTTCTGCATAGTATCTTTGCACATCCATAGTGGCTTGAACTTCTTCTGCTCTTTCTCACATCTGTTAGGTTTGGTCTTAGGAATGTGATTATCCATTGCATTCTTAAGTTTATTCTCAAAGAATATCCACGATTCATTAACATCAAGGTTGCATAATTCTTCGTCCCAGACAATATTGCTTAGGTCCTTTCTCAGTGAATCATATGCACCTTTGTTATATAAAAATCTTTCTTTATCTGTTTGGTCAGCTTCAATAGAGCAATCCATCGTGAAAAATAGGGTGACATGGTCACTCTTTCCAAGTGGGCTGCCGCTGGTAAATTACTTATCAGCGTGTCGTCATTGGTAATAACTAGATCCAATAGGCTGCTCCTTTGTCCTATGCGGTATCTAGTGTCAAAATTGGTTATCTGGTGGAGGTAATTATCCTGCAGGCAATCTAGAAACAGAGAGCTTTCATGGTTGTCTCCTGCACTTGAAGTCCAAGACTCCCAATCAATTTCTGGGTGGTTGAAATCACCAACAACAAGTAGGTGGGAAAATGTCCTTCCACATACATCATTGATGAGATCCCATAATTTCTTATTATTTATGTCAGTAGAGTTTGGGCTTCTGTACACACATCCAATAAGAAGTCTATCTTCACCTTGCAGTCTAACTTCACACCACACATTTTCCTCAAAATCTGAAATCGTCAAATCTTCAACTAGCTTTGCATTTAAACTCTTGCTTAAGAGCCAGTCTCCCTTATTATGTACATGAATAAGGGGGGTTGTGATACAAAAAAAAATAGAATTGTCTCTAAAAAATAATTTTGGTACATATTAGCACCAACAACTCACATGTAAAATATGAGCGTGCACAGCGCCTCGTTCAGCTTAAAAAATTCTTGAAATTTCAGCCTCTCTGAGCCTTACTTGCAAATGGTAAACTTTGGAGGTGCATAACATCGCATGCGCCATCATCATCCCAACCTGCATTTTGCATTTTTTAAAGTACCAAATGGTTACATTACAAAAACCAAGAAAAAAAATTGGGATCTTGATGGCGCACAAAATCAGCAAATCCAATGATTTGATGAAAAGCGCCCTCGTGCAAACTTTAAAGCATCATAACGGGCTGCGCCATCAAGATCCCAAGTCCGAACAAGTTTGAAATTAAAGACCTCCATGGCAAGTTTAATTTTTCAGCAAAAATTTTTTGGGATTTCGTTGGCACACCGAGTTAACAGAGGTCAAAGGTCAAAATGTCCTATTTTCGCACATATTTGCATGCCTGTATTATCGCGCGCAACGCCACCTGACTCTCCGAATAGCATTTCATCAAAGAAGAGGTAATTCTCTGCAAGAACTGAAAAAATTAGCTTGGGATCTCTTGATCTTCATATTTTTCTGATTTTTTGAAAATGGACTTAGCCTCATTTTGGAGGTCAATTTGACCTCTTTCCCAATCGAACAATGACGCGCAGCACAATGTGGGCTTTTTACTGCATCACAAAAAGATGCGCCAACAAGATCCCAATTTTATTTGTCATCGTCTAGCTTCTTTGGCGACCAGTAGATAAAACACAAAGCAACAGCTAATTGGGATCACGTGGGCGCACTAATATAAAAGAGGTCAAAGGTCAAGCTTTGTGCCAAAGTGATGCATATTGCCTATGTGCAGCACGAAAGTGAAACTTTGACCCGTAATAAAAATTGTGCGCCAACAAGATCCCATCTTACTTTTTGGATGATTGGATAAAGGGGCTTATGTATAACTGATAACAAGTAAAAAAAAAAGTGGGATCATGTGGCGCACTAATTCAATAGAGGTCAAAGTTCATACTTTGTGCGAATTGGCATTATTTTGCCTATATGCAGCACAAAAGTGGAACTTTTACCGCAATAAAAATTTGCGCCAACAAGATCCCATCTTACATTTTGAATGATTGGATAAAGGGGCTTATGTATAACTAATAACAAGTAAAAAAAAGTGGGATCATGTGGGCGCACTAATTCAATAGAGGTCAAAGTTCATACTTTGTGCCGAATTTTTTTTCAATGGGGATCACCAGACATGTCTCATAGAAACTTGTGTGAGTGCATTTCAAATGGTGCTGATTCCATCATGGTAGTTGGTGAGAGTAAAAAAAAATTTTGTCAAAATACTTAGTCATATTTTGCACAATTTGAGTGAAAGGTTGCTGAATTCGGCAACTTTAGGCTAAAAATCGGTTAATTTTGTATGAAGTATGAACTTTGACCTCTATTGAATTAGTGCGCCCACATGATCCCACTTTTTTTTTACTTGTTATCAGTTATACATAAGCCCCTTTATCCAATCATCCAAAAAGTAAGATGGGATCTTGTTGCGACATTTTTATTATGGTCAAAGTTCTACTTTTGTGCTGCACATAGGCAAAGTAATGCCAATTTGGCACAAAGTATGAACTTTGACCTCTATTGAATTAGTGCGCCCACATGATCCCACCTTTTTTTTTACTTGTTATCAGTTATACATAAGCCCCTTTATCCAATCATCCAAAAAGTAAGATGGGATCTTGTTGGCACACATTTTTATTGCGGGTCAAAGTTTCACTTTCGTGCTGCACATAGGCAAATATGCATCACTTTGGCACAAAGCTTGACCTTTGACCTCTTTTATATTAGTGCGCCTACATGATCCCAATTAGCTGTTGCTTGTTTTTTGTCTACTGGTCGCCAAAGAAGCTAGACGATGAAAAATAAAATTGGGATCTTGTTACGATCTTTTTTTTTTTTTTTTTTTTTTTTTTATTCCCTGTGCTTGGAACTGATGGAGGGAGAAAAGACATACATAATGAGCCATCAGTTCCCAACGATCATAAACAATAATTGCATAATCAAAATATTCTTTTTGAGCAACAGGTACAAAGAGAGACAGACGAAGCAAAGACTATGGACGAAGACAACGAACACTCACACTCAAACAAAACATACAAAAGAACAGAAGACAAACAAGAAAAAAAAACGATTCATATTCTACTCACACCCTTAAAAAAAATCTAGCCATGATACATACATAATATACATAATATAAAAGTTGCTTGAAAAAAAAAAAACACAGTCAAATTTTATCGATGTCGAAAGAAAACTTTTTAAAGTGCTTGCCAAGATTGCCATTTTTCTCGGCAATTTTGTACTCAATGTTGAATTTAAGCTTAACAAAATTGCGGAAATTCTGAAGAGAAGGAGCCACCTGTTGGCGCATCTTTTTGTGATGCAGTAAAAAGCCCACATTGTGCAGCGAGTGGGAAAAAAGAGGTCAAATTGACCTCCAAAATGAGGCCAAGTCCATTTTCAAAAAATCAGAAAAATTTGAAGATCAAGAGATCCCAAGCTAATTTTTTCAGTTCTTGCAGAGAATTAACTCTTCTTTGATGAAATGCTATTCGGAGAGTCAGGTGACGTTGGCGCGCAATAATACAGGCGTGCAAATATGTGCGAAAATAGGAAATTTTGACCTTTGACCTCTGTTAACTCGGTACGCCAATGAAATCCCAAAAAATTTTTGCTGAAAAATGAAACTTGCCATGGAGGTCTTTAATTTCCAACTTGTTCGGACTTGGGATCTTGATGGCACAGCCCGTTATGATGCTTTGAAGTTTGCACGAGGGCGCTTTTCATCAAATCATTGATTTGTTGATTTTGTGCGCCATCAAGATCCCAATTTTTTTCTTGGTTTTGTAATGTAACCATTTGGTACTTTAAAAAATGAAAATGCAGGTTGGGATGATGATGGTGCACGATGTTATGCACCTCCAAAGTTTACCATTTGCAAGTAAGGCTCAGAGAGGCTGAAATTTCAAGAATTTTTTCAAGCTGAACGAGGGCGCTGTGCACGCTCATATTTTACATGTGAGTTGTTGGTGCTAATATGTACCAAAATTATTTTTTAGAGACAATAAAGTCATAATAAAAAATTATGACTTTATGTCGGACCAACAGAAAATCGTCCCGTTTTACTACAACTCGGCCGAATTTGACAGTTTGCTCAGAGATTTAAGTTAGAACATGTGTAAGTATTACAAATATGCCAAAAAATCGATTTTGAAAAAAAAATAAAGGTATAAATTCTAAAAAAAGATCGTACATTATGACTTTAATGTAGCCTTTTTTTTTAAATTGAAAGTTAAACATAACAAGATTACCTAAATTCTCTCGCCAGCTTTTGTTACTTTTCAGCTTCTTTAAGCAGAAATAAATTTTTAATGACATCAATATTTTCACAGACTAGAAACACGTGCTATTACGTAATTAATGGACTTAGGCGAAAAAGCTGGCGAGAGATTTTAGATAATATTTATTTACAATTTTTCCAATAGTAAAAGTTGGAATCAGAGTTGGAAGTTTTTGCTAACAGTAATTATTAGTCGTAAAATTAAGGTTAAACTAATTAATTGATATTCATTAATTGATGCAAATTAGCAGCTCAAATATTTTGTGGTTTCAAGCATTGGGATGTGTAGTTTACTCATAAAAATCAAGAGGTGTGCACCAGGAGGCAGAATATTTTTTATAATTTTTTCCTTGCCGACGTGTGGGAACCGAGTTTCCTACCTTAACGTGCATAGTTTTTTACCTATGCACGATCCTGGAACCTAGGATTGATTGCAGATATCAGAACCGGGGATGGTCCCCCTTCTCTTTTCGAATAGCTCTGACCAGTGTTCGAAATAAGCACTTATCCTCTTGTCCGCTTGTCCAAAAATCACTGGGGATAACCAAATTGAGCTATGTACTTATCCCCTGGACAACCACTATATTTATTACCTCCAAAAATATGACACCTTTTGGGGACAACCAGAATGCTTGGAGGACAAGCAGAATTTAAGCTTTAGTTGTCCTCAGGACAACCTCCATAATTTCCTTATTTCGGACACTGGCTCTGACACTTTAAACGTGCACAGGGTTTGACTCTTCCTGTACACGGGACCAACGGCTTTACGTGACTTCCGAATCACGGACGAAGCACATACACTACCTACCTATATCTGCACGTGATAAGCAGTGTATGGGGGCGAGAAGAAATTCTTCAAGGTCGTGCGTCATGAATTGGGGGCCAAATGCGTTACATGCTCAAAATGAGAAAAATAATCAAGCTTTCACACAAAAATTATTGTAATTCATCTCGTGTTTGTCAGAAACCTACAATTTTTATATCATCATAAAGCTGAAAGTGTCAGGAACACAATTTTGCAACTTTTAAGTTGATATACAGGGTGCCACAAATATCATATAGGGTGGAAAAGTTATATTTTGGTTCAAAAAGTATAAAATTTTGTTCCTCTCTTACTTCCTAACATAAACACTTGTTCTGATAAAACCTTTTTAGATGTGCTAATAACATTGTAGGCTTTCAAAAAAAGCTAACTGAGATACTTGGGTGTTCAAAAGTCGTACATAATTTTTATGATTTTTATGACATAATCAATCAAAACTTTTTTCCTTCATGCCCTACACAAAAAATAATGGCATATTTGAATTCCTCATCAAATTTCCTTCTAAAAAATGTTAACTTTTACAAAAGTAAGGTTACTTCTTCAAGAAATATGACAATCGGAACATTTTGGAGCATAAATGCATTAGTACCGTACACCTAGAACCCATGACACAGAATGCAGCACACTTACAACAAAACTAGCATGGAGTAAAACTGGTCACATTTCCTACCAGACATAAATACTTTCCACAGTTTTAGCTAGATAAATTAGCAACAAAATGAGACCATTTCTAATTCACTACCCCTCAACATTCTTGACATCTGGGACGAAACATCCTGAAAAAAATTGAAAAATGTAACGCCACCACCTTTTCCTATACCCCAATTCATGACGCATGACCTCAATTAAATTCTGAAATTAAATAACTGAAATTAATTTCTGACCATGTATAGGAACTTTTTGGGAGGGAAGAGAATTTTCACCTAAGGCAAGCCCAAGGCTCGAACCCTCGTCGATCGTATCTCCCGGCCGGCAGCGCAACGCCTTAGCCACTCGGCCATCTCGCCCACAGCGCATGTTTTAGCTTTGTAGCATCAACAACACGTTAATTTAAAAAAAGAAATGCGGAAGTAAAAGTATGAACGAAAATTTGCTTAAGATTGACAGACAGTGTCCGAAATAAGGAAAATATGGAGGTTATCCCGAGGATAACTAAAGCATAAGTTCTGCTTGTCCTCAATACATTTTGGTTGTCCCCAAAATGTGTCACACTTTTGGAGGTAAAATATAGTGGTTGTCCCAGGGATAAGTACATAGCTCAATATGGTTGTCCCCAGTGATTTTTGGACAAGAGGATAAGTGCTTATTTCGAACACGATTCGGACCAAAACTGACACAGAAATTATATGAGAAAAATTATCATAGCGAATGGAGATGGAATATCACGGCAAAAATGCACTTTTATTTTTTTTAACAATCAACATTTGATGAGGTGTAGACCCAGGGTATGTGTGTATCGTGAATTTCAGATGGACGCACAAAAATCTTGCGTCACTACGGGCGCACATTTTTAAAACCTTAACGGGAACCCTGGTCCCCGTATAATCCTCGATCTCCCGTGTGAATTTAGACTATGCCATAGTCGAATTTTATTAAAAATATGTTATTATTAGTCATGATGAACCCATTTCGTTGAACTCAAAATTATACTGATGTTTATTAAAATTAAAGTATTCAATAGTAAAATGGTCATAAAGAGTTTAAAATATCAGACGATTAGTGACAATAAAAGTAATTGAATGCAACATTATCTTGCATAATTATAACGGATCACTTTAATACTGAACAATTATTCTGATTTTGGAATCTACCAGTTTATTGATAGCGAACCCCGAAATTTCGACTATGAACTTTGAATTGTAAGCAGAACTTTACCCCTGGACTTTGCTCTCTAAAAACACACTGTCAAGCATACTTGTTTATCAGTCCATTAACCACAAGTACTAAGCATGGACGCGCTAGATGTTTGATGAGAGATTAACTTTCGCGTCAACACAAAAGCGCCGCAAATACCACAGACAGTTGTTTACGGTGTAGTTAATGGTAATGGCGTGGGCCCAGACGATTTAAACCATAGCGAGGTATGGGCGACCAATCACAAGGCAGATCCATTTAAAGATGCATTACATCCACAGAATTTAAAACCAGAGAACCAGGACTCGACCACCATCTTGATACAGGCATAGGAGCAAAAATTGGGGGTATTCGGTTTCCCTCGGAATGCGCCGAGGCATTCGTTGTCATGCAAGCGACATGGATGAAGGGCGATTTGTGAGACGCGACTCGATGCGACTCTGCACGCGAGTACCAAGACGCTTCAGATGAGGCGCAGAATTGTTTTCGTTCGTCTCCGCGCACCGGCGGCAAGGACCCGAATACCCCTCATTTTCTCCCCATAGCTGACGGCGCGATTGTACGTGGCGGTATAGGGAGTCCCGGTTCTCCTTCTCTAATTCTGTGATTACATCATGGACAATTTTAGTTAGGCCAGAAATTGGCCTAACTCTCCATAGAGTCCCGTGTTAAAAATCTTAACCGCAAGGCAATGTCAGTAGTCCACTTGGGAAGCTAACAAACAGAGGGAGTAGGGTGACTGATCAGATGTGAAAATCTATCAATTGTGCACACATTAATTAAATCAGAGTTTTAAGCTTAAATACAATATCCAGAGTATGCACAATGGGCAAGTGGACTACGGGGTAGTCTAGTGTGAATTTGGCAACATTGGGATCGAAACTGATGGAGCCTTTCATTCTTCATACTAACACACTAGCATTTGATGCTAGAGTGCGTTGCTATTCTTTTTCGGTCGGACAGCGGTGCAATTTTTTGGACCGAAGGTTATTTATTTTGTTAATGTTGAAATTTGGAAGTTATTTCGATGAGTCAACTGCATCTTTTGAGCAAGATTGCCTATTTTGGACAGTCTAAAATTTTGCTGAAGTGTAATTTTAGCAATATTTTTTATTTTTTCGCCTGTCGTGATCGGCTGTGTTTACTTCTGAACCTCCATTGCTTTACACGGTGTCATGCTTCAGCGAATCCGACTAGATTTTGAATGCAAAGGTCTCTAGCCTAGAATGTGAAGCTATCGGTGAGCAAATTCTTGGCTAGACTTCTCGAGCAACTTGCGTCCACTTAATTTTATAAATCGCCAGGAAACAAAATAAATTAAATTTAAAAGATATCTAAATGCATATTTATTTTAGAAGCAACACCCGCACCTATAATTGGCGAGTCGAGGTGGAAACCTCGCACTATAGTATATGCTCGCGCGTCTGTCAGCGTTGCTATATGGTAGCTCCGCGTCCGTCCGTGCAATGGAAAAATGGCTATCGCACGTATGCGGCATGCAATAGTCCTTTTGCCGCTAAAAGTAGCGGAAATAATAGTAGTTGGCCAATCAAATGACAAGAAGCTTTGTATGAGTTATATAACATAATTTATCAAGTATAAATCTTGTTGGTGTTTTGTTTTGAATCCAAAAATCACCAGCCCCATCATTTTCCCACATTCCCAGGATCAGCGTTGGAAATAGCTGGTATCGCGTAGCAAAATGCTACACAATATTATCAATTTGCTACACAATTTTGGAGTTGAGTAGCATTTTTATGCCATAGACTTACACACTGTAGTATGTGAATGAACCAAGAGAAAAGTAATGAAAGCAAATTCTCGCTATTACTTAATAAGAAGTTGCGATAATAATCGTGATGTATCATGGGAAAATTCGACATCAAGTCCGGCATAATCTGAATATTACCATGCTATTACATAGGAACATGTGACAATATTTTTAGTTTGTCAATATAACGGTATTACACGCAAATCGATAGAGAAAAAATTAATTGTGCACATTTCAAATCACATTATTAAGTATTATTGAGTATCGATTCGCGTGTAACACCTTTATTTTGACAAACTAAAAAATATTGTCACGTGTTCCTATGTAATAGCATGGTAATATTCAGATTATGCGGACTTGATGTCGACCTTTTCCCATGACACATCACGATTACATCGCAAACCGCTGGCGGCGCCCTTATTGCGAATAGCGAGAATTTTGCTACGCATAAAAAAATGCTTAATTCCAACACTGCCCAGGATGTGGGTGAGGAGAAGTATAGTTGAGTATTGCATACTTTGTAAGATATTTTAAAATCAGGTTTTGTGTGTTTCTTTTGTTCATTGCAGGCTCAAGATACTAGATACGCATTCCAGGCAGAGTGGTATGACCCAAATGCCGCCATCATACGCAAATATCAGTTTCTCTTCTATCCAAATGATAGCACAGCGGAAATGGTAAGTGCTTCACCCTGCAAACTTGATTTAGTTACCGTACTGATGCGAGTATAGTCCCACCTTCGAGTAAAGTCCCACCCCAAATTTTTGAAAAATTTCAGAATTAATTGCATTGAATTTGTATGCATTTTGAAATCATTAATAGATAATTTTTTTTTTTTTTTAATCAACCATGAATGATCCTAGCATTTAGGTCTAGGTCCAGGGACACTCCAAAGCCGAAAAAATAAATAACTTAAATTTTTTTGTTTTTGTTTTTGTTTTTTCGAAATTCGAGTATAGTCCCACCCCCAATTTTGAAAAATGTTCACCCAAAAACGGGGTGGAACTATACTCGGGTCAGTACGGTAATTAAGATCTGGATTTAGACAACCTCTCTCAATGGTACAAAGCAACATTGAACAGAGCCCAGAAAATTTCAATATTACATCCTTGGGATTCGTTCTTTGTACATTTGCTGCAGATGGCCAAACCACTGATTGAAGCCATGCAGGGCAAATGGGGTTTGAAATAATGATCCTCCATCAAAGTACATGTATGTACAAACTTATTTGATGGGCAATTCAAGCGGGGGAAAGGGTTCCAATCAAGAGAGGGGAACAATCAGGGGAGGTTTCTGTCCCCCCTCCCACTATTCAGGTTCAGGTTATATCTTTCTCAGAGGGTTTATGAAATTAAAATGGAGGTGAAAATGTGTTCATTCCATTTTAAATTCATACTCCATCTGTAGTGTGGCTTTTAAATGGAATATAGTATGTTATGTGATACAGATGACGCTAAAATATGACTACATTATGCTCTGCAATGGGAATAAAAAAAGCCTTTTTGAGTATATATCCGGCACCAAAGGAGAGGGATTACCTTGATTTGGGTTAATCTTTTGTCAGCTGAGAAACCATACAAAAGATTACCCTAATCAAAGTATGCCCTCTCCTTTTATGCCTGCCATATATCAAAAAGCAAATGCTTTTTTGTAAGGGTTGTTTTTCATTTCGCTGTTTTTTTATTACATTGTTTTTGCTGCTTTAATTACAGTATGATATCAAGAATAGACGGATGTTCCTAAAAAGAACTAAGTGTGATTCAGTAAGATTTGAAGACCTGTATGTGAACAGCACCATCAACCTTCACTCTAGACAACTAACCCTGGTAGACTATGCTGATGACTTCACAAGGAGAGCACTCAGCACAAGGAAAGAAAAGTAAGATCTTGGGGAGTGTGTTTAATTAGCCATTCAAGTTGAAGTACATACACCCCTATGGAAGATGTGATCTTTATCATCCACACAAGAGGTGTACACCTTGGTCTGGGGCGGACATTTTAAAAATGAATTTAGGAGAGCAGCAACGGCATCACTTGCATTATATTCCAGATGTTAAGTCTACATCATATGCAAAATTTGAGGAAATTCAAGACGAGTCCGCTTTTATTTTAGGGCCATTTGTCTATAACTGGTCTTTACATGTAGCCCTATGGAGAGAGTGCCCGTTGAGGGCGCTTATAACCCCATTTTAGGAACAAAATGTGATTTAAAAAAACGGACTCGCATGAATTTTCTAAAATTTTCAGAGTATGTAGTATGAACATGTAGAAATATAATCAAGTAGTTGCCCTATCTGCTCTCCTCCAAAAAAATAAAAAGTCCTATACCTCAATGATAATGAAACCTAGGTGTGTAGATTTCAAATGGAGTCCCCCATTCAGGAAACCCCATTTGAAATTAACACTGTGTGGAAGACTAAGGTCATGTCATCCATAAAGGGTGTTTGGATTTCAACTGGAAATAGGAGAGCAGGAGGGTATAGTATTTTACACTTGAGGAGTATGTTATTGCTTAAATTTCATCGGGCACAAAGCTCTTCAAATTGCATTTGCACATTTAAAGACGCCACATAATTGTGCGCAAAACAGCTACCTGAACTCAACATATTGACATCAATGACACACCTAGAGTGAAATACTATAGATAAGTTGTAGCTCTTTTTTCTTTGTGTGCTCAATACCATATTTCAGATTTCTGATGGCAAAAACATTCAAAAATAAAATTTCATTTCACAATTTTTATACTTTTTTTAAAAAATGAAGACAAATTGCCTTTGGTAAGACATAATGGGCCAAAACTGGTGCGTTTACTGAGTTTTCAAGGGGGTAAACCCCTGAATACCTGATTTATTGATAAAATAAAATATAAAAAATGCATACCGCATTAGATTTCAAACTCCCATGGGACATGAACCACACTCATCATAGCATGTAATCAGTTGTGTGATGCAGTTTCTTTTTAGTGTCAAACCATTCCATACACAAATGTGACACGATCAAGGGAAATGAGTCGCATGTCGCTGATATTGATTTTGAGATATTGGCAAAGAAAGTGTTCTAATTCTTTTGTTTTACATTGTTTTCAGCGATTGATAAATTGACATAACTTCGCAAAGGAAAGTCACATCAACATGGGGTTTTCAGTTTCTGAAAGCTCTAAATGTTCTCTTTAGGAGCCTATGTAAACTCATTTTCGACCAGGGCCTATATGTGACTCATTCCCTTGATCATGTCACAAATACACAGTATTGTAGACCAATATGATGTCCTCTCATAGTTCCAACATTCAAAATAATACTTTATATCACAATAGTTGTGACACTCAATTCTTTCAACCAAATGTGCATTTATAACATTTTGTTATGATTTCCTCTTTTCAGAACTCTTGCAATGATCAAACCGGATGCAATCTCAAAATTTGGTAAGTTCACCATTTCATTATGCTATCAGGATTCCATTTTCAAATATTCCTGGAAAACAAGTGTCAATTTGTCCAAATCTAAATTGCAGAATGATGATGAGCATCTGAACTCCCATATGAGATCAAGTAAATAGAGAGCATCACCATGATAGTTGTTGGACATAAAATCATCTTTTTATGATAGTTCTTCATTTGAAGTATCTGTGATTTGCACTCATGAAATGTTACCAATGTGATTCTTTCCCTCCTTTTGATCTTTCCAGTTTTCTGACCTTTTTTTTCTTGTCCCATCATATGAAGCTAAAATGAATGGATCTCTGTTTTTAAAATCTGTATTTTTAAAAAAGGCAAACAATCCAGGGGTGTCAACTTTTTGGAATAGCTTGGTGAGATACAATGAGTGGCGTATTGGGACTGAATTATTGTTTGCCGGCTGCAATTGTTCATTTTGATCCATGATTATTTGAGCCAGGGCACTCAAGGATCTTAAGAAATGTGTGTGTGTGTGGAGGGGGGGGGGGGTAGGGACCCCGGGGGTAGGGACAACAATTAATTTTGATGGTGCTTGAGATTTTGTGAGATTTTACTACCTTAATTGGCATGAGATTTTCTACCTTCGCATGAGAGCGTGAGAAAATGCCTGAATGCGGGAGTCTCCCGGTGAATGTGTGACAGCCCTGAAACAATCATTGATAAAGTTATTCTTTTAGAGCTCCAATTATAGGCAAGATATATATCAGTACACGGCAAGTATGTATGGAATTAGCCAATTTTTCTTTTCTGAATTTACAGGTCCAATTATAGACATGATATATCAAGGTGGCTTCTACATTACCAATGCCAAGATGACCAGATTATCACGCAGGGATGCTGAGACATTCTATGCAGAACATGAGGGCAAACCATTCTATGAGTAAGTCACCTTTTGTGATGATAATGGACCCCAGTTTGAACTTTTAAGCTATTCCATACACCTCTTATTTAAGCCATGACCTATGGTGATTGGGTGATTTCGTATGACAACTCCTAGTGTGTAGGGGGTAAAGACCTGTATTCCCTAGGGGATAGTCCATTGTGGATTAAGCGACATACAAGATTATTATAATTTAATGATCCATAATTCTGAAGTACAAAAGGGTTTGTTATTCAGAAAGGTTGTAATTTTGAGAATCATAATCCCATTAACCTCAGGAATTACTCACTCTAGAATGTTCAAACAAGTAATTTCTATTCTTGAATGAGGACTGAAAAGAAGGTAGACAAATAAGGCCAGGGAAATGCATAGAAGAGGAAAATAATGAAAAGGGGAAATAGTATAGATGGTGGAATTAGGAGATATAGGGAGAAAAAGAAAGGCAAAGATGTTACATTGGTTGATTGGAATGTCTTGATTTCACTTCATCTTATGGCTTCCCTACCCCAGTTCAACATGTATCACATGTCCTTGTCAAAATGACTTGGGAAAACTCAAATTTGGCAAATTCTTATGTTGCATTCGCTCTCACTTCTAATCCATTTCCCATGCAGCAACTTGGTTCGTTTTATGACGAGTGGACCGATCCTAGCTATGGAGTTGATGGGTGAGAACACAGTGGCAGCATGGCGTAACTTACTGGGACCCACAGACAGTAGCAGGGCTAGAAGTGAAGCACCAAGAAGTATTAGAGCCAAATTTGGAACAGGTATGATATAAATCAAGAAGGAAAAATGAATTATTTATTTATTACTTATAGCAAAAAAGCACAGCCAATACCCAATAGTGCTTAAATCCAATTGAAGAGCGTTTTTCCAAAACTCACTCAGTCCACCACCTGAGTGAGTGAGTCCACCACCTGGACTGAGTGAGTTTTGGAAAAACGCTCTTCAATTATGTCTATATACAAAGGTTACAACATAGCCGTGACAGTAAATTTTGCTGGTGTACGTGCCAATATTTCTCATTTGATTTTACCAAATCATTCCCGCTGCTGTTTTGACCTCACTCCAACATCCTGGTACCATGATGGAGGTCACTATTGTATGCTGAAGAAGCATCCATGTATGCTGGAGAGGCGTCTGTGTGCGAGTCCGTTGTACTCGTTGACACGGTAGTGTTCCAAATACGCAATGACATGGTAATGGCACTTACGCTTGACTAATGCGTTGTGTGAATTTACACAAGTGTAAGTCCAGACTTTTTTGACTTGTGCAATTACAAAAACCAAATGATTTTTGCCAACTTTAAGCTGAAGAAACTATTATTAGTTAATGGCCATTGCAATGAGAATTGCTTGATGTGAATTACCCATAAAGGTTTAGGCTGATTTATGCTGCTATTAAGATCACCAATATCATCATTTTACCCCCTCACTTCTCTGTTACATTCCACCCTATAACTATTGTGTTATTTTTCAACCCCATATAACAGATCAAACTCAGAATGCATGCCATGGATCAGATTCATCCATGTCAGCTGACAGAGAGACCAACTTCTTCTTTGGACCTGATGCCCCTAAGATGAGAAACACAGCCAAGTTATCAGAATGTACATGCTGTGTTATCAAACCCACTGCAGTCAAAGAAGGTAGGACCATTACATTAGGAACTGAATCTAAAGAAGAGGTTACGGGATGTGCAATAATTATGGGCCCAGCAAGTAATTTTTATCAGGTCGGGGGCATCTTTTGGCATGCCATGGGGGGGTCATTTATTGCACAACCCCTTATATTGGAGAGTGCACTCCACATATCTCACACTATTGTGCCATAAATTGAAACATACATAATTTGTAATGTAACACTAATACTTCATAGAGATGTTGTCGACAAGGCTGTCAACAAAACAATTTTCCTGATTGTCAACAAGCATTGACTAATTCTCGACAAGGAATAACAAAAAAGTTAATCCTTCCCAAGCCTTTCGGCCATTGGGCGGCGCCTATCTCCGTTTCATAACCCTAGGCCACATATGTCTGCAAGCAGAAAAGCTACAGTAGGGGGTTAGTCCACTGGTAGCCATGTGTTTAACTTTCCCTACTCCATTCTTTCAATGCCGAATGCCTGGCAAGAAGGCAGTAGGTACCATTTTTAAAGCCTTTGGTATGGCCCGGCCAGGATTCAAACCCGCGACATCCCAATCGTGAGGCGGACGCTCTAACCACTAGGCCACGACGCCGGAATAGTCATTTAAAAATATTAAAAATATTAGAGATAAGCTTATGATCAGCATTATTTACCATGAAATAACTTCTAGGTATAAAAAAGCTAATAATTGAGCATAAAATGACAATGATATGTTAAATTAACAGACTTCATTTTGTAGCTGGTAAGTTTTGATGCAAATTGCATAATGTGGTCTCTGAACTTAATATTTGGACTTTATTGATGTATTGCTCTGTCGACAACTTGCCGACGACGGATTTTGAGTTCTACTCAACAAAAATAAGAGAGCTTGAACCAGGGGCCACTTTGATAAAAAAAAACTGGCCCTTGTTCACCAAGATTTGGAGTGAACCAGTGTCCACTTTGGATGAAGCTCGGGGCCCTTACCCGGTATGAAAATAAGGAGTCGTGAACCAGGGACTTCTTTTACATAAAATGACACAGGTGGTTCAACAAATTTTAGGAACCAGGGTCCATTTTCAATCACCAAGGGGCCAATGAAACTAAAGATGTGCTGGATGAGTTAAATAAGCATTAGCGCATAAGCACATACGCTTTGAATTTGATATATTTGGTTCACTAGCCAGGGGTCCAGTTTTGTGAGAAAAGAGTCCCCTGGTCAACTAAAATTGAGATGGAACCAGGGGCCATTTCAGAGTTTCTGGGGTCAAACAGCTCCCACCTCCCACTTTATTTCACTCTTAGCCCTAATACTTCTTGTATCTTAACATTATCAGGTAAAGCAGGTCAGATCATGGCAGCCATCGTAGAAGCAGGCTTTGAAGTGTCAACAGCTCAGATGTTTCACATTGAGAAGGCCAATGCTGAGGAATTCCTGGAGGTCTATAAGGGTGTGGTGGCAGAATATAAGGTAATTAACTGTTTACTCTGTTAAAGTTGATAATCTTTCCTATGCCTTCAGGGGAACAGGCATGTAGTCAGCCTGTTCGTAGGTTAATGGGCTAGTTGAAATCAACTCCTATATGTTTAACCAGTTGGTCACCTAGCATCAGAGTAATTATGAGAAAACCACAACAATATCATATGTACCTCAATTAATTTTGTACTCCAACATAAAATGACTTTCTTATGAATCCTATATGCAAAGATGATGGACAAGGATTCTCCCAATGTTTAGAGTTTTACTTGTGTATATTTAAGAAATAAAGGGTAATGCATTATCCTTTACACGCAAATAAATAATGTGTCCGAGGCAGTAAAAACGTAAACAATGGGTGAGGCGCAGCTGAACCCATTATTTAAACGCTTTTACTGCCGAGGACACATTATTTGCGGTAAATGATAATGCTGCACCCTTTATTTCTATTCTATTACCACAAAATAGTGCGATTTAAAGAGAAAATGTCACATTTTTTGTCCAAATATTTCAAGTTGTTTACCTCATGGTGGAGCGCCTACGCGTAGCCAAAGCGTAAGTGATAGCGAGTATTGCAGAACACGTAACCAAGCGTAGTGCTTTGCGTAGAATACGTAACAACGCTAATATACGGCATCGCGCTTTGCTGTGCGCTGTGATGCGAGAAGAACATACAGTTTGTTGCCCTGGCCACTTTATTGCTAATTAATGGTCTTTCACGTGACGCGTTTCAACAAATCACAGTGCGCGATTTTGAATAATGGGTCGTGGGGGTAATAGAATATTCAATAATTGTGCTTTTATTCCTATTCTGTACAGGAAATGGTATCAGAACTCTGCTTAGGTCCTTGCTTTGTCCTTGAGGTCACAGGTAAAGGAGCAAACACAGCACAAGCCTTCAGGGAATTTGTCGGTCCGCATGACCCCGAGATAGCACGCCATCTGCGTAAACACACCCTCCGCGCCAACTACGGGATCGACAAGGTGAGGAACTCCGTGCACTGCACCGATCTACCGGAAGATGGACTGCTTGAAGTGGAATATTTCTTCAGGATCTTGTCGGAATAAACTGATCTTACATAATTATTTTGTGTTGTTGTTGACTAAATTCTACAAACTATGTTCTACATACACCAGAGGTGCCTTCAAAAGTAGTTGCAGACTGTTCATGGGGTGGGGGGGAGGGGGTGTATTGGATCTTGATTCACCTTTTCAGTTAATCCAATAAGCCTTTCTGTTTGGACCCGATGTTGTTGTGCCGATGCGCACATTGTTATTGCACACTTCACCGCATTGAAATGTGCAGTAACAATGTGTGCTACTCATTGGCATAATGTCAGGTGATGACATTGGAGTTCAAAAACAAAGGCTGATGGAATTAACCGAAAAGGTGAATTGGGTTAAAATTGGTGATTTCATTTGAAATCCACACCCCCTGTGGGAGATTATGTGGCTATCTCAATTGGGCTGTTCCAGTTAAAATCCATACACCCCATAGGGAAGAGATGACCTTAATCTTCCACACAAAGAGTGTGAATTTCAAATGGGGGTGCCTGTATGGGTGGCTGCATTGCAATAAGCTGTAAGCACCTCCTGTAGGCCCCTGTGTGGGAGATTAAGGTTGTGTCATCCATTTTAGGGGGTGTATGGAATTCAACTGCAATAGCACATTCTATTTGCTCAGGACTATGATAAATTCAGGTAGAATTTGTTGTTCATATTTTAAGCTAAATACAATTTCAGTTAACTTAGTTGGATTTTGCACCATTGCAAAATCTTGCACGACCTTTTTCACTGCTTTTAGATGAAAATTGTTGGATCTGGAAATGGCTGAACAGGGTCGTAAAATGTGGTCATTAATTCTGCTGACTCTTCCAGTTGAAATCCATACACATATTACACCCCTTATGGATTACATGACCTTAATTGCACCCAAAGCGAATGTAGATTTCAAATGAATACACCCATTTGGGTAACCTGCTTTGAAATTCACACTCCCTGTGTGGAAGATTAAGGTCATGTCTTCCATAGGGGGTGTATAGATTTCAACTGGAATAATCCATGTGAAGTAGATCCTCACAAATTTTATTAGGTTTTATTACACTTGTTAAATGGAAGAGAATCAACATATTCTTGAAAATTTAAATTTATTAATGAACCAATCAGACATGCTGTAACAAAGGCAGTTGTTCTTAAGTGGTTAATATCAAGTCACATATTATTTGTATTTTCCTCCAAATTCTCAGATGAAAATAACAAAGATCTTTCTTGCTTTAGTTTGCCTTACTTCATTATTCATCTGATCACAGAATAATTTTCTGTTAAAATGTCTGATAAAGTTAAACACCTCAATGAACTGAATCCAATGGTTACCTAATGTAAATAGTTGAATACATTTTAGTACTTTTCTGTATATAAGATATTGTATCTTTCTGTATATAAAATATAAAGATGTGTTTTGTGTAATATGTTGAATACATTTCTTTATCAACATTTTTAAGTTGGGCTATTCCAGTCAGTGTTCGAAATAAGCACTTATCCTCTTGTCCAAAAATCACTGGGGACAACCATATTGAGCTATGTACTTATCCCCTGGACAACCACTATATTTTACCTCCAAAAGTATGACACATTTTTGGGACAACCAAAATGTTTTGAGGACAAGCAGAATTTATGCTTTAGTTATCCTCGGGATAACCTCCATATTTTCCTTATTTCGGACACCGATTCCAGTTGAAATCCATATACGCCCTATGTAAGGCATATGACCTTAATCTCCAACACACAGGGTGTAGATTTTAATAAAGTCACCCATTCAGTAAACCCATCTGAGATTAAGGTCATAATGGATTTCAATTGGAATTCAGGCCTTGTCTTTTAAAAATTGCTGGCGAGTGACAACTGACAAATCACTCTCCTCAAAACTTGTCAGGAGAGCTATAGGTGAGTGATTTTAATCACTTGTATTAGTATTACACCAAATGTAGGCGAGTGATAAAAAGCTCTCCTCATCTTCATTTTAGGCGAGTGATGGCCTCACTCGCCTCAAAAGACAAGGCCTGGGAATAGTCCATTCCCTCCCTGTCTGAGAGCCAGATTTGGAGGGGGGGGTTCTCAGTACAAACAGTTTTGTGGGGACTTGACTAGGCACATTACGAGGTAATTATTGACCAAGATAAAACATACCTGCTGCGTCCATGTAGCGTACTAAGTGTATACAGAGTAAAACGTGTGCATTCAATCTATTGGACCATGTTATACGGGCATGTTTTTATTGCCCAGAGCTACAAGTGTGCCAACTATTCAAGGTTGGCCAAAAATTGCCTAATGCTGAAGTTTTCTGATAAACAGTTTAATCCTAACCATGCTGAATCTCTAGTTACAAAAATCAAACAAAGCAAAACCATTGTGCAGGCATGCATCCCACATGATGGGGTAACACAATCACCATAAGTCATAGGCCTATACATGTAGAAGTACGGTTTTGTTGGCTAGCGGACGGAGATGTACTGCTTGTTACACGAGGGATCTTGGGGTTGAAACCCAGGGGTACCAAGCATATTCTTTGTTCATTTTCTCTCTTTTTCAGTACCGTGCTTTAAAATGCTTTCCTTTCCGATCGCAAAAAACCACTTGGAGGGCTAGGGTTAATAGCTTTATTTCTGGATTCCGAGATACTGCAGTTATACTTGTATCACATCAAGAATGAACGAATGCTGGTATTAAAACCAATTTATACACTAAACACTGTAATTTCTTGTATGATTTTTTTTTATTTCGAGTTGAGATAATTGAAACCATTTTTGTAAAATTATGGTCTTTGTGTTCAAACAAACTCCTCATTGCTGTTGGTTGGTAATGCAGCATAGAATTACGGTCTTTGTGTAAAAACTAACTCTTTATTAGGCGTGCTGTTGATTGGTCTTGCAGCATAGACGTGTAGTGCAGTTGTTTCAGTTGAAGTTGTAAGTTTCCCCCCTTCCCCACCCTCCATCCCATCAAAAATACTTGCTGCACCCATGAAATTTAACCGGTATATAAAAAGTGATGTATAAATAATAGTTGGTCCATTTTGTCAGTCTTTTCAAGTCTATATACAATTTTGTTTCCCACTCAACCTGAGTCAAGTGCGTCCGGGAGTGCGTCTCCCATTACTCATCATATTTCTGTAGAAGTAGGTGAACGACATCTGAATCACTATAATTTTTATCCCTCGTCTTATCAAAGGCTGCCGAAGTATTCGTTCAATCCTGGAATAGGGGTGTGAAACAGACGAATGTCAACGATTAATTTAACTATTTATATCCTAATGTAACTTATGCAGTTAAAGAGGAAGTGCTGCCAGAGCAGTTCTTCTGGGGTGAACCAAACCTGACTGGTTATCAAATTAATCAGTGACAGGGTTATTTTTGAATTTGACAGGTGCTAATTGATGTTTAATGTTATTGCATCAATTAGCACCTGCGAAATTCTGAGATAACCTTGTCACTGATTAATTTGATAACCAAGCAGGTTTGGTTCACCCCAGAAGAACTGCTCTGGCGGGGCTTCCTCTTTAAAGCCATAATGAACGATCTTTTGAAATGAGTTTGGTCAATTCTTTTTCCAACCTGATTTACACATGTCCTAACTTACATCTTATTGGATTCAGCCAAATTCATTGTTTTAGGACAACAGAGCAAGTCATAATCCACACTACCCTGTGGAAGATTTAGGAAATAACTCTTCCACAAGGGGAGCATGAATTTCAAATTAAATGGACACGTTAGGCAGCTCCATTTGAATTTCATACACACTCCGAGAAAGATTCAACATCAATCTTCCACTGAGGGAGTGTGTGTTTCAAATGGAGCTGCTAATGTGTTAATTCCATTTGAAATCCATACTCCCTCTGTGGAAGATATTTTCAAAATCTCCACAGGGGTAGTGTGGATTTTAAATGGAATAGCCCATTATGACTTTAAATCCCCCATAGAACACCACAGTTAACTGTGGCTAAGATAATAAGTGAGTTTTCTTTCATTTTATCACATTAGATTGGCTTAAAAACACCAGAAAACTTTCCTGACAGTAATTTGTTACTAACAATTTATTAATAATACATAATTTTATATTTGGCAACAAATAACCAAATTAAAATTTGACCAAAATGGTACATTATTAAGGCTTTAAATGTTTCAATACAAATATGAAAAGTGTACTATTTTGAAATTACAATAAATTACAATCAAAATTAAATCAAGATTTATTGCAATGAAATTGATTTCTTTTTATGAAATGATGATTGAGTTGTGATCTGTTATTTGTTCTTTCAATGACAATTTGTATGATTTTTCTAATTCAATTTCTGTTATATCTTTCAAAAGCATGGCGATTACAGTCATACAAGAGTTAATTCGTCAAGTTTGACTTCTTTCCATTTTAACCCTATGAGAACTACCTGCCGATTGGCCAAAAAGAAGTTTTCATTATCAATTGGACCAATCAGCAATATTGTTAGTTAGAATAATTTCACCACACAAAAAATTGGGGTGAATAATTTGCAAAGCTTCATTCTGATTGGTGATTAAAGTGAAGATATAATGTAATTGACCAATCAGAGGCAATGTTTTAGAGTGATAGACTTTCTTACCATGAGATAGTTTGGATAGTACCATCTTCATCATTGATCAGCGCGCCAGTCACGTTCATGTCATTGATTCCCATTTGAAGACCCAAATCAGCTGGGCATGTCTGCCTATCCAGAAACAAGTCAGCAGAATCCTGCAAAAGTATACATTTAAATGCTGTTTAATCATTCTGAGCTTTTCACCCGCAATTTCACCCCAAAACGGAATAGAATTATTTGATTTAAACAAAAGCATCAAATGATTTCACCGACTAGTGTTCTTGTCAGGCATGTCATGCCAGTCACTTTCCATGGACTTGGGTGGGTTTTGTATACATGTATATTCAGTTGGTGGAGCGGGAGCAGCTATTTACCAAAAGACCGGTCAAGTGTGCCAACAATTTTTCCGTGATTGTAGCTTAGAGTTTGACCATAAGTTGTGGAATATGAATTGTTACACTCATTCGAAGGTCATATTCTAAGTACAAACATACCAGAACTACAGAACTTTGCCCAGACAGATGAGCATGTTTCAGATCATGATTATATCTGCATCCTTGAAACATCTAAACCCTACCTTCACACAAAATCCATCTCTATTCTTGTGAAGACCGCCAATATCATCAGTCGATGAGCTGGTGTTGAATCCATTTCAGGGCCGATGTCCTCCTTGGCTTCAATATCATCAGTCGATGAAGTGGTGTTGAATCCGTTTCCAGGGCCGATGTACTCCTTGGCTTCAATATCATCAGTCGTTGAACTGGTGTTGAATAAGTCTCCGGGGTCGATGTCCAAGTCTGCATGGACTTCTTTCTTCATGGTCTTGTTGGAACCACCTGACTCGTTTCTGTAGGATATATCTCCAAGAGCCGATTCCAGTGTCGACCGTGCGGGTTCCATCATATGGACTTCCGCGGTCATATTTTTATCCACTTCGCTCCGAGTTGTTCCATTTGAAAAGGAGATTTCCTTCACGAGGGTATCTGTTCCATTGCCATGTTCTTCGTTCTTCTTTAAATAAATATTGATCTCTGTAAGTTGTGATACATGATGATCATAAATTGGCATATGGCATAAATAGCGCAAAATTATGGAATGTCAAGAGGTCCATTCATTCAGCGGTTTGATGTGCTTTATTATAGTAGGCTATCATGTATGTGATACTGCTAACACAGGACATTTTACTGCGACCTATAAAAGAAATTAGCTACATATATTTGAGTGAGACTGAGGCTTCAACTTAACACTACTGCTTTCCCTGTTTGTTTGTGTGGTGTTTTTTTCATTTAAAAAATACCTAAAATTGTAAGACAATTTATGACTTGTCCTTCACTTTAAAACACTTTTTACACCATTTTATTTATTTTTTACACTTTCGTTGGGATCACTGACTGGGCCTTTAAAATTAGACTGTATCAAATGAATGAAAATATCTTTTTTTGCCAAATGCTTTATTTAAAAAATACCTAAAATTTTAAGACAATTTATGACTTGTCCTTCACCATTTTAAGTTAATTTTTTTACACTTTCGTTGGGATCGCTGATTGGGCCTTTAAAATTAAACTGTATCAAATGAATAAACAAATATCGTTTAAAGTAATACGCTGTATTGTTGGTCGAAGCAGCAGAAAAAAGGTAGTTCACAGCATCCCGGGACAGCATCTTGCGAATGGTAGTGAGCTTTAGCAAAAATTGCATTGCTCAATTCATAGCGAGCATGTAGAAGAATTCAAATATCACAGATACACTTTTGTAGGTCCTGTGGTTCTTGAGCTATGTTGTAAAGAGGGCTGAAACAACAACACTTTTGAAAAACGTACATAAACTCATGAACAACATGAAGTACCGTAAAACCCCGTCTACAAGGATATACCCAAGAAACGCCCTCAATAAAATTGGTTGCTTGTTGTATTTGGAGTTTGAGCAAATATATACTGGCACTGGGTGGCTATGCATTCCATCTAAGTATGTTGTAACACCAATCAATTGTATTGACATAATAACGACTGTTTCGTATATCAGGATCGTATAGCTCAATTGATAGAGCGTCAGACTTTGGAACTGAAGACATGCTGAAGAGAGCATGGTCCGGGCACCGGTTCCGTTTTTTCATTCTCGTTTAATTTTTAACTTTTGACATGTTCTTTTTATCTTTCTTCAAATCTACCTTTCTACTTTTAATTTTAGGTGCGTTTTTTTTTTATAGTTTTTTTATAGTTTTTTTAGTAATTTTGTGGTTTTATAGAAACTAGTAAAAGCATTTATTCTAAATAATAGCGAAACCCACGGTTAGACAGATGTGTTGTAACTACTTGTCTGTCCTCGTCTTTGCAATAAAAACTATGTTGCACCTTTGTGCCATCCCAATTCTTGAGGTAGGGTGGTGCGTTTTTGGCTTAAGCACGATTTTGTTTCTACTTGAAATGAAATCAAAATAAATATTGTTCTGTTGTAACAATTGCAGTTTTTTTTTTTTTTTATTTATGAGGAATAATAATTATTCCATATTTGAATCTATTGTCCCATCAAGAATAGAGTGTCTTCAAAACTTCAATCAATTCATCTGACAAAGGAAACTATTCTGGTCATTCAATTTTGTTTCGCTTGCACCTGTTATATCACAGGCGTTGGTAGAGAAGGCACACTTCTCTTGTCTTCACCGAAGTAGTGATGTAAACACTAACATGATTAATTACCATAGCTAGCAATGGACATACACTATTTTTGTTCCACTTGAACCCATACTATAGGCTATTCGCTGTCGATGTGACGTAATTAATCGGATTAACTACCATAGCAATTGATGAATACAATTTCGAATATATAGCCCTGCACTTCATCGTTCACGTGGCACCTATGCATTAAACCATAGTTGTCAAAGAAATGCTAATCACTCGCCATGTAAGATTAGTATTTATGAAAAGAGTGGTATTCAATCTATGTTTGGTGACATACGCGGGTGATTAGTGCAATCTGCTTGATGGTAGTTATTGCGATTATTACGTCACTTCGACAGCGAATTGTAGTATAGACGAATCCAACAAGCCAAGTGATGGTCAGAATTTATTCGGCCATTATACGCTGGTGAAGTTGCGTAATTAATCGGATTAATTACCATAGCAATAGGTGAAAACAATTTTGAACATATCGCGCTGCGCTACAAGCAGGTTACACTCATCACCTGTACTGTGTATGTCTGCAATCATAGATTGAATACAATACTGGTCTTTTCAAAGATCTTACAGGTGCAGCATGATATGGTTCAATGAAGAGGTACCGCCTGAACGTATCAGTGTATAACGCGGTATATTCAAAAATTGTTTTCACCTATTGCTATGGTAGTTAATCCGATTATTACGTAACTTCGCCAGCGTATTGGAATAAAACAGGAGGATGTGAGTTCATAAGGGCAATGTCGGGGATAGGTCACAATCGATGTGGAGAGATGAGAGGTCCGACCAACAGCCATAGCGATTCAACTAATTCCAGCGGACGGTCTGTGGCTAGTAAGGAATCGTCTTTGACCACATGCGCAGATCTGTCTCGTCAGGAAGATATTTAATATCCCGAATTTATAATAGGCCTATGCCTACCAGTTCCATCGTATAACCGATCTGCTAGAGAATATTTGTTACCATGTTTAATAAATTCGTATTTATCGTATAATAAAATGTAGCCAAATGTATATTATGTGTCACACGGTTTTCTGCTGAACCACTAGCAGGCTATGTTACCACATCTATGACAATGACAAAGGTGAATTTTGATGATTTTTACGATCGTCCGGATGAGCAAATCACTGAATGGGTCTTTAGTTCCTCCTCTCCTTATCCTGCCAATATTATATGAATCAAAGAAAAATAAAGAAAAAATAAAATTAAACAAGAAAAAAAAGACAAAGAAAAGAAACAATAAAAGAAAAACAATAGAATAAATTAAACTAAATATGAAAAAAAAAAAATGATCACGAAAGGAGTCTTTAGAAAATGCAAGAAAATATAAATGAAAAGTTTGAACAATATTTTGTTTATAAAAGTTCGTGTGACCGTGATGAGGCTCGAACTCACCATCTTCCGATCTAAAGAACCAAAGTCTTATGCCTTGCCAAGTGAGCTATGCTCGTGAGATGCGAAATAAAGATAAAATAATACATTGTATACCTGCTTGTGTCGGTAAATGATTTGCTCAAATTCCATAATGATATAATATTGTGGAGGCGCTAGCGTGAAATATGCTATCATCACAGTCGCTTCTATTCCTTATAGACGGGTTTCTACGGTATATGATTTGTAGAATGAACTTTTGCAAAACACCTAAGTGTTATTTTTCAATAATAAAATTATTGATTCAGATAATGAAAATCGACTTTTTTGGCTGCTTCGACTAACAATATACCTCGTATACCCTTAAACGAGGTAAGATATGGATATAGGAAAATAGGCGCTTGCCTTATCACAGTAAAATTTATTTTAAGCAACCCGGTTGTTCAGGTTCACTATACTTCAACAACTTGTTTAAAAAATAAACTACATTTATATTTCAAAAAAACTTGTTAATTTACGAGGTGTTTGAAATGTAGGTTTTTAAAACAATTTGTTGAAGTAAGCGAACCCAGTGACGGCGCCACGCGAAGGGGGGGGTTGCAGGGGGAATCCCTAGTCAGAACTCTTGTCACCCCCCGAAAAAACCCAAAACTACGAAAATGTCCAGTCTAAATATGATGTTGACTATTTAGAAACTGTTTAGAAATTAAACACTTTTCCAAACGCATTCTTGCCTTTAAATAATTCAAACTTTAAAGATCATACCTGGCAATTTGGTGTCCGGCATGGATTGATTAAGAAAACCCGCACTCTTATTTGCTATTTCAGTACGATTTGTACCGTTGCCATGGTTGCGGTTGATTCTTGTGCGTCGGATGGCCTCTGCCTCTGCAAATAGTGCCTCTGCAAGTATAAAGTCTTTACTTTAGAATAAGCTATTACAAACATTACGAAAGAAGGAAGCGATCGATATTTATGGCAGGGGGATGGTAAAATTTAGGGGGAACACGAAATTTTTTTGGGGTCTGGGGGGACCTGAAATCTTTAGTGGAACCAGGAGGGGGATTGTTGAGTTTTGAATGGGGAACGCGAAATTTTTGTCGATATTTTTCCAAAACGCCCATTACCTCCCCCGCCATAAATAACGATCGGTCCCTCAAATAGAAATGACTGATTTCGGGGGTCCAAGCTAAATGGAAAGAGATGACTTCAGGTCGTAATGCGATTTAATTATAAGCCTACGTTTAGACATCAGACAAAAAAATAATAGTATAATAATTATTTAAGAAAGTCGTTAACTTAACACTTACCCTGCACCTGGGGGTGCAAGACGAACCAAACATAATAAAGCCAACCAAACGTTACTAGTAACGCGAAGGCGAGCTCGTTAGTCATCCCGAAGGGCTTCATGATTCGCTATAACTATATTATAAGCTATAGAATAATGATATAAAAATCTCTGACAAATAACTTCATGCAGCAGTGTTACAAACAAAAGCTGAAATGACAATCCTCTTTAGTTTGTAACCACAGTATTTTAGTTACTAAGGTGCCAAGGTTACAGATGCGCGAGCGCGCGGAAATAAACGCCCGCGCGCCTTTTGCAGGCTGACGCGTGGCCTGAGTTGCGCACAAGCTGCGCAAGTACAGCCATGGTGAGATGCGAGAATTTGACGCACTGCGGAAATCACAGGAATTGAAATCCTTGAAATATTTTTTTTTCTTACGACGAATTTATCGTACTGGTCATATCTTTCGAAGTATCTTACAAAAATCTCACAATACTTATAATAATAATGTAAATTGGTCATGATTGCCACCTTTTCTGCAATTTATACAGGCAGAACTTTAGTCACCAGTTCTTTCGTTTTGCAGTCGCGCTAAAAGTCGATAGATACATGTTGAAATCCCATTACCCCCCCTGCCATAAATAACGATCACTCCCTAAAATAGAAATCGGTTGTCCAAGCTAAATGGAAAGAGATGGCTTCATGTCGTAATGCGATTTAATTATAGGCCTAAGCCTATGTTTTAGATATAGACAAAAAAATTTTTGCGAGGTGAAATTATTCTAACAATATTGCTGATTGGTCCAATTGATAATGCAAACTTATAAATCAAAAGGTTGATCCCCCCAAAAAAGCTCGCAGGCCAAGTTGAAGAATTATATCAAAATCGAAAATCTTACACTAAATGGCTGAATTTCACGCCTAAGTTTAACACTAGGATTTGAAAAAAAAATATAGTATCAAGCATTAGGCCTATAGTTTTTCATGACATTTACTGAAAAATTAAAATTATTGCTTTTTATTTGGCCGACAAAAATTAATTTTACATTAAGGTGCAACTCAAAATTTTGCTCATTTCAACACCAAAGTCGGTCGTTTGTGTTGCCTCATTAAATTATTGAGTGAGCCTTGTACAACAATAGAAATCGGTTGCCTAGAGTTCTGCCTGTAGGGGCCTATAGTTCTATTCTAGACCTACTCCAAATTTTGAATGCTATAGACTTGTGCAACAATTGCATGTTTTAAACTTTGAATTTAATTACCAGTTAGAACCGACTAAAGGGTTTTAATCTTAAAAGATTGGTCTATGTTTCATTTGGCAAAACAGGATAATATCTCTTTAATCTAAAAAAATAGTTTCTACATGTAGTATTTTCTGAAATAAGGTGTAGGCGGGGGAGTAGGGGCGTTGATACCAATTGATCCTGTCCAGTATTTCTTTAGATACAGATGTAGATACATCATCACTATGAACAAACACGACGAAATTTGACAAAATAAAACATTTGGAATTACAAGATCTTTGAAAGTGATACCAAAATTGGTTGCACATAATGTCTGGAAGCATTTGATTTATCACACGTCATTACCAGGGACCGTTTACAAACACTCGTTAGGGGGCCTGATGCAAAAAAAATCATCGCGAACATTTCAGGGCCTCCCCCCCATTTGTTTGACATGAAAATTATGGGTCAACCCCGTAGACAAGCATATAAACTCAATTTTTACAGGAAAATTTGTGGTCATTTTGTTTAGGTCCCCCCAGGGCCGTCGCTAGACCATTTTCTCAGGGGGGGGGGGGGGGTGTCGAGAAATAAATTTTCCTGGTATGGCCTGATTTACCTTTTGCTGGCACCTGCGCAACATACCACCCTGGCTCCTCGGATAGAAGACATCCCTCCCCACAACTGCAACACAATTTTTCCACTCCCCGGAATCATTTTGTTTAGGTCCCCCCAGGGTCGTCGCTAGACCATTTTCTCAGGGGGGGGGGGGGTCGAGAAATAAATTTTCCTGGTATTGCCTGATTTACCTTTTGCTGGCACCTGCGCAACATACCACCCTGGCTCCTCGGATAGAAGACATCCCTCCCCCACAACTGCAACACAATTTTTTCCACTCCCCGGAATTCCTTTACCGGGAAACTAATGAATTGCGCGCGTAGCGCGTGAAAATTTGCTATTTCAATGCTAAAATTCAAAGGGAGATTTAGCAGAGACACCGAGCCAGGGGGAAACATTTCCAAATTGTCCCGCTGACTGCTACTAAAAGAACATTGCTGGGACTAATGCGCGAAAAAATTGCAATTTCAATGCTAAAATGAACGCAACGATGACAATTGTGTCCTAAAATCATGCTAAAGGAAGATGCATAGGCCTTTACAATATTGGTTAATTAAGTCCCGGTATTTTGACCCAGCTCATGAGCTTTATGCTTAACTTACTAGACCTGTATGCCCTATAGTAGCGCTCATATTTATAATTTACATAATAGAAAGGATGGATTATTATAAGATAACTGTCATTTTTTAGACTTCGTGATTGTGTTCAAGTTTGAGATGAAAAAAAATAGGAATTTCCAATGGGGCGTCTTGCAGATCTACTAACACTTGGGTTTGCTAAAATAAATGCGCGAAGCGCGAGGCAATTGGCATTTTAATACTAAATATACCAAAATGGGCTTAATTTTG
Source organism: Amphiura filiformis (assembly GCF_039555335.1). Taxonomy (NCBI): domain Eukaryota; kingdom Metazoa; phylum Echinodermata; class Ophiuroidea; order Amphilepidida; family Amphiuridae; genus Amphiura; species Amphiura filiformis. Next base: position 1,347,357 of record NW_027305493.1, on the reverse strand, counting down.
GGTCTAAAATAGACCAAAATGAAGATGCAAATCGTTAATTTTGTCACAACATTTCTGTAGAATGAGCAGGGTAGGGGAATGACTTGCCACACTGTCTTATGGCCAATGGCGTAGATTTCCTTTTAAGATGGGGGTGGGGTTTTGAAGTGAATTCAGCATCTTTTGGTGACAATATCAGTCTATGGTACAAATGTGCGTGAAGCGCGCGAAAAAATTAGCATATTTATAAGCTAAACTGGTGAAGAATGGTACAAAAGTGGAGTAAATTCGCCCGAAGCGCCCAAAAATAGGCACTTTTTAGGGTTATATGGCCAAATAAGATGTTAATATTATTTAGTCAGAAACCCATATACAGGTGTCGGTGTCAACATTATTGGGGGTGATTGTATGGCCAAAAATTGCCTAATGCTGAAGTTTTCTGATAATCAGTTTAACCCTAACCATGCTGAATCTCTAGTTACAAAATTCAAACAAAGCAAAGCCATTGTGCAAGCATATGTATCCCACATGATGGGGTAACGCAATCATCATAGGCCTATACATGTAGAAGTAGGGTTTTGTTGGCTAGCGGTCGGAGATGTACTGCTTGTTACGAGAGGGATCTTGGGGTCGAAACCCAGGGGTACCAAGCATATTCTTTGTTCATTTTCTCTCTTTTTTCAGTACCATTCTTTAATGCTTTAAAATGCTTTCCTTTCCGATCACCAAAAACCACTTGGAGGGCTAGGGTTTAATAGCTTTATTTCTGGATTCCGAGATACTGCAATACTTGTATCACATCAAGAAAGAATGAATGCTGGTATTAAAACCAATTTATACACTAAACACTGTAATTTCTTGTATGTTTTTTTTTATTTCGAGTTGAGATAAATGAAACCATTTTGTAAAATTATGGTCTTTGTGTTCAAACAAACTCCTTATTGCTGTTGGTTGGTCATGCAGCATAGAATTACGGTCTTTGTGTAAAAACTAACTCCTGATTAGGCATGCTGTTGATTGGTCTTGCAGCATAGACAGGCAGTGCAGAGTTGTTTCAGTTGAAGTTGTAAGTTTCCCCCCTTCCCCACCCTCCATCCCATCAAAAATTCTTGCTGCACCCATGAAATTTAACCGGTATATTAAAAGTGATGTATAGATAATAGTTGGTCCATTTTGTCAGTCTTTTCAAGTCTATATACAATTTTGTTTCCCACTCAACCTGAGTCAAGTGCGTCTCCCATTACTCATCATATTTCTGTAGAAGTAGGTGAACGACATCTGAATCACTATAATTTTTATCCCCCGTCTTATCAAAGGCTGCCGAAGTATTCGTTCAATCCTGGAATAAGGGTGTAAAACAGACGAACATCAACGATTAATTTAACTATTATCCTAATGTAACTTGTGCAGTTAAAGAGGAAGCGCCGCCAGAGCAGTTTTTCTGGGGTGAACCAAACCTGACTGGTTATCAAATTAATCAGTGACAGGGTTATTTTGAATTTGACAGGTGCTAATTGCTGTTTAATGTTATTGCATCAATTAGCACCTGCCAAATTCTGAGATAAACTTGTCACTCATTAATTTCATAACCAAGCAGGTTTGGTTCACCCCAGAAGAACTGCTCTGGCGGGGCTTCCTCTTTAAAGCCATAATGTACGATCTTTTTTAAAATGAGTTTCAATAAATTACAATCAAAATTAAATTAAGATTTATTGCAATGATATGGATTTCTTTTTATAAAATTATGATTGAGTTGTGATATGTTATTTGTTCTTTAAATTATTCAATATTCATATGCTTTTTCTAATTCAATTTCTGTTATATCTTTCAAAAGCATGGCGATTACAGTCATACAAGAGTTAATTCGGCAAGTTTGACTACTTTCCTTTTTAACCCTATGAGAACTACCTGCCGATTGGCCAAAAAGAAGTTTTCATTATCAATTGGACCAATCAGCAATATTGTTAGTTAGAATAATTTCACCACACAAAAAATTGGGGTGAATAATTTGCAAAGCTTCATTCTGATTGGTGATTAAAGTGAAGATATAATGTAATTGACCAATCAGAGGCAATGTTTTAGAGTGATAGACTTTCTTACCATGAGATAGTTTGGATAGTACCATCTTCATCATTGATCAGCGCGCCAGTCACGTTCATGTCATTGATTCCCATTTGAAGACCCAAATCAGCTGGGCATGTCTGCCTATCCAGAAACAAGTCAGCAGAATCCTGCAAAAGTATACATTTAAATGCTGTCTATCATTCTGAGCTTTTCACCCGCAATTTCACCCCAAAACGGAATATAATTATTTGATTTAAACAAAAGCATTAAATGATTTCATCGACTAGTGTTCTTGTCAGGCATGTCATGCCAGTCACTTTCCATGGACTTGGGTGGGTTTTGTATACATGTATTCAGTTGGTGGAGCGGGAGCAGCTATTTTAATACCAAAAGACCGGTCAAGTGTGCCAACAATTTTTCCGTGATTGTAGCTTAGAGTTTGACCATAAGTTGTGGAATATGAATTGTTACACTCATTCGAAGGTCATATTCTAAGTACAAACATACCAGAACTACATAACTTTGCCCAGACAGATGAGCATGTTTCAGATCATGATTATATCTGCATCCTTGAAACATCTAAACCCTACCTTCACACAAAATCCATCTCTATTCTTGTGAAGACCGCCAATATCATCAGTCGATGAGCTGGTGTTGAATCCGTTTCCAGAGCCGATGTCCTCCTTGGCTTCAATATCATCAGTCGATGAAGTGGTGTTGAATAAGTCTCCAGGGTCGATGTCCATGTCCGCATCATTTTCTTTCTTCATGGTCTTGTTGGAACCACCTGACTCGTTTCTGTAGGATATATCTCCGAGAGCCGATTCCAGTGTCGTCCGTGCGGGTTCCATCATATGGACTTCCGCGGTCATATTTTTATCCACTTCGCTCCGAGTTGTTCCATTGGAAAAGGAGATTTCCTTCACGAGGGTATCTGTTCCATTGCCATGTTCTTCGTTCTTCTTTAAATCAATATTGATCTCTGTAAGTTGTGATACATGATGATCATAAATTGGCATATGGCATAAATAGCGCAGAATTATGGAATGTCAAGAGGTCCATTCATTCAGCGGTTTGATCCACTCAGTGCAGTGCTCGCAGAGTGCGTACGCGGAGTATCAACGGGCGTGTGCGTGGAGTACCGACGGGCGCAGTGCGGGTATCGCAAAGCATTACAGTGTGCATGTGACTAATTTACAGGTGCATCTCATCGGACCAGAACCAGGTAAGGCCTATAGCCCATTATATTGATCACTAAGAGACGCAGGCCTATATCATAGTAGTTTAAAAGGTCAGGGCGGGTATATGGGTAACGGGTGTTTGGTAAATAGAGATAGGCCTATAATGAGAACCACCCAACCCGAGAACCGCGAAATCTAGTGTACACTAAGATGCAAAAACGGTCTCATAAGAATGTTTACTTTTTTTTACAGGCGCTAGATGTCAGTACCTGCCTATGTAACCGCATAACCAGCAAAATGGAGAAAATTGAGGCATGTAGCATGATTAAGTTCCATTTTAAGGGTTACAGTACCCAAAAAATCTGTGATGAAATAAAAATTCATTTTCCAAAAAGCAACAGTGACAATATCACAATCACCACCGAAGATAACTTTCATTTCATCATCGATTTTCTAAGCACTGCAACCCTTCAAATGCAGGATCTTAATAACGCTGCTTGCCTCAATTTTCTCAATCTTGCAGTTTATGCGCAGTAACTGGGGCAGCAGGTTATTAGCATCTAGCCGCCTGTAAAAAAGTAAACATACTTATGAGACCATTTTTGCACCATACATGTAGTGTACATAAGGACCAGTGATTGCACTGACAAAATTTCATTGATATAGCTCTTTCACTTCTGGGCGATTTCTAAAACCTTTTGATACCCCTCGTATTTGAGTGAGACTGAGGCTTCAACTAAACACTACTGCTTTCCCTGTTTGTTTGTGTGGTGTGTTTTTTTCATTTAAAAAATACCTAAAATTTTAAGACAATTTATGACTTGTCCTTCACTTTAAAGCACTTTTTACACCATTTTATTTATTTTTTTACACTTTCGTTGGGATCACTGATTGGGCCTTTAAAATTAAACTGCATCAAATGAATGAAAATATCTTTTTTTTGCCAAATGCTTCATTAAAAAATACCTAAAATTTTAAGACAATTTATGACTTGTCCTTCACCATTTTAAGTTAATTTTTTTACACTTTCGTTGGGATCGCTGATTGGGCCTTTAAAATTAAACTGTATCAAATGAATAAACAAATATCGTTTAAAGTAATACGCTGTATTGTTGGTCGAAGCAGCAGAAAAAAGGTAGTTCACAGCATCCCGGGACAGCATCTTGCGAATGGTAGTGAGCTTTAGCAAAAATTGCATTGCTCAATTCATAGCGAGCATGTAGAAGAATTCAAATATCACAGATACACTTTTGTAGGTCCTGTGGTTCTTGAGCTATGTTGTAAAGAGGGCTGAAACAACAACACTTTTGAAAAACGTACATAAACTCATGAACAACAATAAATTAAGCAAGTTTTCGAAGTATATGATTTGTAGAATGAACTTTTGCAAAACACCTAAGTGTTATTTTTCAATAATATAATTATTGATTCAGATAATGAAAATCGACTTTTTTGGCTGCTTCGACTAACAATTATACCTCGTATACCTAGGCTTAAACGAGGTAAGATATGGATATAGGAAAATAGGCGCTTGCCTTATCACAGTAAAATATATTTTAAGGGAGTGTTCATAAATACTTTGGTGGGGGGGCTGGAAATTTTTTTTTTTTTCATGTCGAAATTTTTTTTAACCCCCCCTCTTCGCGAACCCAAAACTTTTTTGACCCCCCCTCTTAATGGACCTAAAACTTTTTGACCCCCTCATATTAGGTTCAAAACTATTTTGACCCCCCCCCCCATTATTTTGTACACTATTTTCGCCCATGATGGGGATGAAAATGCCTTTATTGTGACAATGTGCGCATACAGCGCGCAAACGTTTTGTATTTTACACTATGTTGGCCCATGATCAGGGTGAATTTGGGTGGAAAAGGGGTTCCTTGCCACTATTCTTTTCCTTTGCCCTCCAGATTTTATCTTTCATTTTTCATTCATCTTTGTCATGGGGGCACTTTCCCCCCTTGCCCCCTGGCTACGCTACTGCCGAAATGGGGTGTTTTGCTATTTGCTGGGCCAGTTCGTGTGATCGCGAAGCGCAAAATTGTGCAATTTTACCCTATTTGGGCCCAAAACACGGTGCTTTTCGATGTGCTAAAAAAGTTGCATAGGGCAGTTATTTTTTTTTCCTCCTACTAGGATCTTTAGGGGGATGTCCCCATGGAAAAATTAGGGGGTGGAAACGTGTACCCCGGTTCTCCAAGATTCCTCCGCCTATAATTGTAAAGCAACATGATTTAGTTGATAATAAATTAATAATCTGTACTGCATGAAACATTATTGTAAAAATTGTCAACACTAAAGAAGAACAAAGTTATTGCAGTCTTTTGGTGATTAAAAGAGCAGATCAGAAGGAACTGACACAAACCTCAAAATTAAGTTATAGACAACAAGACAATTTTTAACACTTCATACTTATATTGAATGACTTTTCAAAATACATAAAGGACCTGATCAAATGCCCTTATCTGGAATGAACTTTTGTTCTGGTTTTAGGAGAACATTTGCGCGCGTAGCGCGTGAAAAAAATTTCAGGCTATTTATATGTTTTGCTTCAGGACTAATGTTGCTAAAGTTTTTACACCCCCCCCCCCTCTACGTGCCCAAAAACTTTTTAACCCCCCCTGTTCATACACCCAAAACTATTTTAACCCCCCTCTTCAGAACTCCTAAAATTTTATGACCCCCCTACATATTTTCCAGCCCCCCTACCAAAGTATTTATGAACACTCCCTAAGCAACCCGGTTGTTCAGGTTCACTATACTTCAACAACTTGTTTAAAAAATAAACTACATTTATATTTCAAAAAAACTTGTTAATTTACGAGGTGTTTGAAATGTAGGTTTTTTAAAACAATTTGTTGAAGTAGTAGCGAACCCAGTGACGGCGCCACGCGGGGAATCCCCTAGTCAGAACTCTTGTCACCCCCCGAAAAAACCCAAAACTACGAAAATGTCCACTTTTTTCCGGTAATTTTGCGCAAAATTTGTTGAATTTGTTGATTATGCCCCCCTGGAATTCACTTTGCTGTGATACAGCCATGATCAGTCTAAATATGATGTTGACTATTTAGAAACTGTTTAGAAATTAAACACTTTTCCAAACGCATTCTTGCCTTTAAATAATTCAAACTTTAAAGATCATACCTGGCAATTTGGTGTCCGGCATGGATTGATTAAGAAAACCCGCACTCTTATTTGCTATTTCAGTACGACTTGTACCGTTGCCATGGTTGCGGTTGATTCTTGTGCGTCGGATGGCCTCTGCCTCTGCAAATAGTGCCTCTGCAAGTATAAAGTCTTTACTTTAGAATAAGCTATTACAAACATTACGAAAGAAGGAAGCGATCGATATTTATGGCAGGGGGATGGTAAAATTTAGGGGGAACACGAAATTTTTTTGGGGTCTGGGGGGACCTGAAATCTTTAGTGCAACCAGGAGGGGGATTGTTGAGTTTTGAATGGGGGAACGCGAAATTTTTTGTCGATATTTTTTCCAAAACGCCCATTACCTCCCCGCCATAAATAACGATCGGTCCCTAAAATAGAAATGACTGATTTCGGGGGTCCAAGCTAAATGGAAAGAGATGACTTCATGTCGTAATGCGATTTAATTATAAGCCTACGTTTAGATATCAGACAAAAAAATAATAGTATAATAATTATTTAACAAAGTCGTTAACTTAACACTTACCCTGCACCTGGGGGTGCAAGACGAACCAAACATAATAAAGCCAACCAAACGTTACTAGTAACGCGAAGGCAAGCTCGTTAGTCATCCCGAAGGGCTTCATGATTCGCTATAACTATATTATAAGCTATAGAATAATGATATAAAAATCTCTGACAAATAACTTCATGCAGCAGTGTTACAAACAAAAGCTGAAATGACAATCCTCTTTGCTTATAACCACAGTATTTTGGTTACTAAGGTACCAAGGTTACAGATGCGCGAGCGCGCGGAAATAAACGTCCGCGTGCCTTTTGCAGGCTGACGCGTGGCCTGAGTTGCGCATAAGCTGCGCAAGTACAGTACTGTTATGGTGAGATGCGAGAATTTGATGCACTGCGGAAATCACAGGAATTGAAATCCGAGAAATATTTGTTTTCTTGACGAATTTATCGTACCTGCATGGGCATATCTTTCGAAGTAGGCCTATCTTACAAAAATCTCACAATAGGCCCCTACTTATAATAATTGTAAATTGGTCTCCCAAATCAAACATGATTGCCACTTTAGATTTTTTCCGCAATTTGTACAGGCAGACCACCAGTTCTTTCGCTTCATTTTGTTTATACAACACACATATTTTTCCCGTATACGTCCTCTCATAGCGTGTATGCGCATGCGGACGTGTTCATCGTTATCATAATCCCGTGACCCGTCCATGTACCTTTTTACCCTTTAATTTTTATTTATTTTTCCTTCTTTCTGTATTATCATGTCCACTGGTCTCTGGCTCGCAAGTCGCGTGGCTCTGCGCCGTTTACGCGCGCATTGGCGTAGTGCGCATTACGCTCGCACGCCGGCGCGCTGCCTGCCAGCTGCATTGACGCGCAGACTGATAACTGATTTTCATAACAAAAACCCCGTTTTTACCCATATTTTCACTGTTTTTGCAGCCAATTCTTGACCGATTTCAACCAAATAAAGTCGAGGCAATTTCCCGTATATTCCTCGATCTCCCGTATGAATTTGGCGACATTTGGATCGAAACTGACGGAGCCTTTTACATAAACCACATAGATACATACATACAACATTCCCCTATTTATAGTAAGACTAGCGGGATACCCGCGCTTCGCGCGGGTCCCCGCTAGATGAGTAAATGGGAGCGTTCACTATAACAGGAAGAATTACTGGACAGGTAGAATCATCGAAAAGATACATTTTGATTTTTCGTTTCCATGTTATTTATTTATTTAAACCCGTTCCCATTTTTTTCTAAATCTGTTATTTGTTACATTTCCCTTTTAGCTTCATTTTTTATTTGCTGCTTGTGATTTCCCGTTTCCATGTTTTTTATTTAATTCTGTTATCATTATTATAGCTTCTTTTTTTTCTTACATTTCCTGATTAGTTTCTTTCCTTCTTTGTTTCGTTCCCGTTTCATTTAGTTAATTTAACCCGTTGGCCTAATTACTCGTACCTCTTTTGTCATTTTAATTTCATTTTTCTTTATAGTATAGGTCTACCGCTTCATTTTGTTTATACAACACACATATTTTTCCCGTATACGTCCTCTCAGAGCGTGTATGCGGACGTGTTCATCTTTATCATAATCCCGTGACCCGTCCATGTACCTTTTTGTACTTTAATTTTTATTTATTTTTCCTTCTTTCTGTATTATCATGTCCACTGGTCTCTGGCTCGCAAGTCGCGTGGCTCTGCGCCGTTTACTCGCGCATTGGCGTAGTGCGAATTACGCTCGCGCGCCGACTCGCTGCCTGCCAGCTGCAGTGACGCGCAGGCTGGTAACTGATTTTCTTGACCGATTTCAACCAAATAAAGTCGAGGCAATTTCCCGTATATTCCTCGATCTCCCGTATGAATTTGGCGACATGTGGATCGAAACTGACGGAGCCTTTTACATAAACCACATACATACACACACACACACAACATTAGCCTATTTATAGTAAGATACCTGGCAATTTGGTGTCCGGCATGGATTGATTAAGAAAACCCGCACTCTTATTTGCTATTTCAGTACGATTTGTACCGTTGCCATGGTTGCGGTTGATTCTTGTGCGTCGGATGGCCTCTGCCTCTGCAAATAGTGCCTCTGCAAGTATAAAGTCTTTACTTTAGAATAAGCTATTACAAACATTACGAAAGAAGGAAGCGATCGATATTTATGGCAGGGGGATGGTAAAATTTAGGGGAACAGGAAATTTTTTTGGGGTCTGGGGGGACCTGAAATCTTTAGTGGAACCAGGAGGGGGATTGTTGAGTTTTGAATGGGGGAACGCGAAATTTTTTGTCGATATTTTTTCCAAAGCGCCCATTACCTCCCCCCCCCCGCCATAAATAACGATCGGTCCCTAAAATAGAAATGACTGATTTCGATCGGGTGTCCAAGCTAATGATGGAAAGAGATGACTTCATGTCGTAAATGACTGATTTCGGGTGTCCAAGCTAATGATGGAAAGAGATGACTTCATGTCGTAATGCGATTTAATTATAAGCCTACGTTTAGACATCAGACAAAAAATAATAGAATAATAATTATAAAGAAAGTCGTTAACTTAACACTTACCCTGCACCTGGGGGTGCAAGACGAACCAAACATAATAAAGCCAAACAAACGTTACTAGTAACGCGAAGGCGAGCTCGTTAGTCATCCCGAAGGGCTTCATGATTCGCTTTAAATATATAAGCTACAGAATAGGCCTAATGATATAAAAATCTCTGACAATTATAACTTCATGCAGCAGTGTTACAAACAAAAGCTGAAATGACAATCCTCTTTAGTTTGTAACCAAAGTATTTTAGTTACTAAGGTGCCAAGGTTACAGATGCGCGAGCGCGCGGAAATAAACGCCCGCGCGCCTTTTGCAGGCTGACGCGTGGCCTGAGTTGCGCATAAGCTGTGAGCTGCGAAAGTACAGCCATGGTGAGATGCGAGAATTTGACGCACTGCGGAAACCACAGGAATTGAAATCCTAGAAATATTTTATTTTCTTACGACGAATTTATCGTACTGGTCATATCTTTCGAAGTAGGCCTATCTTACAAAAATCTCACAATAGGCCCCTACTTATAATAATTGTAAATTGGTCTCCCAAATCAAACATGATTGCCACTTTAGATTTTTTCCGCAATTTGTACAGGCAGACCACCAGTTCTTTCGTTATAGTCGATAGATACATGTTGAAATCCTTTTTGCCATGAAATTTATTTTCTCGGTCAATATAAAGCAATATTGTTAATGTTTCCCTTCAGAAATGTCAGTAAAAAACATAGTGCTTTTTTTTAAAATCCTGGTGTTAAAATCAGGATTTTTGATTTCTATAGGCCTTAACTTCGATCGACCGCGAACTTTTTTCGGAATTCATATTTTAGCGTTCGTACTGACTCGAGTATAGTTCCACCCCGTTTTGGGGTGAACATTTTTCAAAATTGGGAGGTGGGACTATACTCGAATTTCAATTTTTATTTTTAAGTTATTTATTTTTTCGGCTTTGGAGTGTCCCTGGACCTAGACCTAAATGCTAGGATCATTCATGGTTGATTTTTTAAAAATTGTAGGCCTATGTGTTTTGAATAAATTTGTACTCATGTCATCCTCTATTAATGATTTCAAAATGCATACAAATTCAATGCATTTTGAAATCATTAATAGAGTATGACAGAAGTACAAATTTATTCAAAACACACCTATTTAAATTTTTTTTTTATCTGAAATGTTTCGAAAATTTGGGGGTGGGACTTCACTCGAAGGTGGGACTATAATTATACTCGCGTGTCGCGTCAGTACGGTAATATAGTTTGCTAATAAAGAAAGATACCCACCTCATGGCACATCGTGTGGGTCTATAGGCCTATATATATTGTTTGTCAGAATATCCCTTTTGGTTTCACACCTTCACGGTAGTGAAATGATGCCACTTGCACCCATATCTCATATGCACAGTTTATCTCTTACATATCCTGTGTCTTGAATAGCTACATAGCACACCACCCTGTGGTTAAGAGGCTAGGAAATAATTCCTAATACCTCATACCCTAGTTTGTATGCCTTTATCGAATCTTGCCCCACTGACAACTTACTATTTTACACTTAACCTGTCCAAGAGTCTGTCCAGCGTAGGATTTTTTTAGCCTTTTTTACAAACATGTTTTCAATTGGCTTATGGCCATCACATGCTGACAATACATATCTGATTGGTTAATCAAAATTAGCAGGGTTTAGGTCAGGCCTCATCACAAATCATTCTGTATAGAAAACTGTGTAGCAGGTGATTTACTTCAGATAAAGTTCAATATAACTATACATTGCACAAAACTAAGTCCATTATCTATAGTTAATTGAATGTTTATTGACTCTTGTAATAACCCATGTGTACAAACCTGTATAATATTGACAAAGACAAAATCACTGACCCTGACAAAAGCTAGCAAGAGTTAATAAAAATTCCTTTAAAAAAGGAATGGGGCGCCCAATGTGAGCTTGGTCGTGATGTGGTGAATTTCATGGTGTTTAGATTTGGTATTATTATCTCTTGCAAACCCGGTGACACCTCATTATAGATTTTAGACCTGTCGATAGGTTGTAAGAGGGGATAGCCTTTTCCAGGCACGAATTGGGCCATATATATATAAAGAAAGTTTTGCTACTTTTGCAACGCAATAAAAACCTAAATGCAAAATGAGATCCTGTAGGTGGCTTCCGAGGTGGCTTAAAAACTATTAAAAAAAAAACTTAAAAAATTTAAAAAACATTGTTTTTTATTTTTTTTACACATGTATCATTATTAAGCATCATATCACTTATTTATTGTCAAATAAGTGCAGAGTAGGTTAGATATGATTATTAAATGTTAGCTCAAAGTAGCTCTAAGTACTATAGGCCTACACCTGATCCGTGAACTTGTCTTTTTTAAAGACAAATTCTTGTTTCACTTGCGACTGCCAAGTCCAACTCTGTAGGCCTACTTCATTTCTACTATGACCAGCAGAACGCAGAAATAATCGATATTTCTATTGTGGCGTGCAAAATCATGGGTACATTCGCGAATTGATTTTGACAAAATTGGTAGTCGGTATTGAAAAATGGTGCAATCAAAACCGAAATTATAATTATAGCTCACGGTGATGTGCGTTAGAAATTTGGGGAAAATCCTTAATTAAACTTTGAAAAAAAAAAGGTTGATCAAAAAAAAAAAAAAAAAAGCTCGCAGGCTAAGTTGAAATGACTGAATTTCACGCCTAAGTTTAACACTAGTATTTGAAAAAAAAAATAGTATCAAGCATTATAGTTTTTCGTGACATTTACTGAAAAATGAAAATTATTGCTTTTTATTTGGCCGAGAAAATTAATTTTACATAAAGGTGCAACTCAAAATTTTGCTAATTTCAACACCAAATTTGATCGTTTGTATTGCCTCATTAAATGATTGAGTTAGGGATTCAATCATGTTTCACCGTTGTTCATCACCGTTTAACAACGATGCGGCCGCGTCGTCTGCGTGGTTTACTTCGCGAGGGCAGCTTTAGCTGCCCGAGCGAAGTAAACTAAAGATCGTATAATTCACGATTATTTCACGAGGAAATGTCAGTTAATCATTGTCACTTAGCCTTGCAAAAACTTCGATGATTTCTCTGTTAATATCAGCAATAAAACTACAGAATAAAACGGCAAAGTTTAGCCGCTACCTGAAAAATACTGAATTCAACTTGTAAGCTTGCATACGCACAAAGGTTCCAGGCATGACGAATTTTACGCGCTCTCGCGTAACGCGTAGTCTCGCTCGCGTTCGCGTAGTACGCTACAGTAAAAGTGTGGATTCATCACGGATTAACAACGGTTGGCTCCTGTACAAAGGTATAGGAGGAGTTGTTGAATGAGCTTTGTACAATAATAGAAATCGGTTGCCTAGAGTTCTGCCTGTATAGTTGTATTCTAGGCCTACTCCAAAATTTGAATGCTTAGACTTGTGCCAAGTCTTTGAATTTTGTGACAGCAATTTTAAAAATTCATGCACAATTGCATGTTTTTGACCCATTTCCCACAAATTGCAAAAACATTAAAATTTGACTTTAATTACCATGCGTTAAAACCGACTAAAGGATTAAGATTTAGCTATGTTTCATTTGGCAAAACAGGATAATAATTATCTTTTTAATCTAAAAAAAATAGTTTCTGGTATTTTCTGAAATAAGGAGTAGTAGGCGGAGGAGTAGGGACGGTTAATATGTCATTTCATCACTATGAAAAAACTTTTCAGCTGATTTCCTTTCTTTTTTTTTTTGCCAAAATTTACGCGTTTTCTTTTATTTTCAACCAATTTTGGCATTTTTACCCTGATTTTACATTGGTTTTCAGCGTTTTTGGTAATTTTCTTCTTTTTTGGTATGTGGCTTCTCACACCCCTGTAGTATATAGGCTACAATTACAAGACCTTTGAAAGTGATACCAGAATTGCTTGCACATAATTCCTGGAAGCATTTGATTTATCACACGTCATAGCTGTTTTCTGTTTCTCTGCGAATTGTTATGTGACATTATTATTAATTTGAAGCTAATTTCGAGATAATTTAACTTGTACACAATTATGCTTGTTTATGGTTAGGCCTATACGAGGTACTGTTGGTCGAAGCAGCCCAAAAAAATCCATTTTCATTATCTGAATCTATATATTATTGAAAAATAACACTTTGGTGTTTTGCAAAAGTTCATTCTACAAATCATATACTTTGAAAATGTGCTTAATTTATTGTTGTTAATGAATTATGTACGTTTTACAAAAGTATTGTTGATTCAGCCCTCTTTACAACATAACTCAAGAACCACAGGACCTACAAAAGTATATCTGTGATATTTGAATTCTTCTACACGCTCGCTATGAATCAAAGCAATGCAGTTTTTGCTAAAGCTCACTACCCATTCGCAAGATGCAGTGAACTACTTTTTTTTTTGCTGCTTCGACCAACAATGCATCGTATATACAGGGTGTAACAATAAAATTTATACAATTGCCTTTTGACTTCTCAGGAAAAAACTAAAAGAGTTATGGCACAAATGTTATATGCAATACAATCAGTAATATATTGGCTAGAAGAAGACGTTTAGTTTGTTTATTTACTAGCTTGGGTTCAAAAGTTATATCCGATTAATAAATCGTCCAGAAAAAGTGTTGGGCCACTTTTGCCATGTTTGTGCATATCAAGTTTAAACCGCGTAGATATGCTTATCGTGCAATTAACATCAAAGAACTGACACAAAAGAATTATAAGTGGTGTTTCTTTGTATAGTTAACATGAACTTAATAATAATAATGATATTTCTTTAAAATCTATAAATGAAGTCATGAAATTTCTTTCAAATTATCATATAGCCAAAGTAATTCTCATATCCCAGAGATATTATTGGTAATAGGTCTGTCACACTACGACGGACTGGATCAACGTACATCACCGAATACAAAAATATTTTATTCGGTGGAAAAATCACCAGTCCGGCAGAAGATTCGGTAGGATTTTGGGTCCGATTCCCGTTCGTCGCTCTATGCGTTGTGGCCGCTAATAACCTGCAGGCGTCTTATATCCGATCGTTCAACGTCCGACAAATGAGCGGATTTGGGGGTCCGAATCCCGTTCGTTTCTCTATGCGTTGTGGCCGCTAATCCTGCAGGCGTCTTTTTTCGATCGTTCAACGTCCGACGAGTTCCCGGCTGTGGGGCTCAACGTCCGACAAATGTCCGGATTTGGGGGTCCGATTCCCGTTCGTCTCTCTATGCGTTGTGGCCGTTAATAATCCTGCAGGCGTTTTATATTCAATCGTTCAACGTCCGACAAATGACCGGCGAATCCGTCGCATGTGGCACCAACATGGACGTCCACCCTATCAGAAAAGTGGGGGAGGAGAGTGTGTTTGAGAGGGTTTTTGACCCCTTAGAGGCAGTGACGTAGCAAGCACTTTTTCAGAGGGTGAACAAAGTGGGGAAAGACAACTTTTAAGGGGTAAATTTTGACGAAAATGGTCAAATATTGGCTAATAAGTACAAAAGGGCTACAAATCTGATATATCAGGGCAACCAGCGTCCGGGGGGCAATAGAGGTGAGAAACCTTTGGACAATGAAGGCCCAATTGAAGCCATTTGTCATTTTCTGGATCAATTTTAGCACTATTATTGGGTACTATTTTAGTTTGAAACAGCCGCAAATTGGTGAAACGAAAGCCTAATTGAAGCCATTAAAAAGTTTTCACCATTATTGTATAATATAAACAATTGTTTTAAAAATAACACGTGGATGTCCATAGCAGAAGCAAAAATGAAGACTTGTCCATTTTTGAAAATGAAGGTCCAATTGAAGCCATTTGCATGGGGACTGTAGGGCCTATTTACCTTATTAGGCCTAGGCCTATTGTGTATAAATTTAGTTTTAAAAATGGAAAATTTGGAAAATTGTTTTTAGTGCATCATTTTTACACTATTATTGCCTTAAACAAAAAACAAAGAAGGCCCGATTTGAATTTGCAAAATTTAAAATGTTACACTGATCCACTGACACTTAGATATATAAGACTTCAGACTCGTAATTTCAGGTAAAGCATGCATGGATTGATATGTTAAAGTCAGGAATAGACCTATAAGTCCGTCTTAAATACTGACTTTGGTGACAAAATATCACGGGCCCTGCATATGGACTGGCCGGCAGTAATTTTCACAGGCTTTTGGGCCAAGGAACCACATTTAAGCACTGTCTATAATAATCACAGGCCTATAGGCTTATAGTACTACTATCCTGGGCCTACTCAATAACGTATACAATTTAACCTTTTCCATGTTTTCTCTTCTTTTTTCTTTCTTGTCAATCACTAAAACTGGTAGGAATTTGATATTGCGTCCTCTACCCTTCAGAAAGTGCCCCTCCCTCAATACTACTTACATGCATAGGCCTACTACTAAATTACGTGCAATTTAACTTTTTCTCTTCTCTTCTCTCTTCTAATTTTTCTCACTTTCTTTTCTTTTGTTCTCTCCTTTCCCCCTTTTTTCTACTTGTCAGTCACTAAAGTACTGGGGGAAATATGATATTGCGTCACACACCCTTCAGAAAGTCCCCTCCCCCCGTGATCGATGCACATGTTCGCCATAGGCCTACGTCCGGCACAAGCGCCTGCGAAACCTTGCAAACACCCGCGGTATATAAACGAAAGAATAACGAACAAACCCAGGTATATAACAGAACAGTACGAACACACATCGGACAACTTCCGAACATGTGTATTCGAGCACACTCCGTTTCAAGTTTTGTGCATGCACAAAACTTGAAACGTATTGTCGACGGACTAAACAAACATCACCTAACACGAAACGCATTTGGCGGATAATAACAGGACATATGAAGAACATAAAACGAACATTGACGAACACTAACGGATCTGCTAAAATACCATCCGTTTCTTATACGGAATACCGATCCGGTGTAGTGTGACACTAAGACGGTCTAGGTCAACGTACATCACCGAATGCAAAAATATGCTATCCGGTGGTGAAGGCCTCACAGGAACGTATTTGTAACGAACACGGGCCGAGTGCAACGAACAAAGAACGAACATGAACGAAAGGAGAGCGAACAAACTCCGGCAATATGCAGCACCATACGAACACACATCGGATAAATACCGAACATGTGTATTCGGTACACTCCGTTTCAAGTTTTGTGCATGCACAAACTTGCCGGCGGAGACTTAACGAACATCACCTAACACGAAACGCATTTGGCGGATGATAGCAGGACATAAAAAGAACATAAAACGATCATTGACGAACAACAACGGATTTACTAAAATGCCATCCGTTTCTTGTACGGAAGACCTATTCGGTGTAGTGTGACAGACCTATAAAACTGAAAACAGTTTTTGCATCCATAACTACAAAACAATAAAATTTTGAAATTAAGTTCAGCTGGGCTTCTAGCTGTTCTGGGGCGACCACTATTGCCAGCATTCTGTTAACAAATTCTGCATACTTCTCATAGTTATATGTAACTGTATACCTTGATAGAAACTGTGAGTTGGGAAAATGAGCTATAAACAATCTTATGGTTTCTTCTTGACTCCATGTGCTACCGAATGTCACAACCATAAAAATACGCTCTTCCAACGTGAATTAGGGTTGAAGTTGTTGAGCTGAAGCCACGATTTCTAGTAAATGAGGTTGTTATGTCAGAGCTTAGTTGTGACTTTCAAAAACTCAAGGAGATATTCTATTATGTAATCATTTCTGCCACTTCGAATACCCCAATGTTTAAATTTACCTATCATAAGAGCACCGTCCAACTGGTCCATGGTACAACTCTATTCAGTCACTTTTGTAACACTTAGACAAAAGTGGCCCAGGCAGTTTTAAGACGAGGTTACATAATTGCCCATATCCGCACTTGTATACCATCGATTTTATCGGAACAAAGCTTACCTGGTGGCTAAGGAAATTATCTTTATAGACATATAAATATCAAACCAAAAAATAAGGGGCATACTTGTGTCATTCTATTTTCAAAATTGTACAAATTTTATTGTTACACCCTGTATACCCTTAAATTTATGCACAATGTCGCAACTTTCGGAATCACAACAATGGCCGTGGTCGTGGAATACACTGGTACTGCGGCTAAGCAAACTATCGCTGTCGAGTACACGCTGATACCGATAAATTTGGATTCGTTAAAGTTGCTGGGTACTTTTCGCGCTTTTAGAGCAAAGAAACAGCATGCGAGGATAATGATGAAGTTGTACACGCAGGAGATGATGAATCCGGTGCCAAAGGTACAGTAATGTTGTATGTAGTTGGCTGGTGGTGATGCGAACAGATATGTAGGCGTGGCTGGGTTGATTATGGTAGATATAACGACGATCAAGACCTATGGTGTATGTAAAAAATGAAAGTAGAATAACATTTTAGGCTGAAAATGATACGATAGTTACAGTACCTAGCTGTAGTGGTTCCGACAGGCCTGAAAATCGCTTAAGTTCCAATGCTTGTCACTCGGACTCCTCCCGCCGTCGATGGGCGCGCTTGATGTGTTATTAACACCCTATATAAAGCATGTAGCCTACCAGCAAATACAAAACGTTTCTGACATTATTCGCAAAAGGTTGTCAGAAAAGGTTTAAATGTCGGGTTATATAAATGGTATAAATGGTACAGATATGTAGGCGTGGCTGGGTTGATTATGGTAGATATAACGACGATCAAGACCTATGGTGTATGTAAAAAATGAAAGTAGAATAACATTTTAGGCTGAAAATGATACGATAGTTACAGTACCTAGCTGTAGTGGTTCCGACAGGCCTGAAAATCGCTTAAGTTCCAATGCTTGTCACTCGGACTCCTCCCGCCGTCGATGGGCGCGCTTGATGTGTTATTAACACCCTATATAAAGCATGTAGCCTACCAGCAAATACAAAACGTTTCTGACATTATTCGCAAAAGGTTGTCAGAAAAGGTTTAAATGTCGGGTTATATAAATGGTATAAATAAGGTATAAAACATTCCATAACCTTCAAAAATATTTTCTGAAAACTGTCGTCAAAATATTCTAACATAATGTTATTTACGTGCTGACGAAATATTTGGCAAAAACAACATTTTTAACATTTTCAAAATGTTTTAATGTGTTTTCATACAAAAAGATTTAAAAACGTTTTCATGGCCCGACATTTAATGTTACTAAAACGTTTGTACCAAAACCAAAACAAAATATATAACCTATAAGGGTATATATAAAAGGTTTAAATGTCGGGTTATATAAATGGTATAAATAAAGTATAAAACATTCCGTAACCTTCAAACACATTTTATGAAAACTTACGTCAAAATACTCTAACATAATGTTATTTAAGTACTGACGAAATATTTGGCAAAAATAACATTTTTGAAATTTTCAAAATGTTGTAGTTTGTTTTCATACAAAACGATTTAAAACGCTTTCATAACCCGACATTTAATGTTATTAAAACGTTTTTACCAAACCCAAAACAAAAAATGTAACATGTCTAAAACGTTTTTTGTTTGGGCACATACAATGTTATGAATATCGGGTGCGCGTTCGACTACTATTTCGATAATATGTTTATTTATCATGTTGACAACCAAATTAAATCTTTGTAAGGAAATGACAAAACAAATAAAATAAAAAAACCAGAAATAAACATAAAGAATAGGGCATACCTGTATAGATATCAACAAAGTCCCAAAGACCATTTTGGTCTTTTACACCAACAAACCGAGGTCGCTTAGCCGTATTATTACCAGCCTGAAATATTCGATAGATACGAACCACTTTCAGCAGCGTTGTTGTAAACATCGTTGTAAAACTTAGCGAGATAAGAGACTCGGTCAACGAACATGTAACTGAAGATGGTTTGCATAGCACCAAGAAAACGTTCAAGAATGCCAAGAAGAGTCCACAAAGGTTGATTGCGCTTAATTCTTTACTAGTAGCTTTGATTAATGGGTGATTGCGATATTTAAACAGTGCAATACTAGCGATAATGCAAACGACCAATCCTAAAACGCCAAGTGTCATTATTGTAATAATGATTGGATCTCTCAAGGTAATGAATGTCTGTTTTATAGCGTTGCATTTTTTAAACTCTTCATCCGGCCACGTGATTTGTGAACAGACTTGCGTAGCATTTACCACAATTGCAATATCTTGACACTTTTCGCAACCGTAACAACAGTTTGACTCTAAAGGTACAACAATGTATCCGGCTTCACAAAATTCTCTACATTGAGAATAAGGCGGTGATGTCGAATTACCAGCAAACTGCATGTTGTGAATTTGCAGAGCATTGTTTGCTTGCTTTGCATCCCAGGACCCCACTTGCACCATTTTGCCAGGATCTTGAACATTAAAAATACTGTATCTGCCAACAGAGTCACCAACTTCATCAAAACGAAAGCTCCCAATAGATGTGTTGAAGTCAACATTCAGTAGATGTTTCAGAAGCATTTCACCAGTGATAATTTGTGAAAGTGTCTTAAAATCATTGTTTTGGTCATATTGGTAGTGTTCACTTAGTTCGTTGATTAATGAGTCAATGGCATGCACAAAAATATCTACGCACAATGTTATGACGGAACATTGAGGCGAAAGATAGTGTATCAAATAAAGACATAGTGGATCGTTGTCACAATTTGCCCAGTATTCTATCGCTCGTGGAGTTTGGGCATGCACCTTTGGGTCAAAATTATTGATAAAGTGAACAAATTTGGGATCTGAAAAAGGTTGTGGTCTGATAAATAGGCTCCCAACTATTTCAGCAAATAGAGATTTGTCATTGTTATAACCCCATCCATCGCTACCGATGAACGTTATGTTCAAGTGTAAGTTTTTTGATTTCATTTTCTTAATCATCAAAGTACCAATATCTCCGGAAGCAAATATTACTATTACTTTAGATTTTGGAACTTTAAGGGATCTAAAATGAGCGTTTATTGCGTTTCGACAGTATTTTTTGTGGGACATGAGAACACCTCAGACCTATCGAATTGCATTCTGAATACGAAGCATGCAGGGGCGTCGCCAGACCTTTTTCATTAGGGGGGTGTAAGAGTCAATGATTGCCGACGAGCCGTCTGTATGCCGACATACCAAATACTAGAGTGGTTGTCACCATGTAGCTGAACCATGTTGCATCAGCCGGGGGGACTTAAGTTTTCATTTTACACCTTGGGAATCATAGGCATGCCTTCTTGGCATTTCGAAATACACCAAAATATGAATACTGACATTTTAGATGTCGAAAACAGAAGCGAAAATGGTCATTTGATTGACCATAACGTAGGGGGGTGTCTGAGGGGGGATTTCCCCCCCTGAGAAGTAAGAAACTTTTGCAAAATGAAGACCCAATTGAAGTGATTTGGTGGACCATTTTGACACTATTAGAGTGTAAAATTTTAGTTTGAAAAAGCCCCCACATTTGTGAAATGAGCGGTCCATGAAGCCTTAAATGATGTTTTCGCATATTTGCGTACCATTGTTTTATCAAAAAAATGCTGAATAACAAAGGCAAGGACGCTCCTAAATCTAGTTCATTCGCCCGTTGCCACACGGCACTACTGCAACTAGACTGTAGGCGAAATTTTGAGAAGGTGGTAGAGTCCCAGCAAACACAAAACGTTTTCGACATCATTCGCAAAAGGTTATAAAAGGTTGTCAGAAAACGTTTAAATGTCGGGTTATATAAAGGGTACATTAATGGTATAAAACGTTTTCATAACATTAAATAACATTTGTTGATAATTTGCTGCAAAACAAACACAAATGTTTTACAGAAAACATTTAAATGTCGGGTTATATAAAGGGTATAAAAACGTTTTAATGAAATTCCAAAAACATTTTTGAAAACTTGGTATAAATCATTCTAAACAGAATGTTATTTTGGGGTTGAAAAATATTTTGCAAAAAATGTTTGCCAAAATATTTACAATAACGTATTTAAAATGTTTTCACGACCTTTATATAATCCGACATTTAAATGTTATTAAAACGTTTTGTAAAAAAACATTTTAACAACTTTTCTGTGTTTCCTGGGTGCAAATATTTTAACATAATGTTATTTAAGTGTTGACAAAATATTTGGCCAAAGATAATTGCAAAAATAGTTCACAATGGCATTTCAAAAACATTTTAAAATTATTGTTGTAGTGTGTTTTCATACAAAACGTTTTAAATTTCATGACCTTTATATAACCCGACATTTTAATGTTATTAAAACGTTTTTACCTAAACCAAAACCCAAAATATAACTTATTTAAAACGTTTTAAAAACGTTTTTGTGTTTGCTGTGGTTCGCCTTGATTGGGGACTAACATAATTTAACCAGCTTTGCGTGAACAATACGCGTAGATGTCCCCGTGAACTTGACAGGTAAAAAGCTTTGCTTACCATGCTGATGTCTTATCCCTGGTATGTTCTTAAAGTTCTCTAATATGCCATCAAAATCGGGCCAGAATAATGCTCACTGGAATTAAAGTTCGGGCACACCACTCGAAATGATGAACTGCAAACTGCTTCAATTGGACCTTATATTAAACATTTTACACAAAGTAAAAAAGTGTAAAAAGTGTCCACCAAATGCCTTCATTTGGCGCTCCTTTTGTAACATTTTCTAACGAGTTAGGCACCTCAGACACCACCTGCAAATAAACATTTCTTTTTATACACGAATCCAATTTCACGCATTCCTACACCTCAATGGCAGCCATAGCTGGGTCCCCATCCAACCTAAAAATAAGGCGGCCTTGGCAGGGATTTTTAATTGCATTACATCACATAATAAAATAAATAGTGTCCCAGTATAAAAACGGCCCATGGCACATTTGCCATTTTGAAAAAAAGTGACTTTTGCAATTTATATGGGAAATATATAATGTTTATTTTTTATTATTATTTTTTTTTTTGGAGTGTTTACAACAACTTAGTAACTTCAGTGGCAGGTAAATAGAGGGCAGTATGGCACTGTCACCTGAAAATCTTAATTTTTTGCACAAATGTGCCATGGGCCGTTCTTATACTGAGACACACTATTGTGCTATCTATCCCAGCAGCTTGCGTCAATACTGAAATATACCATTTAAGGATAATTACCCAAAATTACTTTTTATCCATGGCTGAGAGTCACCTAAAGTGAAGAGAGAAACAGAGAAAATTATTTGCCTTTAAAATTCATCGAGTTAAGAATTATTTTTGAAATTAAAATTATACATTAAGGGGGTACTACACCCATTGCATTTTTTTGTGCATTTTGTGACGAAATGAGAAAAAATTGGACAAAGTGGTATGCAAAATGAAGGGGCAAATCTTCTATTTCTATTGGTGGCATCGGTATCAATTTCACTTACATGCTTTGCCACAAAGCTACATTGATACCGATGCCGCCAATAGAACGAAAAAATTTGTCCCTTCATTTTGCATACCTTTTTGTTATTTTTTTCTCATTTCTTCATATAATACAATGGGTGTAGTATCCCCTTAAAAGAACCTCCATTGTTCAACCTTTATCTACAAGCATTTTTTGCTTTGTATTATCTGAAATTACGTACAGTTTAGAGCACATCTTACAACCCAGGTAGCTACACAATTAAATATAAAATTTACTATTGTTTCACTACAGAGCTTCCTAGTTTTTTTCAAGTACTTATCTGATTTTAAGCCCAGTTCAGAGCACATCTTAAGGATCATCTCAGGTAGCTATAAAATTAAACATTAATTTGGCTATTGTTACCCTATATGGATAAAAGCTTTGATTGAAAGCATGCTATAGAATGTATACAAATCGTATGATGTCCAGACTGTGCAATCTTAAATTATATTAATTGTTTTAAGTCTGTGTTCAAAGTTTAAACTTTATTCATGACAATATTTGAAGCAACATTTTGTCCGAGAAAACTTTCGGAAATAGGAAGCCTCACAGTTTTATTATATTTTATCTTTTCCAAAGAACATTTGAGCCAAGGCTAATAGAGTTTATTTTAATTTTTCAAGAAATCAACCCTAACTAATTATCTAGATTAAAATTAGCAAAATGCTAAATACAATAATCTAATGTGCTTGTAGCACAGTATGTACCAAGTCTCAGATAGATAATCCTTATATTTACGTGGCAAATTAACTTTGCATAATTGGGCCTATGTCTAACTCCGGCCTATTACTAATAGTATTAGAGTAAGCAGAGCCAAACGCCGCCAACGCCAACGAAGAGGTAAATTACGAAAAATGTGGATAGCCGACTGGAAATTTGGACTATAAATATAACAGGTTATCAGGAGCAGTGGGGTACCGGCCCCGGGGAGGGCAGTGAGTGCGCGCCAGTCCGAAGGTTTGCTAGTCCGAATACGTAATACAATCAGGGACTTGACGGTCGCTAGTCCGAATTTGCAAAAAGGTTCGCTGGTCCGAAAAAAGGGTTCAATAGTCAGAAGGTTCGCTATTCCGAAGGTTACCTACTACCAAGGCTCGCTAGTCAGAATTTAATAGAAGGCTCACTAGTTTTAATTGTTAATAAGGTTTGCTAGTCCGATTAATTTTTGCCCTCACGCAAGCCCCTCCGCCACAAAAAAGTCCACGCACACCAATCTCGGTAAAAGGGCCTAGGCTGCTATTTGTGAGTAGCCTCATGCCACCGAGCGCAGAGAGATTTGGTGTTGAAGTTTGGTCAGCAGGTCTTCAATTCGAATAGGCACCGACTTTTTACTACTTGAAAAAAGAACAAATCACGAATGTCCATACCAATAGGTTTCACTACAATCATCGAAAAATTCAATGATAACTACCACTGATTTTTTCACGCATTTTGTTTGTTATGTTTTTTTTGTATAATTAATATTGTTATGGTCACCAAAATGACCCAGGCCAAAATCACCTGCTTCGGGTTCACGCAACACCAAACACACAAACACACTGTTTATTACTTAAAACACTTATGATTATTTATTAATTAGTGCAGTATGACTATCAATCAATCCTTATACAATGTTACAACAATTACTTAATTTACAATAACTCTTTCTTTATGCTATGGTTACTTAGCTACGCCTGGAGATCTTGGTTGGCTGACTTTCTGATGAGATTCCGTTGATGGTCTCAGTTCTTGATCCAAGATCCGGCAATGACCGCGATCCTATCTATCACAATCTCAGTCCAAAGTCCTGATGACATACTTTCACTACCCTAGCTACTCTACTAGTGTTTTCCAAATGGTCTTCTGTTGACCATAAGCTCCTCTCTCGGAGATCTCTTGAGCAAGCTTTCTGCTCCACTTGACAGACAGATAACACTCTATGCTAGTCCAGCAAAATATCACAGTTCGGTGATGGAGATACTTCAGTCTGTCACTTCTTTGAGTCGACAAACAATAAAGCACTATTGGCTTTCACTACCGCCTTTGGCGTAAAGAATTCTCTCCAACACGCACACACAAGAACCGCGAACCGAAGTTTGAAGACTTCAATGGTAACTTTGTACCAATACTGGCTAACATAAGTTTCACAGAGTTTCCTCTTACACCTCAAGTCTGCTGCCTCAATCATTCAACCTCCAGGCTTTTATCTAAATTTTACCTATTCTAGAATAATCTGCATAAATTACAGCATTTAATCATCCCATATATGGCATATTACATTACCTCAATTTCCAAAATACCGTAAACGTTCGCCTAATGGCGCTATAGAGTTCATGGAAATGAGAGAGCGCCATCCTGTAAAAGCCGACTATTATCACTGATCATTAAGGGTACGTGTAGTTAAAGGGTGAAACCTATCGACACATACAATTATGAACAAGATCGAACAAACTTGTTCATGATAATGCGGTAATCATTCACCTGATACGTTGTGGCCCAGTGAGCAGAGCATTAGACTATAGTGCGAGGATAAAGAGAACTTGTGGAGAAGATTGATGGTTCGAATCTCATGAAGTAATTTCTGACAGATTATGATGTCTGTCAATGTTTTTTTTTCTGATTTGAGGAAATTTTATTCTCTATTTTCTTGATTTTATCTTTAACATTGTTTATATAATTTTATTATTTTATCTTGTATGTGTCTTTTTTCATGATTCTTTGTTTTTATCGTTTCATTTTGGAGTAACTCAATCCATTCAATCAAATGTTGTAATGAACCCATTTGATTGTATAGGCATTTGTTATGTGTGTGAGACGAACTGTCGCGTGCGACAAGTCTTTCAATTCGCGCGAATTCAATTCATAAGAGGTATATCATTTTATTCGAAGGGGGGGTCCAAAATATACGGGGGTCATAAAGTCTTGTTTTATGAGCAAAATGTAGGGAGTCACACGATGACCACAGAAAGTGTGTTATTTTATTCAAAAAGACTGATTTCAATACAATTTTGGGGTTTGGGATCATAAAATTTTTGTTGCCGAAATAGGGGTGCTCAATTTGATTGATGCCGACTTTTTGTAAATTTGGGACCCCCTTCCGAAAAAAATGATAGCTCTCTAAGAGGATTCAAAAGATAACCTCTGCCTCAATAATCCCTAGCTATATTTGTTTGAAACTGTTCCACGGAGGATGTATCATAATAGGCTCAGTCTTCAAATGATATAAATACAATTTGAATGAGTCAACGAACAAAATCATACAACGACCAACTGAATAGAGGCTGTGCATATGACGTATCATCCCGTAAATATGGCGGACTACTCAAATGCATTCAACAAAAGCATGATTGCATCTACCGCGACAGTTCATCTTACACACATAACAAATGCACTACGATTAAATAGGTTGAGATGACAACATTTGATTGAATGGACTGCACTGCGCCATGATTACGGGGAAGAAACCGGTTCAAATCCTTTGTTTGGAGCCAATCGATAAACGCAAGGCCTCTATAGCTATCGTTGAATACTGGCTAGGACATGGAGCTATTAAAAGATGGAGAAGAAATAGATTACGTAACGCATTAAAACCTTGTGTCGATTTGAAATCTGACAAGCTATTCATCGAAAGGTACCTTTTGTTTGGGACAAAGGGCTTCCGCCATTAAATCGGTAAGCTGACCCGACAGTGTATTAACGCTTTACCTAGCAGAGCACTGTCAATAAGTGATCAAATGAAAGTCGAGTGAAAGCGCCCAATGGAACGAAAAGTACCTATTGTTACGATGAAACCCAAGGGTGTGATTGAGTAGCCGTAAGCACAAAAGGCACACATTAGCCGCTAATGTATAGTCCGTTGTCACCCCACTGACAGTAGGTGCTTCATTTAAATAAATTGAATGCGCTTGCTGAATGATTACATATCAAGGCTACCATGTAGGCATTTCTATATATAGCACAATAATGGTATTAAATAGCTACGTACCGGTATACATGTACCATATAATAAGTATACCGGTATAGGCCTATATAAAAGTTGTTTCACAAATTGACATTTTATTATATTTTATTTTAAGAAGGAGAATGTCATAAACAGTGGCGTACTGAAGGGGGCAGCTCTTCTGTGAGAGGTCTTGGGAGGGGATGAGGGTGGAGGAGGGGATACGAAGAATGAGAGGGGACTGGAGGAAGAGAGAAAGAGGAAGAAATAAAGAGAAATAAATAAATAGACGTAAATAAATAGAAAGGTAAGGAAAATGATAGGAATGAGAGGGGACAAAACGTAACAGGGGATGGAGAAGGGAAGGGAGATAAGAAGAGGGAGTGATACTTTAGCAAGTACAGAGAAAGGAAAAGAAATGAATGACAAATAAATGTAGGCCTTATAATAATTATTATAGAAACTAAACACACCCCCCCCACACACACACACACACACATAGGCCTAACACTAGCAGCACTAATAGGCAGCCATTCGATGATGTCAATGCCTATATGCGTTACGTATTTAAAAACGCCCAGTCAGATGTATTTTACACCTGCCAAGCACACCCCACCCAATTTCGAAAATTGGACGTTGAATGTACACTCTCATGAATATTGATTGGCAACATTTTCCAATATGTCAGCGCTCAAATCGGACACAATAGAACAATAGACCATTCAGTGCGTTGGGCTAGGATTCCACAACACAATGAGAACATGTTATAAGGCGCTTTGCAAGGCACACAATACCCCAATGGCTTTCCATATTATGTGCACTCAATAACTATTCAGTATCGAAGCCCGGTATCGAAGTTGTTACGTAATGTTACTATGTCAACGGGATCACGCGCTTAAGTAATGAACCACGATCGAAACAATCAGCACACAAAAAAGGCATACCAAAATAGCGTGATCGTAATGATCACCATACAAACAGTGCTTGGTTTCGATACCATCACGGAGTTACGTAACTACTTCGCGGTCTGATAGTTATATGATCAATGGTCTGATCTACTTGGGTTCGATCAAAAATAGCTGATCATTTATAATGCATAAATGAATAAAGTAATGTAGTTACACAATTTGAAACATTGAGGCCGTTCTATTTTTCAAAGGTCATTTAACTGTTAAATGTAGTGGAATATATCACGCATTGATAGGTAGCAGGTGGAGCAAATTTTGTCAGCGGTTTTTGTTGCCGTTTGTTCGCAGTGCCTATTTATCTAAAAAAATAAGAAAATTAAAATTAAATTAAAAAATTCACAATATTCGTTCGTAAAATGGGGACAAAATCCAAAAACATTTCTTGACCATTCTTCACATAAAAGTGGGGTCAGAAATCAAGATTCGAACAAGTACCATTCACCATTCAAGGCGCACCCTCTAACGACTGAGCTAACGGGTCAGACAATAGAAGGGTGTAATTTTGAACTGAAGAATATTAAAAAATATGAAGAAATTACAATGTTATAAAAAGATTTACCAAAATGAGTTAGGTATAACGTATGATCGATTTACAAATTAAGTCCAATGGCACTTTGAGAAAGAATACCTGAAGAAACCCCAAAACATTTGCTGCTCTAGCAACTAACCTAGTGACCTAAAGTATTGGGTCATGTCACGATATTTTTTTCTGAGGCTTTATGTCCAGGTTGCTCAATTTAACATACACGTATCCTTAATGCTGTTGAGATTTTACAAGGATGGCGCTCTCACATTTCTAAGTATCCAAAAGCGCCATTAGGCGAACGTTTACGGTAATGCATGAAATCACCACAAGCCAATCAGATCAATTACTCTGTACACATAGTTCTAAAAATAGCACATTACCTCAACACAAACCAATCAGACACTGTACACCGATTTGTGGCACAGTGCCAGCACTTTACTACTGTGGTAATCAAGCAATCATGATCATTAGAGTATGATCTAATCCCGGGGATCTAATTGTTGCTAGAACTTTCTCCATATTACTAGATATATGAATTTCTTGATCACTTTAATCATTAACCTTCTAGAATATTCCATGCACAAACAAATGGAGATACATATCAAAACAAGTGAAAATTAATGTTTGATGACAAAATATATATCTTTTAATGATTATTATGGAATAATTTTGGGGCGCACATAACAATATTATGTAATCATATGATGTATATAGATGTAATTACTTTGTAAGGCCAGTGTGATTTAGTTTTTTGCTGCCAGTTGGTTTTTATACTGTAAATAAATAAATAAAAAGATATTTCCTTAACAATTTTAAACTATCACCACGCGCTCTCAGGTCTTACATCTCGAGTTCTGCGTCTGTGCTATTTATTCAATGTTTGCAATAAGCAATAAAATAAATGAAAACAAATGCATATGACACTAGCGTATAAAATCACAACATCTGAAGGTAATTGTTGCCTTTTGCTGGTAATTCTATATGTTAAATTGACAAAATATGACAACATATTGGAATTCTGGACAAATAAATTGATAATTCCTATACAATTTCAGCACAGCCTCTCCAAGGTAGTGCAAGCCTAATACACAACGATGACAATAGTATGCAGAGAATCAAAATATTATTTTATAGCCTGATATAACCAGATAACACGGTACGAGAATAAACCAATCAGATTGCAAAGATTATAACGTACCGTAATATAGTATCACGGCAATACCACACACTCAATTATTATATCACCAGTGATCATGGATAACCTACGAGTGAAGATGTTGGTTCTTTTAATTAGCGTTATATGCAATGCAAACGGCCAAATACCTAATGAAGCTTGTTCATATTATTCCGAACCAGGAGATATCAGTATCGGCGCTGTATTTCAAATGAGACGAAATCGTCCCACACCTTGCCAAGGCGGTGTGTCACCATTTGGAATTATATTTTCCGAAGCGCTGATTTACGCCATACGTTACGTTAACAATAGAACAGATTTGTTACCAAACATAACTTTGGGTTATGAAATCCGTGATGATTGTTCGTCAGAAGATGTTGCCATGTGGTCAGCAATGTCATTGTTTACAGACCCATGTTTTATATACAACAAAAGACCAAATATAGTTGGGTTGATCGCGAGCGGAAGCTCGTCAAAAAGTCTCTTCGTCGCGAAAGTTGCCAATCTATACAAAGTACCAATGATCTCTTGGGCTGCTACTAGCGACGAGTTAAGCGACACTTCGCGGTTTCCGTACTTCTTGCGGTCCGTTCCACCAGATCGTCTCCAAGTTGGTGCAATCATCGATATCTTGCTCAAATACAACTGGTTGTATATCTCACTTGTGTATTCCGAAGATATATAAGGTATCTATGGCGCACGTACTTTCAAATACCTTGCAGAAAGTGAAAACATCTGCATAGCGCTTTCTGCATCTATGTCTAACAAACCGTCACAGAAAGAAATGGACAAGGTGATTGACAAGCAGCTTAAAGTTCCCAAGTCTAAAGTGATAGTAATATTTGCTTCCGGAGATATTGGTACCTTGATGGTTAAGCAAATGAAATCACAAAACTTACACTTGAATATAACGTTCATCGGTAGCGATGGATGGGGTTATGACACTGACATATCTCTATTTGCGGATATAGTTGGGAGCATATTCATCAGACCACAGTTTTTTTCAGATCCTAAATTTGTTCACTTCGTCAATAATTTTGACCCAAAGGTACATGCCCAAACTCCTTGGGCGATAGAATACTGGGCAAATTGTGAGAACGACCCACTATGTCCTCATTCGGTATTATATCGTTCGTCGTACGCTTCCGTTATAATATTATGCGTAGACGTTATTGTGCATGCCCTTGACTCATTATTCAACGAACTAAACCAACATGACCAACACAACGATATGAAGACACTTTCACAAAATATCACTGGTGAAATGCTCCTGAAACATCTACTGAATGTTGACTTTAACACATCTATTGGGAGCTTTCGCTTTGATGAAGTTGGCGATTCTCTCGGCAGCTACAGTATATTCAATGTCCAAGATACTGGTAAATTTGTACAAGTGGGGTCCTGGGATGCGAAACAAGCAAACAACGCTCTGCAAATTCAAAACATGCAGTTTGCTGGTAATTCGACATTACCGCCTTATTCTCTATGTAGAGAATTTTGCGAAGCCGGATACATTATTGTACCTTTAGAGTCAAACTGTTGTTACGGTTGTCAAAAATGCCAAGACAATGCAATTGTGGTAAATGCTACGCAATGTCAACTATGTTCACAAACCACGTGGCCGGATGAAGAGTTTAAAAAATGCAACGCTGTAAAACCGACATTCATTACCTTGAAAGATCCAATCATTATTACAATAATGACATTTGGCGTTTTAGGATTAGCCGTTTGCATTATCGCTAGTATCGCAATGTTTAAATATCGCAATCACCCATTAATCAAAGCTACTAGTAAAGAATTAAGCGCAATCAATCTTTGTGGACTCTTCTTGGCATTCTTGAACATTTTCTTGGTGCTCTGCAAACCATCATTAGCTACATGTTCGTTGACCGAGACTCTTATCTCACTAAGTTTTACAACGATGTTTACACCAACGCTGCTGAAAGTGGTTCGTATCTATCGAATATTTCAGGCTGGTAATAAGACAGCTAAGCGACCTCGGTTTGTTGGTGTTAGAGACCAAATGGTCTTTGGGACTTTGTTGATATCTATACAGGTATGCCCTATTCATTATGTTTATTTCTGGGTTTCTTTAATTTGAGAGATTTAAATTTTTCTTGTCAACATGGTAAATAAACATAATATTATCGAAATAGTAGTCGAAAGCGTACATGATATCCTAGACTCTAAATGGTGATATTCATAACACTGTTATAATAAGCCTATTAGCCCAACAAACACAAGAAATTTTAAAAACGTTTTAACAACATTAAATGTTGGGTCATGAAAACGTTTTTGAATCGTTTTGTAGGAAAACACACTACAACAGTTTGAAAATGTTAAAAATTGTTTTTTGCCAAATATTTCGTCAGCACTTAATATTATTAGAATATTTTGACGTAAATTTTCGAAGGTTATGAAAATGTTTAATACCATACATAATACCATTTATATAACTCGACATTTAAACGTTTCTGGCAAATTATTCTACGAATAATGTCGAAAACGTTTTGTGTTTGCTGGGAGGCTACATGGCTTATATAGGGTGGTCATAACACATCAAGCCCATCGACGACGGAAGGAGTGACAAGCATTGGAACATAAGCGATTTTCAGGCCCGTCGGAACCGCTACAGTTGTACAGCTAGTTACGGTACTACCGTATCATTTTCAGCCTGAAATGTTTACTAATTCTACTTTCATTTTTTACATACACCATAGGTCTTGATCGTCGTTATATCTACCATAATCAACCCAGCCACGCCCTCGTATCTGTTCGCATCACCACCGGCCAACTACATACAACTTTACTGTTCCTTCAGCATCGGTTTCCTCATCTCCTGCGTATAAAACTTTATCATCATCCTCGCGTGCTGTTTCTTTGCCCTAAAAGCGCGAAAAGTCCCCAACAACTTTAACGAATCCAAATTTATCGGCATCAGCGTGTACTCGACAGCGATAGTTTGCTTAGCCGCAGTACCAGTGTATTCCACTGCCATTTTTGTGATTCAGAAGGTTGCGACATTGTGCATGGCGTTGCTTTTGAATGCCTTTTTAGCGTTAGTTTGCGTTTACATTTCAAAACTTTATGCTATATTGTTTGTGGATGATGGATTGAACATTTTTGATTGGCGGACGCGAGGAACGGAGAGCAATTCCAACAACACTGGTGGGCCTGCTCAACACCACGATTCGCGTGTTCATCCAGAGCCCATGGAAAATGAACGCGCTCCTCATGACCATGATAACAGAGATTGATGATATTTAACTGGACGATATGGAAAAACACAGGTCATGATCATTGCAGCACGGCAACAACGCCTGGGAAATAATTATATTGTACAGGCAGGGAAACTAAATCAATACCCGGGATCAATACACGTGTATCTGCTATGCACGATTTGTTATTCAGACGATAAATCTTTGGATACCGGGGTAGATAATGGTGAATACCTCCCGTAAGTTTTGGTTTTTAAAGAAGGCAATTGAAAGGTTTGGACTTGAATATACCTGTTGAAAGAACATGATAGTCGTTAGCCAGCGTATTGATAAACAACCGTGCGTTTTGAAATCAAAAACAGACAAAAATTCAGTTTTTATATGTGCAGAAAAATATGACGGCTGCCCTCATTCGAAAACACTCGGGTCACGGAACATAACATGGTACTATAGTGCAGTGTATACCACTGGTGTAGGCAGTCTAAA
This sequence comes from Amphiura filiformis, assembly GCF_039555335.1. Lineage (NCBI taxonomy): Eukaryota > Metazoa > Echinodermata > Ophiuroidea > Amphilepidida > Amphiuridae > Amphiura > Amphiura filiformis. The sequence goes on along the minus strand of NW_027305493.1, from coordinate 1,314,241 downwards.
TGATATGACGTACCAAGCTCCGACATCTACAGAGGTCAGTCTCCAGGCTATTGTCAATAGCCTTAGTCGGATGTCCCTCGGTCCATTATGCGTATCAAAATAATTATACAGATCGGAACAAAATGGCCATGCGTGGCTAGTGTTGAAGAACAAGTGGATTCGACCTACCATCATGGCGATTTCTGCCATGAAGATATCGGGGCGATGACACTTTGTGCAGTACGAATGCAATTTCGTGACCTCTTTTTGTTCGACCGAAAATACCGGGAGCCTGCTTTTTTACGCGTTTTTGCAAAACAGTTCCGAAAATGGCAGACTCTGGACGTTTTCTTCTTAATTCACGTACCACGACAACAAACAGGATTAGCGGACAATATAGCAAACATACAACGTACAAGTGGAGGTGGCTAAATCCCTCCCCCCCCCAATATTTTGATTGGGGGTGGTCCTGACATTTATCCCCGCCCAATGTTGCCGCCTGTGTGTTGGTTTCTGACAAATTAACCCCATATTTGGCCATTTTAACCTAAAAGGTGTCAAATTTTTTTTTTCATCTTTGTACACTATCAATATGACAAATTTGAATTCAAGTCAACTCGGGAGCGATGCCGGATGCCGCACTGCACGTATCATCAGAATACGGTTTTTTTTTGTAGTGCCGAGCGGCAAAAGTGGCTTTCATATACTCATCACTGCTCATGCCGTTGTCGCTAAGTGTCGTTCCGCTTGCAGAAAAGTGCAAGCAGCATGATGAAGCGTCACGCCGCTTAGCGGCAAGCGGCCAAAAGTATGAAAACAAGTGTTTTTGAGAAGAAAAGAAGGTGCAAGAAAATGGAGAGAGTGGAGGGAGAGAGAGAGAGAGGAGGAGGAGGAGAGAGAGATGGAGGAGTGAAAGAGACACGGGGGGGGGGACACTCACTAAAATGGGTGATGGGGATGTGCGGCCACATTGACCCCCATTTTTCAACTCCCTCTCACGCAATGACCCCCGTTTTTTGTTTTCCTGTCACCAAAAGAATTTCTGACTTAATGACCCTGTTTTCCATTATTTTTCTTTAAATTTGTAAAAATTCAAAATTTGGTATCAACTTTTATAATTTGACCCAAAATTTTCCCAGTCTCACTGAATGACCCTCTTTTTGGTAAGATTTTCCCCCCTTATATCAATTTGTAAGCGCTCTTTAGCAAAGTCATAGTTCATTCACAACCGTATGGCAAAACAGGCGAAAATAGTAACTTGTTGCACAAGATTTGCAATTTAAAGAGACTTGACCATTGCTCTTTCTAGTGACGCTAGTGTATGGACAATAGGTGCTTTTTCATTAAATGACATAAAATTTTACAAATATTGTAAGGAACACTCGAGGTTTTGACTTTTAAAACCTAAATTTGGTCCAAAAATGTGCTCGGATTTTTCAACAGAGTTACCACATTCGCCTTGCTATAACATTGAATTGCGTTATCTATTGACCTAGTGACGAAAAGTGTTTTTAGGGGGAAGTGTTAGCTTTCGTTTGATATGAAAAAAAAAATTCTGATTGGATGAACGGAGCACTTGAGGTTTCGACAAAAAACAATTACAGAGGCCCATTTTCCAGCTAGAAGCTCCACAGCTCATACGATGCTATGCACTGAACCCAGTGTAGTGTAAGCAAAGACTAGTGGAGACAATTCACTGCTTGCTGATCTCTGCTTGGAAGCTCTTGGACGAAAATGTGTATCGAGGTGGAAACTGTGCGTAGATGGTTTATAAGAGAATCGTTTTTGTATAGAAACCTTTTCATATGTTTGGGGGCCTTCTAACTGAAAGACCCCCCCCCCTTTCGGTGTCTATAGGCTCTCACCGAGACCCTAGTTTTGCACTGCCGTTTGCACATCCCTGCCACCTCCAAAGTCGAGTACCCACCTCCCCCCCGTTACGTAAAGTGAAGCATACGTTTTTTGCTTTTAGAATTATACTTTAAAAACCTCTATTGTTCACATTTTTATCAGGAGTCCTATTATTAAGAGAATATCTACAAATATATTTTGCTTTGAATTAAATACAGTTGAGAGCACAATACAACAATACAAGGTACAAAATCAAATTTTACTATTGTTACACTACAGATAAAAGCTTTAATAGAAACAAGTACTTAACTGAAATTAAGTCCAGTTCAGAACACATCTTAAGGCTCATCCCAGGTAGCTACAAAATGAAATATCAATTTGGCTATTGTTGTTACGTTATATGGATAATGGCTTTTAGCTTGATTCTTCTGTGAAAGCATGCAATAATAAAATAATTACGTGAGATCGACAATTGTGACGTGTCATGTCAAAAGGAGACACTTTTGGGCAGGATCGTAAATGGAGAAATAGCCAAAAATCTGCCCGGGGGTGATTTTTTCACAATTTGAGTTTGTTTGATTTCACAATTTGTGATGTTATTAATGTTAAAAATATTGTCTGATAGTTTCAGACCGGAATATAACTGCCATCTTGTATTTTTGAGACATTTTTCAAGGTAATTCCTACTGTCAACATTGTCAGTAATATTTTAAAAGGCCGATATCTCAATTTCCAATTTTATAATACCATAACTTTCGAACTCAATACCTTCTCTTAGGAATGTGCGATTTCATTGGGGAAAACGGCGTTGTGGAGCCAAAAGTGTCTCCTTTTGACATGACACATCACAATTAAACACATATCCGCATATCCGTAATATAAAGTCTTCAATCCTACCTTCGGGTATATGTAAATTCTGTTTATAAGTAGCATTGCGAGATGAGGAGCAGACATAATAATGTATGTAAACCACAAAAAATGAAACGTCATATGATGTGCGTGTCAGTGTAAGAAGTCATTTTGTATTTAAAAAAATGAAAGTCGAATTTGTGAGTGTAAGAATTCATTTCTTACCAATGAAAATCGTGTTATTGTTAGTGTATAGGACTAAGTTAGAAATAAATATCGTGTTTTGTAAACATACGGGTAAGAAGAGGACATTTCTTAGAAATGGAAATCGAGTTTCGTAAGTGTAAGATGTAATTTCTTAATGAAAATTAAGATTTATAAGTTTAAGGCCTGGGGTATGGGCAAACTTAAAGTACAGGTTACTTGAGAGGGGAAGCTTAAGCGACGAGTTGCCCCAAATCACCGTGGCAGGTAGTGACTGGGCCGCCGAGTGCGAATATGTATTTATTTTGGAAGGTTCGTGTTTGTTTTAAATTTTGGGGCGTTTTTCCAAAATTTAATATTTTTGCTGATATTTCAAAAAGCGACATGCCAAAGACAAATCTTCGGGCACATACTCTGTAATTGTTAATTACAATTCTTTTCCATATACCTACGTTACCATTCGCTTTTGTGATTTACTATCATTATATACTTTGTGACTGCAATTTGGCGTTTTCAATGTGTTTTAAGCTTTACCATGAAATTAACGTTGATATCTGGACATGCTCCTTTTAAAATTTATGTCTGATCGTAGGCTTTTGCAGGCAACAGAATGCAGATTGGCTCAGGATAGATGTCGTGTTCCTCTGTGTGGGTCTCTTGATGATATAATTACTTTGAATTCATCGTGACATCATCAAAATTTTCGTCTGGAAACAGGGTTCCTGGCTGAGTTCGGAACAGCTGTAGTATTCGGTGCCGTTTCAATATCTCATAACAGAGCACGACTATAATTATAGCGAATGTGTTTATATTTCCCGCATGAAAGCTTGCGTCTACGTCTATATTATACTGCTTTGGGTACGTTTATTGACAATTGTTTTGATTTATACCAAGGATATACCAAATTGTTATCAAACTTGTGTCGTGATTGGCACTTACATGACGTATCTCTTTGTGTAAGGCCCTGATATTCTAGTGACGATGAAGAAAAAAACAGATATCTATTGAAGATAGCATATGCATGCAATTTAGCTATGAGCTATCCTGGAGATAGCACAGTTAAGAATATAATTTAGCTATGTATTTGAGTTAGTAAATTGTAAGTTAAAACACAGTTTGGTCACTTCTATAGGCTTTTGAAGAAAGCGCAGTGCAGAATAATCATGTATAATATTGCAGCAAATACAAAACGTTTTACATAAAAGGTTTATTGTCAGGTTATATAAAGGTTATACAGCGTTTTAATAATCCTTTTTTGAGAAAATAAGACGTTTAAAATTGATATTCCGCAAAAACCAACTTAAGGAGTGAGTTTCTTCGAATGAGACAGATTTGACCTAGAAAAAAGTTGACGTCATGAAATGAGATGTGTCTGCTTTGAGGGAAGGGACTGTAAACGCTCTCAATGCACAGAACGTATGCTGTTGTAGTTCTCAGAAAAAAAAGTAGAATTTGAGCGTGAGACATGACTGAATGTCATAAGAGCTCATACCCAAGGCTCATGTGTATGTAACATGACTCTTCATTAACTGTGAGGTCACCAGTCTCCTGCCATGGAAATCAATTTTGCTTCGAACGGGGGAAGAACCGTAAATTTGTGTACGAGGCACCATTTTACAAACACACTTTCTCTTTTTTCAGGAGAAATACGAATAAAAAAAATGCAACGAGTGTCAACTTGTATAGTAATCATTATTCTCTTCGAATGGAGTTAAACTTGTTTTTGCAATAGATATGCCCTTTAACTCATTTTGTTTGAGTTGCAAAAACGTTTCGGCGGCAAAAAACAAAACAAAAACAAAACCGCCCAACCCATACTCCCATGTCCCCCTAAAAATCAAATGGTGCGCCCCTTGACATCACTTAAAACCAGGAGGGTGAGAGTTCATAACAAGTCACTGAGGTACATGAACATGATTGTAATGATAAATAATAGTGGTACCGCACAACAGCTATATAAGATGAGTGAAATATTTTGTAACTATGGCTATATCTTCAAGATCCGTTGATCACGGTATGATGCGGGGGGTCTCATTCTATCAAGCATAATAACACCTCAACAATCACCGTCATATCCCATCAATTTATTATAGAATATATTGCATAATTTTAAATGGTAAATAATTGACAACTGTGTTTCTATATCTAAGTATTACAAGACGGGAAGTGTAGGAAACAAAATGGCATATTCAAATTATGATTGTTTTTCTTTCATTGTTTGTTTTCTTTGTCTGTTGTTGTTGTTGTTTTTTTTTTTACTTGTTTGGAAAATCATGATTATATTTAGAAAATAAAGGTATTGGTTTTAGCCACTGGAGTGCATCTATCGTCTTATATAACATGGGCGACATCATTATTTTAAGTAAAACAACGAGGCGAAGCCGAGTTGTTTTACGCCAAAAATAATGATGTCGCCCGTGCTATATGCGACGATAGATGCACGACAGCGGCTAAAAACAATACCTTTATTCTCATTCTTAAACACTTCAATTCAAATAAAAATATCATAAGTATTACAAATTAAATCCTACATCTATACTTAGGGCTTAAAATCGATCAGTCCCGTTGTTGCTATGCGCCGCGCCTCCGATTGGTTCAAATAGCGAGTACGAGTATCGAGTTGATGCAGACTCGCTGACCCGTGTGATATCGTGTCATATCACACGGGTAAGAACCAATAAGATTGCAGGAACGTTCTCAAGTGTTTAAGAATAAGAATTACAACACGGGAAGTGTATAGGAAACAAAATGGTATATTCAAGTTATGATTTTTTTTCTATAATTGTTTTTCTTTCATTGTTTGTTTTCTTTGTCTTTTGTTGTTTTTTGTTGTTGTTGTTGTTGTTGTTGTTGTTGTTGTTGTTGTTTTTCTTGTTTGGAACGTCATGATTATATTATCCCATCGTATTGTGTTATACTAGTGTTATAAACCTGTCAATCTAACCAGGGATCGTGTAAGAGACTGGAAACGGTTTCCGCTCATTGTACCATGAGAGTTGCTGGTTTACAAATTATCCTCAGTTGAGCATTAGCACGCATAATACGCTGATCGATAGATCCTGGTACGAATACCAGCACAGTTACAACACGTCACATGACCACGAATAAGATATTGAACATTCGTGTAAAAGAACAAATAACGATAATAATAATGTTATAATGTAAATACCAATTTATCATCAATAGTCCACATTTGTAGGCGCATTATACTGATGATTTTCTCCCAGTATATCACCGTAACTAATTTGCGGCATTTAAAAAATGTTTGGCGACCACAAAAAAAAAAGGTTATAACCATTATTTTTCTGGTGTTCTATATTACAAGCTGCCCAACCATGCCAACTGGCTCGAAATACAGTGAAAATATTCATGTTACCAAATGTGCAACTTTCTTCGGTCCGGTTTAGAACACAATTATTGTCCTTATTTTGGTCCATTTTAAAAATAGGTCAAGGAAGATGCCAATAGTGTGATAATTGAGAGCAAGACAAGAAGAAATATAATAGATATATAGAAAAAAGAAAAGCAAGATCAGTGGAAAGCTGTCTGTAAAAGACACTGATTGTTATATAGAATATGAAAGTGAGAAAATTAGCCTTAATTTATATGAAATGAATTATATTCTGTCCATGTTTCACGGTCATTGGTTTTAGAAACAATAACACGAAATGGCCATCACTATAGGACCACAATAGCCTCATCCCAATGACATAGTTCAATAACCTCAATAAAACAATCATAGTACAAAATATGACCTCAAGTTGCAAAGTATGAGATTTTGTACCGAAATTTTCAAAGGTCATTCAATGAATGTACAAATGTATTGGGGTTAAAGAACTGTGTCCTGATAGATGAGCATGTTGTGGATCCTAGTGCATTGAGATATTACCTTGAGGATATATCTGACCAGAGCCTTTTCAATTTTGCATAAATAGGGAGAAAAGTTTGAAAGATTTTTTTTCAGTTCTATTAATATATATTAAATCATCTGTCACTGATGGTTTTCTTTTCCATCTTTCATTAACTTTAAAAAATTGAGAGCGCTTCAAACTTTTTGTCCGTATTCACCTCCCTGACCCGATATCCACTAATACCCGGTACCCTGATTATATATCGCCCTTAGCCTATTTAATTTTGTACAAATGAATATATGCATGGAATTTTTTAGATTGGGTAGAATTTCAACGTGCTCTGATATATTATATAACACACACCCTCACACCCCACAAAAACACACAAAGAATTTAAGGGGAGTCCTACACGATGTATTGTTGGTCGACGCAGCCAAAACATCGTTTCATTATCAAAATCATTATTGAAAAATAAAACTTTGATGTTTTGCAAAAGTTCATCCTACAAATCATACTTTGAAAAATTGCTTGATTTATCATGTTTATTGTTGTTAATGAGTTATGTACGTTTTACGAAAGTGTTGTTGTTTCAGCCCTCTTTACAACATAACTCAAGAACCAAAGGGCCTACAAAAGTATATAATGAATATAATGTAATATTTGAATTCTTCTACACTAGTCGCTATGAAATGATCAATGCAAACTTTGCCAAAGCTCACTACGATTGGCAAGATGCTCTACCAAATCGCAACAGTTTATAATAGTTGAAAAATTTGCAAAATCGTCATAATTTACATTGTATCAGGGATACCGGGATATCGACTGTTATCATACTGACATTTTTAACGGAATACTACTCTTCACTAAGTTGGCCAATAAGTAATCTTGAAACACATCTAGACTTTTTTCTGGAAACACGTTAATTATTCGTACGGCCAGTGAGTGAATATCTGTCACGCTGTAATAGTTAGGTGAAAAATTTCACTTTGGTGACCACTCTCTGGCTAGTAAGGTTTGACGATTGATTCGACTTCTATGGACCATTTAGAAAAAAAATAACCACCATGTCCCTCGCGAAAATCCCGGCATTTTTCGCTAGAGGCCAAAATCCAAAATGGCGGCCACCACCATTTTGAAAATTTAAGTTTTGAACCAGAGCACCTATAATCATGCACAAAGACACTTTTTCGGATATGTCGAGTACAAGGATTCCGATTCTGACATTAGTTTGACATTACGGCATCATTTTCACCCAGAAATCCAAGATGGTGGCCGGCACCATCTTGAAAAATTTAGTTTTGATCAAGAAGACCTTAAATCGTGTACAAAGACACTTTTTTGGATAAGTCGACCACAAGGATTTCAAATTTGACATTACTTTGACATTACGAACTCATATTTACCCAGAAATCCAAGATGGTGGCCGCCGGCGCCATCTTGAAAAAAATAAGTTTTGAACCAGATTACCTAAAATCGTGTACAAAGACACTTTTTCCGGTAAGTCGACCCCAAGAAATCCGAATCTGACATTAATTTGACGTTACAAAATAATTTTTGCCCAGAAATCCAAGATGGCCCCCATTTGGTAGAGCGTAAATGTGATTTTTGAATGAAAGCAAAAGCATAAATGTGTCATTTCCCCCTTATCTGGGGTTCATGTCCCTTATATGGGGTTTAAACTGCCTTATCTTGGGTTTACATCCCTTATCTAGGGATAAGGCGCCTTACCTGTGGTTTAGACGGCCTTATCCTGGGTTTACGTTCCTTACCTGTGGCTAAGATGCCTTAACCTTAGCATATCGCAGTCTAAACCCAGATAAGACATCTAAACCCCAGATAATGCGCCGTAACCCCAGATAAGGGACGTAAAGATAAAGCAGTCCAACCCCCAAATAAGGCGCTTTAACCCTAAATGAGGAACATAAACCTAAGATAAGGCATCTAAACCCCACATAAGGTGCCCAAACTCTAGATACGGGTCGTTAACCCCAGATAAGGGTCGTAAACCTCAGATAAGACATCTAAACCCAAGATAAGGCGCCTTAACCCCAGATAAGAGACGTAAACTCAGATATGACAGTTTAAACCCCCGATAAGGCGCCGTAACCCCAGATAAGGGACGTACACCTCAGATAAACCAGTCCCAACCCCAAATAAGGCGCCTTAACCATAAATAAGGAACATAAACCTAATATAAGAGAAGTAAACCCCAGACGGCGCCTTATCTGGGGTTTAGACTGCCATATCTGAGTTTACGTCTCTTATCTGGGGTTAAGGCGCCTTATCTTGGGTTTAGATGCCTTATCTGAGGTTTACGACCTTTATCTGGGGTTAACAACCCTTATCTAGAGTTAAGGCACCTTATGTGGGGTTTAGATGCCTTTTCTGGGGTTTATGTTCCTTATTTAGGGTTAAGGCGCCTTATTTGGGGTTTAGACTGCTTTATCTGGGGTCTACGTCGCTTATCTGGGGTTACGGCGCATTATCTGGGGTTTATATGCCTTACCTGGGTTTAGACTGCGATATGTTTAGGTTAAGGCATCTTAGCCACAGGTAAGGAACGTAAACCCAGGATAAGGCCGTCTAAACCACAGATAAGGCGCCTTATCCCTAGATAAGGGATGTAAACCCAAGATAAGGCAGTTGAAATCCCATATAAGAGACATGAACCCCAGATAAGGCGGAAATGACACACTTATGCTTCTGCTCTCATTCAAAAATCACATTTACGCTCTACCAAATGGGGGCCATCTTGGATTTCTGTGCAAAATTATTTTGTAACGTCAAATTAATGTCAGATTCGGATTTTTGGGGTCGACTTACCGGAAAAAGTGTCTTGTACACGATTTTAGGTAATCTGGTTCAAAACTTATTTTTTCAAGATGATGCCGGCGGCCACCATCTTGGATTTCTGGGTAAATATGAGTTCGTAATGTCAAAGTAATGTCAAATTTGAAACCTTGTGGTCGACTTATCCAAAAAGTGTCTTTGTACACGATTTAAGGTCCTCTTGTTCAAAATCTGAATTTTTCAAGATGGTGCCGGCCACCATCTTGGATTTCTGGGTGAAAATGATGCCGTAATGTCAAACTAATGTCAGAATCGGAATCCTTGTACTCGACATATCCGAAAAGTGTCTTTGTGCATGATTATAGGTGCTCTGGTTCAAAACTTAAATTTTCAAAATGGTGGTGGCGGCCATTTTGGATTTTGGCCTCTAGCGAAAAATGCCGGGATTTTCGCGAGGGACATGGTGGCTATTTTTTTTCTAAATGGTCCATAGAAGTCGAATCAATCGTCAAACCTTACTAGCCAGAGAGTGGTCACCAAAGTGAACTTTTTCCCCTAACTATAATGAATCCGTTACAATTATAGCCGTTTTTTTTTTTTTTCAAATCGAATTTCAATCGAATAAAATAAATTAAAAAATACCTGATAAGGACGCGGGAAAATGGGTCATTATGGTCTCAGGTCAAAAGTGACACATATGATGTATATGATCTTTGTAATAATTATTCTTTCCATTTCATCGCTTTTCTATACATGCAATTTGAAAGATAAGGCATAGTTGCAGGTCAAATTGACCGTACACCTATTTGTTAATTGCGACCAGATTAAGAGATTTACAATAATTACACTATCACAATACGCAGCGCAGGGCTTCACTGTCGTTGTCTGCGCCAGGCGCTTCGGACGTTGATATACACTGATATTGGGTGTGTCCGTCAAAAAAAGATTTGAAACGTTCCGAAGAAACAGACAAATCCTCACCCTGTTGTTAAGCATGGAGCGATATTTGTTTTGGATGATGCCTGGATTTGCAATCTTATCCACATTACTTGGAATTTTACCTTTAGCCGGTAAGTTAACACGCCTTATTAGTAAAACTTTAATTGATGTAGGCATTATAGATGTTGACATTTATAAAGCGCCTTTCACATGTATCAAAGCGCTTTACATTTATGCCGCTGTCATTTAAATATATCAGCTGCCATACAATGCCCAAGGCATGCCCATACCATTGGGCGTTGCTCAAGGGACATATTCCTAACAGCTTCCCACTTAAGTAAGGTAAAGCGTGTTGCCCAGGTGCATAACACGATGGCACCATTGGCACCTGCCTTTATTTGATATAAGCTATAGTCTAAAACTAATGCTATGTTAAAAGAAAAAATATATTGGTTTAGTGTGTCATAAACATGTTTCAAAAAAGTTAAAGGAGTGTTTCGTGATCCTAGCATCCTCTTTTTATGACATTTTTCAGTACATATCCACGAAAAAAGCCTATTCCCAAAATTTCAGTTGATTCCGATTTTGCGTTTGCGAGTTATGCATGATTATGTGTATTACACTGCTCCATAGACAATGCGTTGTAATTTCGTTCTGGTGCACCAGAACGAAATTCAAATTTCACGATATCTTTGCAAAACGAATTAATCTGCAAGAAATATTTTGTACATAAACATTATGTAGCCAGAGGTTTCCAGAGATATAAAAATCGCAACTTTTTTTGAGAAAAGTGGGGGGATGAGGCTGTGGATCACGAAATGCCCCTTTAATGATTTGTCTTTTTTTTTTTATCCGGTGACAGCTATCAAACGCACTGACTTGCTGATTCTATAACATGTTCAGAACTAGTCCTGTTCCTGATTACAATAACAACGACTAAGTTGATCTAAATGACAGTTATATCGGCCTATATTTTGGAAAATCTGTATAAAAAATGGCTTTGTTTGTTGTATTCGTATTGTTTACAAAATTTCAATTATATTTCTAATATTTATTTCTAATAGCTAAAGTCACACCGCCAGTTAGGCTCTATTGCAACCTATAATGGTTTGCACAAAATAAATACGCATCTCGGACGGGGTCTCGGACAGCAAGTTTTACCGCTTCAAATTGACACGGCTATGCATAATGTTACTAAGTTAGTCTGCTCCTATAGCTTGAATCATGTCAACCCGCCAAGCCTGTAAAATAAGTTTGATAAGGAACATTAACTTTTCTTACTAGCCGGCCTTTGCAAGGCCGGCTTGTATTGTTTGTGCCTGATTTCTTTCTTCTGTCAATTTGCTTCTTCCATGTCAATTTGTAAGCGCTCTCTAGCAAATTCATAGTTCATTGAATTTATAACCGTATGACAAAATAGGCGAAAATAGTAACATTTGGCACAAGATTTGCAATTTCAAGAGAATCGGCCATTGCGCATTAAAATGAAGCTAGACAATCTAAGTGTGCTCTTTCATTTAATGACATAAAATTATTGTTATTATTATTATTATTATTGAAAAAATATTGTAAGGAAAACTTGAGGTTTTGACATTTAAAACCCACATTTTGGTCAAAAATTGTGCTTGGATAGGTAGTTTTCAACAGATTTACCACTTTCGCCTTGCTATAAACATTGAATTGCATTATCTGTTGACGTAATGGGAAAAGTGTTTTTAGAGTGTTTCAAAAATTAAATTCTGCCTGAGGGAGTGTTCATAAATACTTTCGTGGGGTGGGTTGGAAAATTTAGCGCCTCGAACACAAACAATTTCTTAATCCTCCTTTTTATGGTCTAAAAATTTTTAAGGTCTAATTTTTTTTGTTCCCCTTCATTTCTATAAGACAAAAATAACAAACGCTATAAAATAAATCCAAGTTAGACTTACTTTTATTCCAAAGAATTCATATTACAGGTATCTAGATATTATTGCGTAAATACTTTTCATAGTACTACAGACTTGACATTTAGTATGGAATATTTCTTCACGAAGTGGCAAGATTAATTTGAGACGGGTCTGCATAAACCGCACAGGCGGCATAGGTCACGCGACACGTGACGTTCGAGGCTGGCGAAAATACAAGGCTGACAGCCCCATTCAAAATACACGGTTAGCAGTTATAAATGGAAAAATAACATACGTACAGAGTAAGATAATTTTGCTTTGACACCACATAACAAATTTAGAATTGTTTGTGAAGATTTCATGATTATGTGTTAATCCAATGGCGACGTCAAAAATTGCGGTATCGCATCCACCATCATCTGAACTCTGATCTGAACCGCACGGGTTATTGGGGTGTGTCCGGAAATGGTGTCAAATAATTGTTTGATATGTGCTTTCCATGAGTTTACATGGATTATGGTGCTCATCATGTAGTTAATTTGGCTAAAATGGCGGATTTAGTGTGGTTGAAGTTGAGCTTTATGGGGATCATGATGCAGTCATGTCTACAGTAGAATTCATCTCGACCTTTGCAGGACTTAACCCCATTAAAAGCTATTAAACCAAGATAACACTCATTGAAACAGCTCAACTGATTAAATCGGATCTTCTCTGGTTGTGCACAAGTGACTGTTTTCATGTGCGATATCGCAATAAATCTGGTATTCATAGCTTCAGTTGGGTAACCGATTATAAAGGAAACGAAAGGAAACAATGTTATGTGTGGCTTTGTTCACGAAATCAGACAATGTCGTGCTTTTTGTAAACCAGCATTCTTGAAAATGAGCAACATAATGATTTTTGACTTAACACGGTTTAGAAAGAATTTCTTCATATTTTTGGTGTTATCTGTCGTTTACATATCCTTCCTAAAACACCAAAGTACGAGTATTTCCAAACATCTAAATTTGCTAAAAATTTAGGACATGTTACAAAACTATATTGTCTAGAATTTTAGAAGAGTACTTTTAATATTGGCCGGTTATTTTTCACACAGCGACGTTAACTAGGCAATGTACTATTACCTATAACATTAACTAAAACACCAAAGTACGAATATTTCCAAACATCTAAATTAGCTAAAAATTTAGGACATGTTAAAAAACTATATTTTCTAGAACTTTAGAAGAGTACTTTTAATATTGGCCGGTTATTTTTCACACAGCGACGTTAACTAGTCATATCACCATACTGTTAACGTAGGGCTATTTGTAAAGGTCACGCGTCAATGGGAAAGAGCACTGTGTATTGTGTATAGGAAAACGGACAGTAACTGCAGTATGTACAATTTCGGACTTTATGCAACATTGTTCTGTTATTATCAATGTTTTTAATTTGAGGTGATATTTCCTGAACTTTGTCAGCAATTGGTATTTGTCACAGCTGAATGTACTTGTAGTGTACCAGTTTTCAATGTTTGAATATGGGAGGAGCTTTTGAATGCCCCCCTCCTCCCGGGCCAAGTGTTATAAACTAACTGTACATATTTAACAGCGTGACTTCATTGGGCAACCAGGAATCCGCGCTGTTGTTTTTGTACCGTAAGTTCATAACATTTGACCCCAATGGGGGACATTCAAACTTTCTGAGTTCGTACCACTTCGAAGAGCTATATTTTAAGCTCCTTCCATTTAAAAAAAAAGTACATTGCAAGTATATTCAGCTGTGACAAATGCCAATTGCTGACAAAGTTTAGGAAATATCACCTCAAACCCCAATACATTTGATAATAACAGAACAATGTTGCATACAGTCTGAAATTGTGTCCCCACGAAGCTCAAATTCAGCCTCCTTAAATCCGCCATTTTAGGTAAATGCACTACATTATGAGCACCATGTAAACTCAAAGAAAGCACATTTTCTATCAAAAATTATTTGACACCATCTCCCAACTCACCCCAATAAATATTTAACCCGTGCGGTTTATGCAGACCCCTTTCAGATTGGTCTTGGCACTCCGTGAAGAAATATTACATATTAAATGCCCGGGGAGGCACTCCCTATCTGAAATGGCAGGGATGTGCCTCGGCCATGTTAAAAGTAGGGGGCATTCAGGTCAAATGTACAATTACAAAAATATGGGGTCATTCAGTACACAACCCGGGACACAACCTGAATAAAAATGGGGTCATTCGGTATGAAACTTTGAAAAAAGGATGGTCATTGGGGTAACAAATTGTAAAATGGGAGTCATTTGGTACAGAACTGCCAAAAGAGTATCATTAAAAGAGATTATAAGATGGCCGCCTGTGGTTGAGCTGTGGGTGGATGAGCTCTGACAATTGGAACTTATTATAGCATTCTATCAGCATTTTTCTTCAACAAGACTCTCAACACAGCTGTTATAATGAGTACTCTCTTCATATCAGTACTTTTGGTAGCTTCTTTTCAGCTTAGACTACATCAACTTGGTGAAGGTCATAATCTGGTAAGCTTACCTGACTGCGGAATTCTGCACCCTATCACAGCTCACCAGAGGTCAGGCATAGACATTGCAAATTTTCATGGTACAAAATATTTGCATAGACGTGTAGCCTATTATGCTAACAGTTCGGCTACGTTCCAGTTGTTGCTCTTGGCGGGGGATGTCCACCAAAATCCTGGACCTCGTCAGGAGTTTGCACATTGTATCAAACCAATTTACAATAAGTACCGAGTCCAATGTACATCATGCAGTGATCATTTCC
This sequence comes from Amphiura filiformis, assembly GCF_039555335.1. NCBI lineage: Eukaryota > Metazoa > Echinodermata > Ophiuroidea > Amphilepidida > Amphiuridae > Amphiura > Amphiura filiformis. Next base: position 1,299,106 of record NW_027305493.1, on the reverse strand, counting down.
ATCGTGCTTGTAGTGGACTGTCTATGCATCAGTTTCGCTCCCTCGGCTCCTGCTGGACTTGTATGTTGTGTATTTGCACACAAGGTCTCCCACCACTAACTGACTCCTTTTTTGATTCGACATCTTCGCTTAACTTATCCGTGTCTACATGTAGTGAACCAGGCTCTTCAGGATCCTTTCTGTCAGTTTCCAACAGCTCCATTAGTTCTGTTGCTGACAGTAGAAACAACAATATGACTTGCTTTTACTTGAATACTCGTAGTACCAAGAACAAAACCGTTGATCTTCAAGCCATTGTATACAGCCTTGATTACGATGTTATCTTAATTACTGAATCTTGGTTGAACTCAACTATTCCTGACAGCTTTATTCTCCCTTCTGGTTATGTTGTGTACCGAAATGATCGTACCGGTACTCGTGGTGGTGGGGTGTTGATTGCAGTGAAAATGGACTTAGCGTCTCATCGCCATGTTGAGTTAGAAACGTATCCTGAGTCGTGTGTTGTTGAAGTAAATCCACAGCCAGGGAAAAGTGTTCTTCTCTCCGTTGTGTATCGTCCACCTGTGTACACCAATGCTGGCATGGAGGACATGGATATGCTGAGTTCTTTTATTGACTCTATTCAATCTCATCAAATTAAAAATAAAATTATAGTTGGTGACTTTAATTTGCCACGTATCAATTGGACACTAAATGAATATACTAATGACAGTAGAGTACTTGAAAGAGAATTTTGTGATGTTGCTAATGCTTGCTATTTGCACCAGATGGTGAATTTCCCAACTAGGTTTAATAAAGATGGCACCGGTAACATCCTTGATCGTGTTTTGCTGTGGGATCCTACTCTTGTTAATGATCTTAAAGAAGGGTGTGATAATATTGGCTCGGATCATACTGCCATTACCTTTTCAATTCCCATCTTGTGCAAACGTGTCAAGCAACCAAAGCGCACCGTTTACAATTTCAAACGAGCCGACTGGTCTGGCCTAAAAAATGCTCTCCTTTCTCACTCTTGGAACTTGGACGACAATGACATTGATGTTTTATGGGACAATTGGAACACTAGTTTGTGTGACATTGTTGATACGTTTATTCCTAAGGTGCACTGCAAAAGCCAAAACTCTGCTCCTTGGATTGATTCAGAAATTATTAATATTGTGAAGAGAAAAGAACGTGCTTGGGTTAAGTTTAAAAAAACTGGCAACAGCATTTATTGGGATAAATTTCGATCTTTGCGTAAGCAATCCAAATCCTCATCAAGAGAAAGGGTGCCGATTTTCTCTCTGAAGTTAGAGACTCACTTAGAGACAACCCAAAGAGGTTTTGGTCATTCCACAAGATTAAAAACCCTGGTAAAATTCCACATTCAATTACATACAATAATTCCACCACCAGCATTCCAGCTGAACAAGCCAGTCTCTTCAACAAATATTTCCACAGTGTGTTTAGAAACAAAGATTCCTTTGACATTGCTTGTATATCTGATAATAGTAATGATACCAATAGCTTGTGTTCTATTTTATTTTCTGCTACAGACATCTTTGACGTTCTGAGAGCATTGGATCCAGGCAAGGCATGTGGTCCGGACGGTATTCCAGGCCAGTTGTTGCGCGAGTGTGCTTTTGAGCTGTCACACTCCCTGACTGTCATCTTTAATGCTTCTCTACAGCAAGGCAAGGTTCCATCCGCCTGGAAGTTGGCAAATGTCACACCAGTGTTTAAGAAAGGGGACAACACTTGCGTTGAAAACTACCGTCCAATATCACTGCTCAGCCTGGTTTCCAAAGTTCTTGAACGCTGCATCCACAAGAAAATATTGCCCTTGTTACAGCCAATTATTTCCGATGGGCAACATGGCTTTATGCCAAATCGGTCTTGTGTTACACAACTTGTTGATTTTACCCATAATCTTGGTTCTATCTATGACAGGGGGGGTGACACTGATGTTGTGTACCTGGACTTCTCAAAGGCATTTGACTCCGTCAACCATTCCAAGCTTATTGAGAAGCTCAGGTATGCAGGCATCGGTGGCTCACTCCTTACCTGGTTCAACAATTATTTGGAGGGCAGATTGCAGAGAGTGGTCATCAATGGTGCTCATTCTGACTTATTACCAGTCACATCCGGTGTCCCACAGGGCTCTATCCTAGGGCCCTTACTTTTCGTTATCTTCATCAATGATATGCCATCCTGTGTCTCACCTGAGACACACATTGCTCTCTTTGCGGATGATGCAAAATTATATAGAACAATTTCTTCCATTGATGATCAAGTGGCTCTGCAAAATGACCTCAATGCTCTGAATAACTGGAGTAAAACATGGGATATTGATTTTAATGCAAATGCAAAAAAATGTGTGGTGCTTCAGGTCAAAACCCGTAAACGTCACCATGTTGATCCTGTTGATTATAAACTTGGTAACCACAATTTACTTTCTGTTACTAGTCAAAACGATCTTGGTATCATGGTCACTAATAATTTGAATTGGAAAATGCATATTAATCATATGATTTGCAAAGCTAACCGTATTTTGGGCTTGATCCGTCACACTTGCAATGAGGTAAAAGACCCCTTACTCGTAAAATTCTTTATTTGGCTCATGTCAGACCTATTTTGGAATACGGGTCAGAAATTTGGAATCCATCTACAAAGGGTCTCATTACTGCCATTGAAAGAGTTCAAAGGCGTGCTACTAGATTCATCCTTCAAAGTTCTGCCCCTTATGAAGAGCGTCTTACAGAACTCAACCTTTCTAGTCTTGAGGACCGTCGCAAGTTTAAAGATAACATCCTGCTCTTCAAGGGTTTACATGGCATGTCTTTTATCTCATTGCAAGATAGAGTGAATTTCCGTGGCACTGAATCCATTTCTTTAAGATCTTCTGACTCACCTACAATTATCCCAAATAAGTGCAATACCAATATTTTCAAGCAGACATTTTTTAACCGTGTGTACAACTCCTGGAACAACCTCCCTGCTGATGTTAGGAACGTTCACATTTTCAAATATTTCAAATCCGAGCTCCTAAATTACTACATCTCAAATTCACTTGTCAGTATCCATAAATAATTTCATCGGGATTGTTCATAATTCACAATTTGCAAATGTTTCTTCTGTACATGTCCAGAAATGCTTCGGTATGGAGGTCTTAGGCATGCCTCGGTGGCGTTTCGTGCTGCACTGTGGTACTTTCTCAAATTGACGCCACCAACGTCAAGTTCCAGCAGGAATCAGACGAGGAGTCTGAGTGTTGACCAGTCAATTTGATATGGTGCTACGGTGTGGTGTGGAGCGTCATTGGGGTGTGTAGGGGATCTTTGTGCCGAGGTGTTCTTGGATTTGTGCGGGGGAACATTTGCAAATTGTGAACCTATCAGTTTTCCTACCTTGTGCAATTTCACTAATGTTTATTGAATTATGCGATGTCTATACCCTATATTTGGCAACTCAATTTTAGTGTTATATTGTATTTTTATGTATTTTATAGTGTTTTTTAAATATGCTTATAATTATGTACTGTGTAATTTTAGTTCTTTTATTTTGGTGTGTGTATAAGGGCCCCCATCCAGTGGGCCTGCGTGCCTGTTCGGGGTTGCCCTTTTGCACCACACACCGCATTTTGATATTTTGTGCAATAAAGATATTAAACTAAACTAAACTAAGTACACATAATAAGTGCCAAACTGCGAAAAAAAAAAACTTGGCCACCGTGGAAATGTGAGAAATCGCATTATTTCTGGAGGAGAACACAAATACCACTTAAATTTGGGAATTAAAAAGGGGGGTCATTGGGTTGAAAGAAATAGAAAAAGGGTGGTCATTGAGTACATGAATATTTTTCATTTGCACAGGGTCAAATTTCAAACTTGCTCAAATTGTGTTAAAACTCATTCCAATGTATTCCTCTAGTCACAAGAAAATGTACAGTTTAACCTATCTAGAACGTAACGTTCTTGAGTTAAAGGTTAAAGGTCACGTTTTTGGCTCTATGGGGGGGGGTCAAAAACATCAAAGTGCTCCGATTTTGACGATTATGACTACAGGAATACATTGGAATGGTTTTTAACACAATTTGAGCAAGTTTGAAATTTGACCCTGTGCAGAGTTCGACGACCTTCCCCTACCCCCCCCCCCCCTGGGGGCCAGTTTATATTTTTGGGAACATCCTCTTTATGTTTTTGGGTCATCTCAGGAACCTAAAAAGGTTTGGTTTGGTTCGATTCCGTTGGGGTGCAAAGGAGGTGGTCCTAGCTACCCTAGTAAAAATTTCTATAAAAAATGTCATCATAGTCATTTCAGAATAAAGTGCTACGACACAAGTCATTGTTTCATTTACAAATGATCAATGTACAAAATATCCTTTAATTTTGTCAGTACTCATTTTACTTTCAGAGCTAATTGAATTTGTTAAAAATTACAAAATTATTTTGTACAAAAAGCAAAAATAACGGTATCGGTCTATATTAAAGGGTTTGAGAATATAATCACATGAAAAGAATCTACACCATCATATCATAATATAGTCTATTTTCATTATTGGAATAAAATCAATTCATCTCAAAACGCAACGAAGGATTGTTATCTTTATTGTCCCTGAGTTTAATATTCTATACAGACCATTGAAAGACTCGACCTTCAACAATACAGTGACAATAGATTTAGCTTGTTTATTTTGAAAGAAAACTCATATTCATAGCTGAATATAATTACATCGCTCAGCTATTATATTAGCGATTGACATGGTTGGTTTTTAGCCAATGATTGGTTTTTAAGCAATCGCTCACCGAGCTCGGAGTGCAAGTATAAGCTCATTTTGTAATAGAAACTACTCTCAGCAGCCGGGGGGCATTGTATAAGGACAAGTGCTTTGATGCCTGTACAAAATAATTCTTTACCTGGCGTGGCCGATGTGCCCCCACACCCTGCCCCTGGAAGTCAAATGGCGCGACCCTTACTTAAAAAATTACCGAGGTTACTTATTGTGGCAGTGTAGATAGGAGCCAATGCAACTTAGGGAACAAACCAAAAGATCGATGACGTCCTATAAACGAAACTAGTTTCGTTTAGGGGGGAGGGGGTAAAAATACTCGATTACGTTTGTACAAAAACATCGGTTATGTATCCTTAGCCATGGGCGCCAACCTACGCCACTGCGTAAAGGCATGAGTTTAATTCGGGAAACTGCAGTCACTGGGATGAGCTATATTTGAGGATTCCACGAAATAATGCTACGTATACGCATTATAAATACATTTTTGATTTATAAAGCGCCTTTCTCCAGATCTTAGAGGACTCAAAGCGCTGTAATTTCGTTGCAATGGTGAATCATCACAATCAGGTCGCATCAACTAGGCCAATTGCTGCCGAACGGCGCACACCTATCCGCATTTAGATGGTAACATCCACCAATTATCTGTGCAGCTCCCCAAATTCCATTGGGTGAAGGAAGTTTTTGATACCAAACAACTAATCACCGATTTTTGCGATACAGGAGGAAACCGGAGATCCCGGAGAAAACCTGCGAGAGCGAGCATGGAATCGGGATAAACCAAGTGCACATGAGTCCTTGGGCCGCGCCGGGGCTTGAACCCGGGACCTCAGTGGTGCAAAGCGAGGGAACTACCGCTGCGCTAACTCGCCCTCCCTTCACACGCAAGCTTCCAACATACATACGTGAGTGGCCCCGGCCCAGGCGCAAGACATTCACCTGCATATAATGCATTCACTTTTTGATTTCATCTTATTTTTTTTGTCCTCTTTTCTTCAACATCCATTCATTATATTTAGTATTTGTTTATAATCTATTATTTTTGCAGCTTCAGATTGCAGCTCACATTACCATGTTGAAGTTACTGGTTGCCCCTCTGCAACCCCTAACCCATTGTTGGCATTCAGGGGAGTTCCATTTTTTCCTGAATGCGAGGAAAACAACGAGAAGTGTTTCCGGGTCAAATCAGGGACGCATGTAGCGATTTTCCTCTCTCCGAGTGCTTCCATTTCAGACCCACTTAAGCTCCCTACACCCAATTATTACGAAATAGGTAAGTAGTGGATACAACAACTTTCATCAAAATCGGAAGAAATCATGTTTTGACCCAAATGTTGACCTTCGACCTTTTTGCTCATAACTCCGGAACGATAAGCCGTAGATAGGTCAAACTATACATTTTCTGAATTCTTATGACCTGAGAAAATATTGTAGAGTAAGTGTTAACAAAATTTGAGTAACTTTGAAATTTGACCCCTGTATAAACTTTGACCTCAGAATTATGGGATTGCACATGGCTACGTTGGCTAACGTATTTTTTCTAATAAGTGACCCACAAAGAGAGTATAATATGCCAATACTGTTGCTTGTATCACCTTGATCTCAATTGTGGCACAACACATTAGGAAATGAATTTGGAGAAAACCTTCTGGTAATAAAATACTATGCTGAGCCACCAGCCTGGGCGGCTCACGCTCCAGTAATTTCAGATGATTGAGCTCAGTAATACATCAAAGAATGTCTTCCAATTCATGAAAACAAATAGGTAATCAGCTTATCGGATTAAAAGCTTAGAGGAAAGGTCTTGCTGCTCAGCGAGTGTTTGTAATATTATTATCAGAAGGTTTTCTCCAAATTCATTCAGTATTGAATACTGATTAATCTGCAATATAACGACAATGCTTAATTCCACAATATTTTTTTATCAAAACTCTTATTATTAATTTTTTGTATACTATAGTGCACGCTACAAATAAGCACATTTTAGATAATTTGGGGGGATTTCTGTTACTCGCCTGCAAGAAAAGACATAAATATTTAAGCGAATTATAATAAATTATTTCCTTGTTATCGATATTATCAATGTATTTTTTGGGCCGGTGGCCAATATATGGTTTAATGAAAATCCTCTTTTGAGGAACGACATTGTTTTACCCAGGTTAAATAACATATTGAATAAAAGGAGAGAATAAGGAAGTGTCAGCCAGAAACAACTTTTTACTCATCATGGTTCACAGTGATTTCATGGGAACCAGGAGCCACTTGAAGTCCACAAGGAACCGGTCCTATTCAAACTTCTATCATATGTTACCAAAAGTTGCACATTCTAGTCTACGTTTGGCTTACTTAGAATCAAAACTGATCAAATTAAGCTTACTTAAAGCCATATTATAACATTTTCAAACAAAATAGATTAGCATTTCTTTGCCATAAAATGTTAGCTTTTACTGTCAGATATATCCCTTTTATTTTTGAGCCGAACAACTACGGCAAAGCAAAGAAAATTGAATTTACTACCAGCGCACATGTCGCCAATACGTACCACTCCTTCGGTCATGTTATAGTACGACCTTTTGTTGTGTATATCACCGTCCCGCATGCCGCGTACGTACTGTGTGTTATGAACATCGTGTATGCGTTCGACTAATAATTCCATCGTAATAATAAAGCGCGGATTCCGGCGTTTTATTCAAAATCTCGGATTTTGACAAAACTACAGCACCTAGAGTCTTGATTTTTGCAGGGTATATTGGTTTAATAAAGTACAATTTAATCGTGTAAAAAAAAAAAGAATTTGAAAAATTCAGTGAGGGCGTCCTCCTCAGCAAATGTTATAATATGGCTTAAATTTATTAAAGGGACAGTTTAGTTCCAAATGGGCACTGTTTAATAATTCTAAGGTATGGAAAGCATGGGTACGAGTTATGGGTGACGGTGATGTGCGGTAACACTGACCCCCATTTTTCAACTCCTCTCACCCAGTGACCCCCTTTTTGTTTTACTGAACTCCTCTCACACAATGACCCCCTTTTTTTGGTTTTCTGTCACCAAAAGCCCCCCCCCCCTTTTTTTCAAGATTTTCAGACAAATTTCTCACCGAATGACCCGGTGTTTTCATTATTTTTCTTCAAATTTTTCAAAAATATCATGAATTTGGATGAATTTTTGAAAATTTTGCATCAACCTTTATATTTTGACCCAAAATCTTTCCCAGTGTCCCCAGTGTAGGATTGATTTTCCCCAGTCTCACCAAAAGACCTCCATTTTTTGGTGCCTTCTCACCGAAAGACCCCCTTTGTTTGGTGTCTAGGCTCTCAATGAAAGACTCCTAGTTTCGAACTGCTATCCGCACATCCCCATTACTTTCAAAGTCGAGTGCTACCCACCCCCCTCCCCGAACCTGCTTAACAGGAACAGGGGCCGCTTTAGGTTTTAAGAGAATCAAATGGCTACTGTCTCCGCTTAATCTCATCAGTTTGTACAGGGTGAGTAAAAAAAAAGTGCAATAGAGAAAAGAATCCATTTTCATTTAAGAACCGATTTGAACCTTTTAGGTTTTAAAACATGTTATAAATGATATATCCATTAGTGACCTTGTGTGAAAAAACCAAGGAATCAGCTTTTACCGTTTTGTTTTTATGACACATTTTATAGCGATACCCAATTTCTTATATTTGTCCAAGAAACATCTAAAATTTGAATGTCAGCCCACTCTGTGTAAGGTAGATTTGGAACAACTGCTATTTTCTTAACCTCATTGGCATTGAAATAAAATGGAGCACCCACATTGTTATTTTCCTTGGTCTTGTTTAAGGAAAAGAAACATAATTTGTTGTTATTTTCATTTTTCCTTTACTTTAAAGATGTTTATTCTCTATCAAAAACATACACATTTGTAGGCGGATTTTTTCAAATGTCGAAAAGCAATGCGCGCAAATTGAAGTGGAGTGAATTATGAAATATCCAGTAAGTTGGACATATTGGGATTTAAAAAACTGGAGTTGAAGTCGAGTGAGGTATGAAGGACTTAAAGTAATGTTAGAAAGTTTGTTTGAAAAGAAATTGAAATAACGCAAAAATCAACCTTATTTAAGTTAAAGTCAGTTGCAGAGCTGGTGCCTTTATCGTGCATTGTGTGCTCTCGTTCAAAATACATGGTACCTCGTGGACAAATAATGAAATTGGGTATCGTAGCAAAAGGACTCGTAAAAATTAAACGGTAGATGTGATTGACTTCATTTTTTCACAACGGGTGCGTATTGAGTGTGGCATTTATAGAAACTTTCAATAATTGGAAAGTTCAACGTGGTTCTTACATAAATATCGATTCTTTGCTCTATTGCACTTTTTTTTTACTCACCCTGTATATTCGTTCATTTCAGAAATTAAAGTTGATGGAATCATAAGTATCGCCCGGAACGGTGATTCAATGATGTCTGGAACCGCGCCAGGAGATGGTACAGGTAATCTATTGTCCAGTACCGATTCCTGCGAGTTATGTGTATCTAAATTGGATGATGGTACCATACACGTACGTAAGCAGGGCGGTGGTTTCATCGTGTCTTGGCAAGATGGTAATCCTATTGACGTCAATTATATATTAGTGCAGAAATATAATGATCCAAATGCGGCTTCTGCTTTCTTTGAGTTTTGCGATGGAGGTGAGCAAAACATTTTGTTTCCTTGTCTTCCGTAGATTTTAGAGGTTTAGAGAGAATAGAGTCATAATGTATTGTTTTTTAGTCAAGTTTTAATTTTGTTATTTTTTTGCTACAATTTATGACATAATATTTAGTTATAACTAAGGAGGTTTTAATTTTAAGCCGGAATAATAAGGTTTTAATTAAGAACACCACTTAGCCACTTAATTAACTGTGGAGCTCTATGGGGGCATTGGCGAAAAAAGCCCTGGGATCCCCGGTTTTATTATAAACACTCTAAATTTTATTGTAATTTAAACACTTCAGGCTTAGTCGTGGTATTTGGGATTTTAGTACACCATTGGGCATTACAATCACACAAAAAGTATACACTTGAGGTAAATTCAGGCCGTAGCTGTGTAGCAAATCGCACACTATAGCTTTAATGTCGCTCCTGTTTATCTACACCTTGTACACCAGATGAATATCATTTATCATTATTTATACGTGATATGTTTAAAGTATAATATATCTTTAATACATTATGGTGGTATCAAAGTTTTTTGAAAGCGAATATGCAATTTGTAGGCAAAAACAAAAACATGAACTGTCGGAAGTTTTTTGAAAGGCTGCATCGGAAACCTGGACTTGTCAAAATTCCAGAATTTTGACAAATTCAAGATTCTGATACAGCAATACACAAATATGCCTACACCCCGAGGGGGAGGGGGAATACCTCCTCCTAGCAGCGCCACTGAGCATACACTCATTACCTTAAAAACTGTAAAGCAGTTAATAGTATTATTGACCTTTAATTTTATACTTTGTTTTCTAGCTGTTAAACTTCTCAGCCAAAATCAAGAAGGTCCACCTGCTATTACTTCACAGCGAAGCAATAAGGGGGTACGTGTATTTCTGTGTTTTCGTTGATATTGCGAGTCTTAAGCAATGATCTTTAATAAACATAATTAATCGATATATTACGTAACGCATTTAAAGGTTCCTTTGTATCAATTTATACTAGTCTATGTGCCATTGGTTTTCTGTATAAGCTATGAAGTCCTGAAAAGTGGTATACTGTCTTCTTTTTGACCATGATAAACAAATCCTTTCAGGGTTAACCCCTTTATGTACGAGACAGACTATATACCGCCATACAAGAATCATGAGGAGTTCGACAAGGTTACTCAATTTCTCCCTCCTATTTCTCATCTACATAAACAGAATAAATACAAGAGGCAAATCAATATCCCCTGGTACCAAACGGATGCAGAATGTGATGAGTATTTTATTCATCACAACAGCCAAGACCTTCAGAAGCGTCCATAGGCGGTGGAGGAGGAGGGGGTCCCCCTAAATGTTTGCAAGGGGGCGTCCTACATAAAAAAAATCATAATAGACGAAAAAATAAAGCAATAATTGCCTGTGCATCTTCCTTTTTGACACGAACAGGGATATGAGGCCCAAATAGGGTAAAATTGCAATATTTGGGCCTACAAAAGTCGGTCGCGCTTCGGAATGCTGTACCCACGGAACCCAGTAAAACAGGAACTGAACACATAAATTAAATAACTAACTGCATTATTCTCAGACAATGCATGCATGGCATATGGATAGAGAATTTGAGGCAAGGTGCCAGAAAGCTAACAATATTACATAGTTGCTTAACCCCCTCCTATTCCCCTATGATGTACCCATGAAAGTATGAAACCCAAACGAACCACAGGGGCGGATTTAGAGGGGGCGCACCCGGCTCGCGACCCCTCTATTTTTTGCAGAGCGGCGCCTGACTGTGTATTTTTGCAGAGCGGCGCCTGACTTTGTGTGAGCCGCCGAGCCGCGGCGGTGGCTCGGCGCCCCCTCTATTGAAAATTCCTCCAAGGCTCTGATACCAGTCAGTCACAAACAAGGACCATGAACAAACAGATGAAAACATGGGTGGAAGAGGAAAATGTCCAAGTAAAATCGGCAAAAATATGCTTGTGCCCTCCTGTTTTAATGCTTCCACCGCCACTGGGTGAAAAGGAATATTGCCACATGTAAGATCAAGTGCATCATTTAGGCAAGCAATATCATTTTGACTGATGCTATCCATGCAGCGCAGGAGAGTTGTCTAAACGTTTCCATACAAAAAAGTACAATAGCTCTTGCAAAATCTTTGAGCAAGACGATCTACCAGAATACCGTAAAAACTCGATAGTTAGCATATGTGCTTACTATCGGGCGGTTTAAAACATGCACACATGAATATCTCCACCCAGAAAAGTGTAAAGGGTTGAGCAAATCATTGATACTAACACATAGTTATATACGAATAAGTAAACCTGCCAATGTGTGTCTCAACCCCATAGCTCAGTTGGTAAAGCGCCGTACTTAAAATAACATAAATTAAAGCGTTCGATAAAAGCACATATGCTAACTATCGAGTTTTTACGGTATAATGATAAGCTGCGCAAATATCATACTCTCACTCATACAGCTTCTAAGCAAATGCAAATTTTCTAGAAAAAAGGCAAGACAAGACAGAATAAGCAACATGCATGCGTATTTGAAAGATCAATTAAAATTGCTTAAATATATTGTCTTGTTCATTTTTTTTTAAATTTCACAGGCTAATTGGGCATCTTCGAATGCAATTGATAACAAATTGGCGAACGGAGTGGCTACCGAAAATCAATGCGCGCATACTGATAAAGGTATGTAAAGTGCAATTTCTTGAATTACCATTACATATATTTCAGATGCATAAGACCTTCTTTCACTTTTCAGCATGAATTTTCCAACTACGAACGTGAAGACATCCATCCCATCCCAAAGTTGGAAATAATCTTTTATTGTTCCGCAAATAAATCGATCATCAGGATTGTCAACAAAATGACGAGTATATTGGAAGGCAGCAGGTGTAAAAGGCTGATCATTGATTGCTCATAACTGATTGCTGATTCAGTATAGATAAGTTGACTTCTGACGTCATTGCCTGGCAGTATGCGCGCGCATCATTATCTGTTCAAGGCCCATGGTTTTAAAACTCCCGCCACAACACAACAAGGCTATTGAACAGTGTATTGGTTGTATGCAATGCGCTCAAGCATATCGATATACCAGTCCCTTGCCTTTGTTTATAAACATTGAGTTCAACTCATCTATACTGACATGTTATAGCGAAAGGAGATACTTTTGGGCAGGATCTTATTAATGGAAAAATAGCAAAAATTCTGCCCGGAGTGATTTTTTCACAATTTTGGTTGCAAATTTGTAATGTTTATGATGCACAGTGTCGACACCCTATATTATAAATATAAACTTAATACTCCGTTGGTGAGCGACGGGCGATTGGTATTTCACCGAACGCAAGAAAAGGAGTCCCATCTGATTGGCTAGAAATCGATCGCTAGATCGCTCAGTGGTGGAGTACAAACTCAAAATGGAGAGATGTATTCAATTCGATTAAAATCAATATTCTATTATTGACGCAGATAAAGAAAGTGGTATAGTGTGTTGATATAGTACATAGTATAGACTTGTGCTTTGATATTCTGTATACGCGTTCCTTTATATAATTGTAATTCTTAAACAGTTTAATATATCACAATTTTGACAAACGATTTCAAAATCGTTACGGATAAAATGCAGTAAAATATATCCACAGCAAACAGCAATACCCGCTAATTAGTGTATTGCATTTCCAGTTAGTGTATTGGAAACAAAACCTGGTGTTTACCTGACAAAAATCGAATTTTCTTGTAATGGCAATATCATATGGGGTACTTGATCATGCGCAAATCGTAAAAACATAGAATAGAAACTCTGTTGCAGGCTATGTGGTATCTCATATCGTGTGCATATGGTATGCTTAGTCTGAGTCGCTTGGGCTATCTCGAACAAAATCGCCATGCGTAGCTTTTGAAAAAGGATTCGCCGTATCATCAAATGATCAGTGTCAGCAATCAATGCACTAATCAATGTCAGCAATCAATGCATTGATCAGTGTCAGCAATCAATACAGTGATCAGTGTCAGCAATCAATGCAGTGATCAGTGTCATCAATCAATGCACTGATCAATGTCACCAAATCAATGCACTGATCAGTGATCAGCAATCAATGCAGTGATCAGTGACCATCAATCAATACAGTGATCAGTGACCATCAATCAATGCATTGATCAGTGTCAGCAATCAATGCAGTGATCAGTGTCAGCAATCAATGCAGTGATCAGTGTCATCAATCAATGCACTGATCAATGTCACCAAATCAATGCACTGATCAGTGATCAGCAATCAATGCATTGATCAGTGACCATCAATCAATGCAGTGATCAGTGACCATCAATCAATGCAGTGATCTGTGTCACCAATCAATGCAGTGATCAGTGTCAGCAATACATGCCGTGATCAGTGATCATTAATCAATGCAGTAATCAGTGTTAGCAATCAATGCACTGATCAGTGTCAGCAATCAATACACTGATCAGTGTCAGCAATCAATGTAGTGATCAGTGTCAGCAATCAATGCACTGATCAGTGATCAGCAATCAATGCAGTGATCAATGTCAGCAATCAATGCAGTGATCAGTGACCATCAATCAATGCAGTGATCTGTGTCACCAATCAATGCAATGTTCAGTGTCAGCAATAAATGCCGTGATCAGTGATCATTAATCAATGCAGTAATCAGTGTTAGCAATCAATGCACTGATCAGTGTCAGCAATCAATACACTGATCAGTGTCAGCAATCAATGTAGTGATCAGTGTCAGCAATCAATGCACTGATCAGTGATCAGCAATCAATGCAGTGATCAATGTCAGCAATCAATGCAGTGATCAGTGTCAGCAATCAATGCACTGATAAGTGATCAGCAACCAATGCACTGATCAATGTCACCAATCAATTCACTGATCAGTGTCACCAATCAATGCAGTGATCATCAATCAATGTCAGCGATCAATGCGCTAATCAGTTACAGCAATCAATGCCGTGATCAGTGATCATCAACCAATGCTCTGATCAGTGTCAGCAATCAATGCAGTGATCAGCAATAAATGCACTGATCAGTGATCAGCAATAAATGCACTGATCAGTGATCATCAATCAATGCAGTGATCAGTGTCATCAATTAATGCAGTGATCAGCAATCAATGCAGTGATCAGCAATCAATGCACTAATCAATGCTAGCAACCAATGTATTGATCAGTGTCAGCAATCAATGCACTGATCAGTGATCACAAAAAATGCAGTGATCAGTGATCATCAATCAATGCAGTGATCAGTGATCATCAATCAATGCACTGATCAGTGTCAGCAATCAATGCAGTGATCAGTGTCAGCAATCAATGCACTGATGAGTGTCAACAATCAATGCACTGATCAGTGTCAGCAATCAATGCCATGATCAGTGATCATCAACAAATGGACTGATTAGTGTCAGCAATCAATGCAGTGATCAGCAATAAATGCACTGATCAGTGATCAGCAATTAGTGCAGTGATCAGTGTCAGCAATCAATGCAGTGATCAGCAATAAATGCACTGATCAGTCAGCAATCAATGCAGTGATCAGTGTCGGCAATCAAAGCACTGATCAGTGTCAGCAATCAATGCAGTGATCAGCAATAAATGCACTGATCAGTGATCAGCAATCAATGCAGTGATCAGTGTCAGCAATCAATGCAGTAATCAGCAATAAATGCACGGATCAGTGATCAGCAATCAATGCACTGATCAGTGTCATCAATCAATGCAGTGATCAGTGTCGGCAATCAATGCACTGATCAGTGTCAGCAATCAATTTAGTGATCAGCAATAAATGCACTAATCAGTGATCAGCAATCAATGCAGTGATCAGTGTCAGCAATCAATTCAGTGATCAGCAATTAATGCACTGATCAGTGACCAGCAATAAATGCACTGATCAGTGATCAGCAATAAATGCACTAATCAATGTCAGCAATCAATGCACTGATCAGTGTCAGCAATCAATGCACTGATCAGTGATCATCAATCAATGCAGTGATCATCTATCAATATCACCAAATAAAGCTGACCAGTGTCAGCAATCAATGCAGTGATCAGTGTCGGCAATCAATGCACTGATCAGTGTCAGCAATCAATGTAGTGATCAGCAATAAATGCACTGATCAATGATCATCAATCAATGCAGTGATCAGTGATCATCAATCAATGTCACCAAATAAAGCTGACCAGTGTCAGCAATCAATGCAGTGATCAGTGTCAGCAATCAATGCACTGATCAGTGTCAGCAATCAATGCAGTGATCAGCAATAAATGCACTGATCAGTGATCAGCAATCAATGCACTGATCAGTGTCAGCAATCAATGCCGTGATCAGTGATCATCAATCAATACACTGGTCAGTGTCAGCAATCAATGCACTGATCAGTGTCAGAAATCAATGCAGTGATCAGTGTCAGCAATCAATGCAGTGATCTGTGTCACCAATCAATGCAGTGATCAGTGTCAGCAATCAATGCCGTGATAAGTGACCGTCAATCAATGCAGTGATCAGTGTCAGCAATCAATGCATTGATCAGTGTCAGCAATCATTGCAGTGATCGTGATCAGTGATCATCAGTCAATGCACTGATGCACTGATCAGTGTCAGCAATCAAAACACTGATCAGTGTCAGAAATCAATGCAGTGATCAGTGTCAGCAATCAATGCAGTGATCAGCAATAAATGCACTGATCAGTGACCATCAATCAATGCAGTGACCAGTGTCAGCAATCAATGCACTAATCAATGTCAGCAATCAATGCAGTGATCAGTGTCAGCAATCAATGCAGTGATCAGCAATAAATGCACTGATCAGCAATCACGTTAGTAATGAGTATCAGCAAGTGTCACCAAATAAAGCTGACCAGTGTCAGCAATCAATGCAGTGATCAGTGTCAGCAATCAACGCACTGATCAGTGTCAGCAATCAATGCAGTGATCAGCAAAAAATGCACTGATCAGTGAACAGCAATCAATGCACTGATCAGTGTCAGCAATCAATGCCGTGAGTGATCATCAATCAATGCACTGATCAGTGTCAGCAATCAATGCACTGATCAGTGTCAGAAATCAATGCAGTGATCAGTGTCAGGAATAAATGCAGTGATCTGTGTCACCAATCAATGCAGTGATCAGCAATAAATACACTGATCAGTGTGATCATCAATCAATGCAGTGATCAGTGTCATCAATTAATGCAGTGATCAGCAATCAATGCACTAATCAATGTCAGCAATCAATGTATTGATCAGTGTCAGCAATCAATGCACTGATCAGTGATCATCAATCAATGCAGTGATCAGTGATCATCAATCAATGCAGTGATCAGTGATCATCAATCAATGCACTGATCAGTGTCAGCAATCAATGCAGTGATCAGTGTCAGCAATCAATGCACTGATGAGTGTCAGCAATCAATGCAGTGATCAGTGATCAGCAATAAATGCACTGATGAGTGTCAACAATCAATGCACTGATCAGTGTCAGCAATCAATGCCATGATCAGTGATCATCAACAAATGGACTGATTAGTGTCAGCAATCAATGCAGTGATCAGCAATAAATGCACTGATCAGTGATCAGCAATCAGTGCAGTGATCAGTGTCAGCAATCAATGCTGTGATCAGCAATAAATGCACTGATCAGTGATCAGCAATCAATGCAGTGATCAGTGTTGGCAATTAATGCACTGATCAGTGTCAGCAATCAATGCAGTGATCAGCAATAAATGCACTGATCAGTGATCAGCAATCAATGCAGTGATCAGTGTCAGCAATCAATGCAGTGATCAGCAATAAATGCACTGATCAGTGATCAGCAATAAATGCACTGATCAGTGATCAGCAATAAATGCACTGATCAGTGATCAGCAATAAATGCACTGATCAGTGATCAGCAATAAATGCACTAATCAGTGATCAGCAATCAATGCAGTGATCAGTGTCAGCAATCAATGCAGTGATCAGCAATAAATGCACTGATCAGTGATCAGCAATAAATGCACTGATCAGTGATCAGCAATCAATGCACTGATCAGTATCATCAATCAATGCAGTGATCAGTGTCGGCAATCAATGCACTGATCAGTGTCAGCAATCAATGCAGTGATCAGCAATAAATGCACTGATCAGTGATCAGCAATCAATGCAGTGATCAGTGTCAGCAATCAATGCAGTGATCAGCAATTAATGCACTGATCAGTGATCAGCAATAAATGCACTGATCAGTGATCAGCAATAAATGCACTGATCAGTGATCAACAATAAATGCACTAATCAGTGTCAGCAATCAATGCACTGATCAGTGATCATCAATCAATGCAGTGATCATCTATCAATGTCACCAAATAAAGCTGACCAGTGTCAGCAATCAATGCAGTGATCAGTGTCAGCAATCAATGCAGTAATCAGCAATAAATGCACTGATCAGTGATCAGCAATCAATGCACTGATCAGTGTCAGAAATCAATGCAGTGATCAGTGTCAGCAATCAATGCAGTGATCAGTGTCAGCAATCAATGCAGTGATCAGCAATAAATGCACTGATCAGCAATCACTTCAGTGATCAGTATCAGCAAGTGTCACCAAATAAAGCTGACCAGTGTCAGCAATCAATGCAGTGATCAGTGTCGGGAATCAATGCACTGATCAGTGTCAGCAATCAATGTAGTGATCAGCAATAAATGCACTGATCAATGATCATCAATCAATGCAGTGATCTGTGTCAGCAATCAATGCAGTGATCAGTGTCACCAATCAATACAATGATCAGTGTCAGCAATCAATGTAGTGATCAGTGTCAGCAATCAATGCAGTGATCAGTGTCAGCAATTTATGCCTTGATCAGTGATCATCAATCAATGCACTGATCAGCAATCAATGCACTGATCAGCAATCAATGCACTGATCAGCAATCAATGCACTGATCAGCAATCAATGCACTGATCAGCAATCAATGCACTGATCAGCAATCAATGCACTGATCAGCAATCAATGCACTGATCAGCAATCAATGCACTGATCAGCAATCAATGCACTGATCAGCAATAAATGCACTGATCAGCAATCAATGCATTGATCAGCAATAAATGCACTGATCAGCAATCAATGCACAGATCAGCAATCAATGTCAGCAATCAATGCAGTGATCAGTGTCAGAAATCAATGCACTGATCAGTGATCATCAATCAATACAGTGATCAGTGATCATCAATCAATGCACTGATCAATGTCACCGAATCAATGCACTGATCAGTGTCAGCAATCAATGCACTGATTAGTGTCAGCAATCAATGCAGTGATCAGTGTCAGCAATCAATGCCGTGATCAGTGATCATCAACCAATGCAGTGATCAGTGTCAGCAATCAATGCACTGATTAGTGTCAGCAATCAATGCAGTGATCATCAATAAAAGCACTGATCAGTGATCAGCAATCAATGCAGTGATCAGAGTCAGCAATCAATGCAGTAATCATCAATAAATGCACTGATCAGTGATCAGCAATAAAAGCACTGATCAGTGATCAGCAATAAATGCACTGATCAATGATCAGCAATAAATGCACTGATCAGTGATCAGCAATAAATGAACTGATCAGTGATCAGCAATAAATGCACTGATCAGTGATCAGAAATAAATGCACTGATCAGTGATCAGCAATAAATGCACTGATCAGTGATCAGCAATAAATGCACTGATCAGTGATCAGCAATAAATGTCCTGATCAGTGATCAGCAATAAATGCACTGATCAGTGATCAGCAATCAATGCACTAATCAATGTCAGCAATCAATGCAGTGATCAGCAATAAATGCAGTGATCAGTGTCAGCAATCAATGCAGTGATCAATGTCAGCAATAAATGCACTGATCAGTGTCAGCAATCAATGCACTGATCGGTGATCATCAATCAATGCAGTGATCAATGTCAGAAATCAATGCAGTGATCAGTGATTCAAATCAATGCACTGATCAGTGTCAGCGATCAATGCAGTGATCAATGTCAGCAATCAATGCAGTGATCAGTGACCATCAATCAATGCAGTGATCAGTGACCATCAATCAATGCAGTGATCTGTGTCACCAATCAATGCAGTGATCAGTGATCATCAATCAATGTCACCAAATAAAGCTGACCAATGTCAGCAATCAATGCAGTGATCAGTGTCAGCAATCAATGCAGTGATCATTGTCAGCAATCAATGCAGTGATCAGTGTCAGCAATCAATGCAGTGATCAGCAATAAATGCACTGATCAGTGATCAGCAATCAATGCACTGATCAATGTCAGCGATCAATGCAGTGATCATCAATCAATGCAGTGATCTGTGTCACCAATCAATGCAGTGATCAGTGTCAGCAATAAATGCAGTGAGCAGTGTCAGCAATCAATGCAGTGAGCAGTGTCAGCAATCAATGCAGTGATCAGTGTTAGCAATCAATGCAGTGATCAGTGTCACCGATCAATACAGTGATCAGTGATCATCAGTCAATGCACTGATCAGTGTTAGCAGTCAATGCACTGATCAGTGTTAGCAATCAATTCACTGATCAGTGTCAGCAATCAATGCACTGATCAGTGTCAAATCAATGCAGTGATCAGTGTCAGCAATCAATGCAGTGATCAGTGATCAGCAATAAATGCACTGATCAGCAATCACTGCAGTGATCAGTATCAGCAATCAATGCAGTGATCAGTGTCAGCAATCTATGCATCGATCAGCAATCAATGCAGTGATCAGTGTCAGCAATCAATGCAGTGATCAGTGTCAGCAATCAATGCAGTGATCAGTGTCAGCAATCAATGCAGTGATCAGAGTCAGCAATCAATGCAGTGATCAGTGTCAGCAATCAATGCAGTGATCAGTGTCAGCAATCAATGCAGTGATCAGTGTCAGCAATCAATGCAGTGATCAGTGTCAACAATCAATGCACTGATCAATGTCACCAAATCAATGCACTGATCAGTGATCAGCAATCAATGCAGTGATCAGTGTCAGCAATCAATGCAGTGATCAGTGACCATTAATCAATGCAGTGATCTGTGTCAGCAATCAATGCAGTGAGCAGTGTCAGCAATCAATGCAGTGAGCAGTATCAGCAATCAATGCAGTGATCAGTGATCAGCAATCAATGCACTGATCAATGTCAGCGATCAATGCAGTGATCATCAATCAATACAGTTATCTGTGTCACCAATCAATGCAGTGATCAGTGTCAGCAATAAATGCAGTGAGCAGTGTCAGCAATCAATGCAGTGAGCAGTGTCAGCAATCAATGCAGTGATCAGTGTTAGCAATCAATGCAGTGATCAGTGTCACCGATCAATACAGTGATCAGTGATCATCAGTCAATGCACTGATCAGTGTTAGCAGTCAATGCACTGATCAGTGTTAGCAATCAATTCACTGATCAGTGTCAGCAATCAATGCACTGATCAGTGTCAAATCAATGCAGTGATCAGTGTCAGCAATCAATGCAGTGATCAGTGATCAGCAATAAATGCACTGATCAGCAATCACTGCAGTGATCAGTATCAGCAATCAATGCAGTGATCAGTGTCAGCAATCTATGCATCGATCAGCAATCAATGCAGTGATCAGTGTCAGCAATCAATGCAGTGATCAGTGTCAGCAATCAATGCAGTGATCAGTGTCAGCAATCAATGCAGTGATCAGAGTCAGCAATCAATGCAGTGATCAGTGTCAGCAATCAATGCAGTGATCAGTGTCAGCAATCAATGCAGTGATCAGTGTCAGCAATCAATGCAGTGATCAGTGTCAACAATCAATGCACTGATCAATGTCACCAAATCAATGCACTGATCAGTGATCAGCAATCAATGCAGTGATCAGTGTCAGCAATCAATGCAGTGATCAGTGACCATTAATCAATGCAGTGATCTGTGTCAGCAATCAATGCAGTGAGCAGTGTCAGCAATCAATGCAGTGAGCAGTATCAGCAGTCAATGCAGTGATCAGTGATCAGCAATCAATGCACTGATCAATGTCAGCGATCAATGCAGTGATCATCAATCAATACAGTGATCTGTGTCACCAATCAATGCAGTGATCAGTGTCAGCAATCAATGCAGTGATCAGAGTCAGCAATCAATGCAGTGATCAGTGTCAGAAATCAATGCAGTGATCAATGTCAGCAATCAATGCAGTGATCAGTGTCAGCAATCAATGCAGTGATCAGTGTCAGCAATCAATGCAGTGATCAGTGTCAGCAATCAATGCACTGATCAATGTCAGCGATCAATGCAGTAATCATCAATCAATGCAGTGATCTGTGTCACCAATCAATGCAGTGATCAGTGTCAGCAATCAATGCAGTGAGCAGTGTCAGCAATCAATGCAGTGAGCAGTATCAGCAATCAATGCAGTGATCAGTGATCAGCAATCAATGCACTGATCAATGTCAGCGATCAATGCAGTGATCATCAATCAATGCAGTGATCAGTGTCAGCAATCAATGCAGTGATCAGTGTCAGCAATCAATGCAGTAAGCATTGTCAGCAATCATTGCAGTGATCAGTGTCAGGAATCAATGCAGTGAGCATTGTCAGCAATCATTGCAGTGATCAGTGTCAGCAATCAATGCAGTGATCAGTATCAGCAATCATTGCAGTGATCAGTGTCACCGATCAATACAGTGATCAGTGTCAGCAATCATTGCAGTGATCAGTGTCACCGATCAATACAGTGATCAGTGATCATCAGTCAATGCACTGATCAGTGTTAGCAATCAATGCACTGATCAGTGTCAGCAATCAATGCACTGATCTGTGTCAGCAATCAATGCACTGATCAGTGTCAGAAATCAATGCAGTGATCAGTGTCAGCAATCAATGCAGTGATCAGTGATCAGCAATAAATGCACTGATCAGCAATCACTGCAGTGATCAGTATCAGCAATCAATGTAGTGATCAGTGTCAGCAATCTATGCAGTGATCAGCAATCAATGCAGTGATCAGTGTCAGCAATCAATGCAGTGATCAGTGTCAGCAATCAATGCAGTGATCAGTGTCAGCAATCAATGCAGTGATCATTGTCAGCAATCAATGCAGTGATCAGTGTCAGTAATCAATGCAGTGATCAGTGTCAGCAATCAATGCAGTGATCAGTGTCAGCAATCAATGCAGTGATCAGTGTCAGCAATCAATGCAGTGATCAGTGTCAGCAATCAATGCAGTGATCAGTGTCAGCAATCAATGCAGTGATCAGTGTCAGCAATCAATGCAGTGATCAGTGTCAGCAATCAATGCAGTGATCAGTGTCAGCAATCAATGCAGTGATCAGTGTCAGCAATCAATGCAGTGATCAGTGTCAGCAATCAATGCAGTGATCTGTGTCACCAATCAATGCAGTGATCAGTGTCAGCAATCAATGCAGTGATCAGAGTCAGCAATCAATGCAGTGATCAGTGTCAGAAATCAATGCAGTGATCAGTGTCAGCAATCAATGCAGTGATCAGTGTCAGCAATCAATGCAGTGATCAGTGTCAGCAATCAATGCAGTGATCAGTGTCAGCAATCAATGCACTGATCAGTGTCAGCGATCAATGCAGTGATCATCAATCAATGCAGTGATCTGTGTCACCAATCAATGCAGTGATCAGTGTCAGCAATCAATGCAGTGAGCAGTGTCAGCAATCAATGCAGTGAGCAGTATCAGCAATCAATGCAGTGATCAGTGATCAGCAATCAATGCACTGATCAATGTCAGCGATCAATGCAGTGATCATCAATCAATGCAGTGATCTGTGTCACCAATCAATGCAGTGATCAGTGTCAGCAATCAATGCAGTAAGCATTGTCAGCAATCATTGCAGTGATCAGTGTCAGGAATCAATGCAGTGAGCATTGTCAGCAATCATTGCAGTGATCAGTGTCAGCAATCAATGCAGTGATCAGTATCAGCAATCATTGCAGTGATCAGTGTCACCGATCAATACAGTGATCAGTGTCAGCAATCATTGCAGTGATCAGTGTCACCGATCAATACAGTGATCAGTGATCATCAGTCAATGCACTGATCAGTGTTAGCAATCAATGCACTGATCAGTGTCAGCAATCAATGCACTGATCTGTGTCAGCAATCAATGCACTGATCAGTGTCAGAAATCAATGCAGTGATCAGTGTCAGCAATCAATGCAGTGATCAGTGATCAGCAATAAATGCACTGATCAGCAATCACTGCAGTGATCAGTATCAGCAATCAATGTAGTGATCAGTGTCAGCAATCTATGCAGTGATCAGCAATCAATGCAGTGATCAGTGTCAGCAATCAATGCAGTGATCAGTGTCAGCAATCAATGCAGTGATCAGTGTCAGCAATCAATGCAGTGATCATTGTCAGCAATCAATGCAGTGATCAGTGTCAGCAATCAATGCAGTGATCAGTGTCAGCAATCAATGCAGTGATCAGTGTCAGCAATCAATGCACTGATCAGTGTCAGCAATCAATGCAGTGATCAGTGTCAGCAATCAATGCAGTGATCAGTGTCAGCAATCAATGCAGTGATCAGTGTCAGCAATCAATGCAGTGATCAGTGTCAGCAATCAATGCAGTGATCAGTGTCAGCAATCAATGCAGTGATCAGTGTCAGCAATCAATGCAGTGATCAGTGTCAGCAATCAATGCAGTGATCAGTGTCAGCAATCAATGCAGTGATCAGTGTCAGCAATCAATGCAGTGATCAGTGTCAGCAATCAATGCAGTGATCAGTGTCAGCAATCAATGCAGTGATCAGTGTCAGCAATCAATGCAGTGATCAGTGTCAGCAATCAATGCAGTGATCAGTGACAGCAATCAATGCAGTGATCAGTGTCAGCAATCAATGCAGTGATCAGTGTCAGCAATCAATGCAGTGATCAGTGTCAGCAATCAATGCAGTGATCAGTGTCAGCAATCAATGCAGTGATCAGTGTCAGCAATCAATGCAGTGATCAGTGTCAGCAAATGCACTGATCAGCAATCAATGCACTGATCAGCAATCAATGCACTGATCAGCAATCAATGCACTGACCAGCAATCAATGCACTGATCAGCAATCAATGCACTGATCAGCAATCAATGCACTGATCAGTGACAGCAATTAATGCACTGATCAGTGTCAGCAATCAATGCAGTGATCAGTATCAGCAATCAATGCAGTGATCAGTGTCAGCAATCAATGCCGTGATCAGTGATCAGTAATCAATGCACTGATCAGTGTCAGCAATCAATGCACTGATCAGTGTCAGCAATCAATGCACGCACTGATCAGTGTCAGCAATCAATGCACTGATCAGTGTCAGCAATCAATAGGGTATATTGCTGATCCATTAATTATCCTTTTCTGGTGCATTGTGGGATAGAAAAGGAGCAAATTAGCGATCGATTTGCCCCTTTCTATCCCACAATGCACCAGAAAAGGATAATTAATGGATCAGCAATATACCCTATACACTGATCAGTGTCAGCAATCAATGCAGTGATCAGTGTCAGCAATCAATGCAGTGATCAGTGTCAGCAATCAATGCAGTGATCAGTGTCAGCAATCAATGCAGTGATCAGTGTCAGCAATCAATGCAGTGATCAGTGTCAGCAATCAATGCAGTGATCAGTGATCAGTAATCAATGCAGTGATCAGTGTCAGCAATCAATAGGGTATATTGCTGATCCATTAATTATCCTTTTCTGGTGCATTGTGGGATAGAAAAGGGAGCAAATTAGCGATCGATTTGCCCCCTTTTCTATCCCACAATGCACCAGAAAAGGATAATCAATGGATCAGCAATATACCCTATACACTGATCACTGTCAGCAATCAATGCAGTGATCAGTGTCAGCAATCAATGCACTGATCAGTGTCAGCAATCAATGCAGTGATCAGTGTCAGCAATCAATGCAGTGATCAGTGTCAGCAATCAATGCAGTGATCAGTGTCAGCAATCACTACAGTGATCCTGTGACGACAGACGATCTGGCGCAATTTTCTCAACGGGCACAAAAGTGTGTTTCTCAGTGGATAAGTACAGTTTGATGTAAGGACACGAAAGAAGAAGAAGATCACTACAGTGATCAGCAATCAATTGAAATTTGGAACCTTTCATATTGAAGATATACAATTTATTCCCAAAAATACCAATGTTTTTGGGTTTTTTGAAAAAATCCATATCTTCAATACGAAAGGTCAGAATGTTCGGCTTTTCATCTCAGCTACATAAACTTTAAGTATTTATAAAGTTTACTTCGAGGACTGTTAAATATCAATAATATCAATTTGTAATCATTTGCCATAGAATGTGTATATATTAATCTGCAAAAATCAAAATTATTTGATATCAGAAGGACATTCTTCGTATAACTAATGCAATTCGATATGTCTGATGTGCTCCATGTCCCACAAAAACCACTGTCAAAGCGTTCACACCCCACCCCTTAAGGCAGTTAGAGGGGGAATGGTGTAAACATCTCAAAAAAAGTAACTAGTCCTTCTTAAATAATGACCATTATTCAAAAATTGGTGATTGCATTACAAATCTGTAAAATGCATTGGAAGCAGAATTTATTTCTGCACATTTTAACACCTTATTTGTAGCAATTGACTAAATATTGACGCCACAGCGTAAATTTAAATCAATGTAACCCAAGATTTGAAAGTTGCAGTAAATTATATTGATTTTGTATTCAGTATAATGGAAGGAAATCTGTGTAATGATATCTGAGTGTTTTTGTATTGTATGTAAGTGCAACTTTCAAATCTGGACCTCACTACATTAAATTGACCGGTGTTTTATTGTTTTCTGGGCTATCGTATCAAATGAGGTGTCAAAATGCACAGAAATAAATTCTGCTTCCAACGCATTTTACAGATTTGTAATACAATAACCCCTTTTTGAATAATGGTCATTATTTAAGGGGGGTTAGTTACTTTTTTTGAGATGTTTATTTGAATGATGGTATCACGTACTCTCAGTACTTATATCATTACTCAGTACTCGGAGACTTATGTATATCTTCCCTTCGTTATAATATTATTTGTTATTTAGATGCTGGGCACGATTACACTTATTGGAGAATTGATTTACAAGGCCTGTATGACATCAAGGCTGTGACTATGCTCGAAGGATTCCGTGCTGGTGAGTATTGACAATTTAATTATCTTACGCTAAAGAACAGAATAAGACTAGAGAATCAGCTCTGTCCGAGGATCCGTCCTTCCGTCCGTGAAAAATACCACATTCTCAACCTTGTGTTTGTCGTCACTATTAAACAGGAATAAATGTAATAAAGTTGGTATCATTGTGTGACGTTTTTGTTCAAGTTTCGTAAATATAACAAATATATCGGATTATGTTTTACTTTTGATGTTATAATTGTTTTTGTGAGGGTCATTGATACATATTGCATAAACATGATAAATGGCATCCAGTTTAACCGTTTTAGCTTTAAGCATGTTAAACAAGAAAGATTCAAATTTGCTTAAACTTCACAGTAGTTTTGAAATACCGTGTTCTGCTAATGCTAGGCTAGAATACACCAGTATAACCATCGGGCCTATAATGATAATGATAATGGATTTAAACTATAAACTATTATATTGTAGATGTTATGAAGCATCAATTATTTTGTTAAAAATTCTATATACTTTGTTTTAGGTTACGAATGTCCAAAGAACTGGCGCTACTATGGTAGTGCGTGTTATTGGGCCAGTACCGCGACTGAAATGTCTTGGACTGCTGCTGAAGCCGACTGTGCCAGTAAAGGCGGAGATCTTGTAACAATACGAACACCTGAACTTGAGGTACTTGTTTAATACGCGAAAGTGTTCAATTATGCAAATAAATATCCTAGCTGTACGTCACTGCTGAGAAATAAAAGCCATTTTTCAGGAGGAGGCCGGGCGAACTAGTCTGAATCCTTCTGGCCTCTAATGGCGGCGCCTTTTTACCCACAATCCTTCACGTTGCTTAACAGTGCAACCCGATGACCGTGCGTAGAAAGACTGAAGGATTCAGTCGAGTGGCGCATCGCACACGGGGAACTGCGCGCGCAGTAACGATGTTTGCATCCCATCATCATGTGAGATTATCTGAAATACCGAAAAGGTGAATCACCCGGCTAGCCACAGGCATTTGATTTTTTTTCCAGGAAAATATCTGAATTAGTGAAGGAGGGTGTTTAAATCATCTCCCTTAAGTGTTCTATTATGAAATATTACCACGACGTTGTCCCTGGTTGAAGGTATACACTGTACAAAATGGCGGGAATTTTTACGGGAACCAGCTGTAATCAAAACACCTTTTTGTGATTAGAACCGCCTTCCTACCTTCACACCCACCCACACATCTACATGTAATACTACAAACCCATGTGTATCACTAACTCCCACTTAATCCTGCTTAAACACACTGAAGTAAAACTCTAAATTCCGTAATTTTACTGGTCCCCGTAAAAGTACGGTGAAACCACTGGCAGCATATTTTCTGGTTATCCCGTAATTTGTTGTTTTTACGGGGTAACCGGAAAATTTGCTGCCAGTGGTTCCCCATACTTTTATGGGGACCAGTAAAATTACGGAATTTAAATATGATATGCAGTAGAGTCGGTATCTTGGACAACAGAACAACTTTACTCAGGTTCAAACGCTATGCCCCATTTTACTTAATCGTCCGAGTTGGGCCACTTTGTGCCATGTTCGCACGTATCAAGTTTGTACCGCTTAAAATGAACTTTCATGCTTTATATCGTCAAAGATTTCAGAACAAAAAGCAAACGTTTTTCCTGTTTATCTTTCACTTAATTGACATTAGTAAATAAATATTATGATATTTATTTCAAATTTAGAAATTGAAATACCAGTTTAAATGCCCCATTAATACCCATGTTAAGAGCACTGACCAGATGGTTCATGATTCAACTCAAGTCAGTCACTTTTGTCACACAAAGACACGAACGTGGTTCAAGCAGTATTAGGACTACTTGACACAATTGGCCGTATATCTTCGCTTGTAGACCACCGATTTTATTGAAAGAAAGCTTATGCAGAAGGATAAGTCATTACCTTTACGAACAAGTAAAACTCAATACAATAAATAAGTGATATATTTGCCTAATACTATTTTCTAAATTATATATAATTTAATTGTTACAACCTGTATTTCCTACATTGTTTTACATCACACAAGGGCTTTTTAAGAGAATGGGTAGTTACTTCTGAAACGTACTGGATCGGATTAAACGACATGGCCGCGAATGACGAATGGTTTTGGGACGGTGAGGAGAACTTGCCGTTACCTTCTAGTTTTAACACGGACGGTTTACATTATGCGTAAGTACGGTTTCCCTCTTTTCTCATTTCTATGTGTATTTAAAGACCCATTTCACATTCTTCAGCACTCTGCTTCGAAACTTTCCCGTTACTGGCCAAAGAGGAGCGGATCATAGACTGTAGAAGCGGATTAAGCAATTTTTGGGAGGTCTTAATGTGAATTTCAAATTCACAACTTGAGTACTTGTCCAAATTCTACACATTCCTGAGCAGTGGCGTAGATTTCTTTTTGACATGGGGGGGGGGTGGGGTGGAAAACAATTCTTGAAGTATAGGGAATCCAGCCCCTTTTGGCCTTTTGGCGACAGAATAAGTTTATGGTACAAATGCGCGCGAATCGCACGAAAAATTTTGCCATATTGAAACTAAACTGGTGGAATATATTTGGGCTAAAATGGCCAAATATGAGGTTAATTTGGTCAGAAACCCACATACACGCGTCAACATTGGGGGATGATTGTATGGACCATATCCTCTAGCAAAATATTAGGGGGAATTTATCCCCCATCCCCCTGGGATCTACGTCTATGTTCCAGAACAAGCTGTTACATGACAAAAAGCTACATAATGCAACAATTATGTTGATGACATGTCTAGTGATACACTGATCCCCTTTTAATTTCAAGCCAAACAAATGAGGTAAAACAAAAAAAAATGCTATTTCATTCCAGCGCCTACAATGTGTGTATATAGCTCGCCGATTGTATTCGTACATGTATTATCGAGCGGCGCTTCACGCAGTTGGGACGTATAAATAAAATGTAAGACGAATAACGATATACACACAGTTTATACGTCACTGATTCAATGATACATGTACACAATGTGCTCACATTCACGAGACGTGTTAGCCATCATTCGGAATAAAACCGGAGATCTCCGGATTTAATTTAACATTATATACGTGGACATATCCTTAAAAACGTTCACCCCGAATAGCCAGTATATCGGGGGTAACATAACACGGTCAGCAGGGGAGAGCTCCAAACATGGCACGTGTAATAACCCTTTCCCTTCTACCATGCTGACAGTGGTATAAATAAGTTCAGGGAAAGAAAATTTATTACCCTCGATACTGGCTGGGGGGTAAAGTTTTTCAGGAAATATCCACGTAATGAAAACTTAACATTTAATGTTCATGCTTAGTCTTTCACGTGGTATTTTAGAACATCATTGGATATTACAATCATGCAAAAATATAAATTGGAGAAAAATTGAGGACGTCGCTGTAGAGCAAATTAAGGATTATGGGTAAAATGATTTTTAATTAAATACCCGTATAAGTGTATTTATCATGAACACAATGTACAACTAAGTTCAAACTGGTTTCATTTTAAAGGTACTTTAATGTTGACTTTGGCCATTAGAATAAACAATTGATGCGTATTTGCCTTTATATAAATATGATTGATATTAATATACAATTCTTATGTAGTTTTTATTTTTCTCTACCATCGTAATTACGTATGGTCCGACATACCTAGTTGGGACCAGGTTTGACAAAAACAGCTTGACACATTTTTATTATAAACTATGTGAAAGTTTGCCCATGGGAAAATGAACTTTAAAAAACAATAAAAACACAAAAGAAACATGGGTTTGGCAGCTATTTTCTCAATTTTTGAGGAGCCAGTACGCAAAAACCACAAGAAATTAGAACTTTCCTTTGAAATATGTTGGGTCAGCGGCGGCGGAACGATTCAGAAAGTGGGGGAAGCGGGCAGTTATCTGATGTATATAGAAGGGAGCGCACCACCATTAAACGCGCCCATTGAAATACACGGTAAAAGGCCTACATTTGGATCTCGTTTTGGCACTTGAAAAACGTATTTCAACTGTAAAGCTTGGTATCAAATTAAAGCTGATCATGTGTAGAATATTATTCTTTTAACGGAATATATTGCTAAGCACCGACTTTTTTTTAATTATTTTGCCGCAAAGAAAAATTGTGCAAATTCAACCCTAAAAAATCACTCAATTTTTGGAAACCGGACGTTGTTCAAATTCGCGCCAGAGCTTCAACTCTGAAATAAAAATTTGGAACTTTTTCTCAGATTTCGTCATGTATACACTTGTCGGAAGCAAATGAGCTGAAAACAGGCAAAAATTGACTATACGTTTAGAAAATAAAGCCGCAACAAGCTCAAATTAAGCGGTGGACTATATATTTTAGCCGAATTTCACTGTTACATTATAAATCGTGGAGTGATTTGGTGGTGCGCCCTTACTGTAAATAATGTCAGTGAAGCGTCCATCGCGGTGCGCTTGCGCGACGCAGGGGTTGGCTTAGGGGGAATGTCCCCCCCCCCCCTCAGAAGTGAGAAACGTTTGCAAAATGAAAGCCCAATTGAAGCCATTTGGTACTGTGGACCATATTTTGGTACTATTATTGTGTTTGAAATGAAGGCCGTGTTACGATTCAAGAACATGTTTTCACTATTATTGTATAAATTATTGCTTTAAACATAGTGCTCCTGTTGGGTGTCCAAACCAGAAGCGAAAAGGGGTGTGAGGGGTATATTCAGAAGTGAACATTTTTGCAAACTGAAGGCCCAATTGAAGCCATTTGGAAGACCATTTGGGCACTATTTATTGTATACAATTTTGTTTGAAAAATAGGCCCAAGTTTTCACTATTATTATTACAGTATAGATTATTGCTTTAAACATAGTGTTGGGTGTCCAAAGCAGAAGCGAAAAGAGGGATTTGTTTACCCATACACAGGCATGACAGGGGGTTTGGAAAATTTTGCAAAATGAAACTCCAATTGAAGCCATTTGGTGCATCATTTTTACACTTTTGAATTGATTATTTATGTTCACCCAGACATGTGACACACATCACATAATGGGTTTGATTAAAGGGGAGGAGCGGACGAAAAAGTGGAGGGGCCACAGGCCCCCTGCTCCCCACCCGGTTCCGCCGCCGATGTGTTGGGTTGACATAAATCTCCACCTAATATCAAAAAGTTTATGTGAGTGTGATCATCTATGGTGTGACTAGATTATGAACATAGATAGTGAAGGAGCTCCTTCACTATCTATGCTATGAAGTAGGAAAATCACCTTTTACCCGAACTCACACGAATGCACAACACAAATACACTGTTTGATTAAGCTAACAAAATCTGAGTCTTTAATTGAAAGTTAAATATTATTGGTACATATAACAACAATTGCATATACAATAAAATCACACAATCACAGTTTTATTCTATCAGTACTTAACCAGCGGTCTTCTTGTTGGTGATCCTAGAGTTCTTGCAATGTTCTGGACGACTGATGTATATATCCTTATTCACTTGTCCTGCGAAGATCAGCGAAGTCCATTGTACACTTGCGTTTATATCTTTGCGTATGAAATCCTCACACTAAAATGATGCTGCTTAATAATAATAATAATAATAATAGCGACAAGGCACATAGCCACTCAATTGAGAGCGCTCAAGGCACTAAAACAAAACAAAACAAACAAACAAACTAACAAGACAAAGAAAACTGGAACTAAATTAAGAAACATAACTTAAGAATTACAGAATGTCTCTGACATAAGATGAGTTTTTAACAACTTTTTAAACACAGTTACATTTTTAGCAGTTCTAATATAAATAAGCAGTTTATTCCATACACGTGGAGCTGCGATTGCAAAGGATCTGTCACCCCATGTGCGGTTGGATTTTCTTTCTTGAAGAAATTGCAGGTTTCCAGATCGAAGCGTACGGGTGGGAACATAATGTAAAAGGAGTTCAGATAAATATAAATGAGCAATATCATTAATACATTTATATACAATCAACATAAGTTTAAAAACAATTCTTTGTGTGACAGGAAGCCAATGCAGTTCCTTTAGGATTGGCGTGATATGGCAATATTTTCTGGTGAAAGTAAGAATTCGAGCGGCAGTGTTTTGAATTTTCTGAAGGCGATAGAGTTGGTTTGCTGGTAATCCATAAAGAAGTGCATTGTTGTTATCCAAACGAGAAGAGATGAATGAGTGAATAATTTGTTCAGTAGCATCGCGACTTATTTGCGGATCCGGCTGATGTTACGTAGTTGAAGCGCTGAACAACCAATGACATTAGAGATATGAGGTTGCATGGTCATGTGAGTGTCAAAAAATGCACCTAAATTGCGTGCTTTGGAAGATAAGGCAATTGCAGAGTCACCGATGCAAACATTTTCAATGTTGATTTTAGAGAGCTGTTGGTGGGATCCGAACAGAAGAAATTCTGTTTTATCATCATTTAACTTCAAGAAGTTTGATTTCATCCAATTACGGATTTCACTGATACAAATTTCAAGAGAAGCAATTGCAGAATTAGCACTATGTTGAGAAGATTCAAATGATAAATAAAGTTGCGTGTCGTCCGCATAAACATGATAATTCAATTGATGGCGAAGAATGATAGCCCGTACAGGGTAGGTGTAAATAGTAAACCACTGAGGTCCAAGTACAGAGCCTTGAGGCACAGAATAATCAAGAATGGTAGAATGAGAAGTAGCATTGCCAATGCGAACATATTGCGGCCTATTTGTAAGATATGATTTACACCAGTCCAGGGCAAAATCTTGAATGCCAAGATAATAGTGAAGACGGGAAAGAAGAATATTATGGGCAACAGTGTCAAATGCAGCACTTAAATCGAAAAGAATCAAAGCTGTGATTTGGCCATTGTCAAGTGATGTGAGAATGTCATTATTAACTCGAAGAAGAGCAGTTTCTGTTCCGTGGTAGTGTTTATAAGCTGATTGATAGGGATCTGATAGGGAAAATTTATTGATAAACAATTCTTTCAATTGTCTTTCCAAGAAATTTGAGATTGGAGATAGGTCGGTAGTTTTTGAAGATTTCTTTATCCAAAGTAGGTTTTTTAATAAGAGGACGAACATATGCAGTTTTTTGACTTTGTGGAAAAATTCCTGTAAGAAGCGATTTGTTGACAATGTCAGTAATATATGGCACAAAAATATCAATGATGTCCTTAATTAGAGATGTAGGTAGAGGATTGAATTCACATGATTTCGATGGTGATTTCATGATGACTTTTCTAACCTCATCACAATCAGTGGGTGCGAAAGAATTCAATTTTGGTACAGACGAGCATGGATTTGATGTAGCACAGATAGGTTTGATAATGAATGTTTTCCGAATGGTTTCTATCTTCTCACGGAAATAATCAGCAAATTTAATTGCAAGTGATTCATCAGAATCAGAAGACGGTAGTACAGTTATTTTAGATTTTTGAAGAAGTCTGTCAATGACATTGAACAGTTTCTTTTGATCACCCGCACTTTCACTAACTTGTGAAGAATAATATTCCACTTTTGCATTTTGGATCATATTTTTCACCAGGGCACGTTGATTTTGATATTCCAGCCTGTAAACTTCAAGTTTCCCATTATTTCGCCACTTTCGTTCAAGCTGACGCCGTTTCTTCCTGGCTGCGCGAATATCATCATTAAACCATGGAGATTCAGTGCAAAGTTTGACGGCACGGGTTTTGGCAGGAGCATGTTTGTTAAGTGTTGATTGAAGCACATTTTCATAACTTTCCACACAAGAATCAATATCATTATTTGAAAAATCAGTGTTAGAAAGACTGTTAATAATATCGCTACAGAATTTTTCAGAATCAATATTTTTGAGACGCCGGGTTGTTATTTTCACTTTAGGCACAGACGGTCTCTTCAAGTGGAAATTGGCAAGTATAGAAAAATGGTCAGAAAAACCGGGATTTTTTCTCCAATCACTTATCTTCTTGCACTGCTTTCTCCAAAAATATCTCCTTGCGCTGCTTTCTCCAAATATTTATCTCCTTGCGCTGCTTTCTCCAAAAATATATGAGGAAGAGCACATTTGTGTACTCGAAATCTCCTTCGTTGCTTTGGTCTGTTGTACTCTTGTAGGCATACTACAAACAGAACAAATTTGGTTGATTCCATTTAGGTGTAACACTAGTGGAAATTTAAAATGAGAATTCTTTCAAAGCGATGAGAATTGGACAACACTACGAGAATTGAAAATATTCTTATATTGAATGAGCTTTACTAATTAACGTGTCAACAAACTATCACAAATGGTCGTGCTTCATTTTCTCATAAGGAATTATTATGATTACCTTGTTTTGATGCAAAACACATACATTACCGGTACGTTATTATTTGCGTCCAAATTGGTATTAAATGTAAGGAAGCCATAACCAGTATCCATGATATCTGGAGACATTATACTACACCCGGGGGGAGGGTGGGGGGCACATAAAAACATTTTGGTGGGTATGCTCCCCCGGAATGTTGAGGTGGTGGGTCTTTGAGAGCTGACGGCGTACCGATAAAAGTGGGTCTTTTGGAGCTGCGAACAAGTAAAACGGGGACTTTTGGAGCTGCGAACAGCCCAGTTCAATTCTTTCTTGGCTGGAAATCGCCTGAAAAAACCTTTCAGAGCTGAAATAATCAAAATCAAGGGTCTTTCGGTGCTCTATTTTGGTCATCTTGGTCTATCATTACTCGTTGACTGCCGATAAAACGCCCAATAAAGACTTAGTCACCGGACCGCGCCGGCCAGTTAAAGTACATGCCCTATCACACCACTCCATACCATACATAAATTCTCCCAGTCACATTTCCCAAATATGAAATTTAAAAAAGTCAAATTTTAATTTACTTCTTTTAAAGGTTGGCAGAGGCGGGGTTCGAACTCACGGCGCAACGCTTAGTACTCATGAGCCTAGCGCCTTAGACCACCGTCGTCCATGCACTTGTCTTGTTGTTATTCATTTGAAACTTATTTAAAAATATAATCGCTACCACGTGACAAGCAAAGACAGAAAACGTATTATATTTTGGAATTTTATCATTAATGTGTATTATAATAGAGCTACCATTATTTATATTGTTGAATTCTCAAGCGCATCATTTCGAATTGGGTTTTATTCCTAAAGCCCGATACTGACTCCACCTGTACATTTTAATTTCATCGCGGGATGCTGAGATGTTTGAAAAGCATCGCAGCATCGCATACCGCTGCGAAGTGGAGTCAGGATCGGGCTTAATTCGAACCACCAGCATCCATGGTTCGATGTAGAGAGTCTTTCCTATTCAGAGGAAATATTGCAATTACACACATTATTGCCTTTTAACAATAACCAATGACACTAGCACGTAATTCCAGTCAAGCACCAATCTTTAATCCTATTGTTGAAGAGGATAATAAGCTTATACTTATGTATAGCATTCGTAAAAAAGCTTAAGTCTTTGTTTGCTTTGGTTAAGTCCTGTTCAAGTGGTGGATTAACCAACAATTAACCATGAGGGGACATTCCTTAACCTCGTTCAGTTGGCGATGATTTGAAGTGACCGCCAATTATGACCATTTGATATTTAATAGGGGCCTACCAGCAATGTGGAAAAAAGAAATAATGTAGTGCCAAAATAATGTACCCTTTTACGGAAGGAGCAAAGTTTAACAAGTTACAACTCCGCTTCTGCAGTACGAATGTCAGCGGCGAATGTCAGGTTATTATTTCCCAGTCTTGGAAAAAAATTGCAGGCAGAGGTGGGAATCGATCTCGGTACCTCCCGGTTAAAAAGCACTGTGCAAAACCACTAAGCCAACTAAATATCTGTCGTGAGATGCTTGACATTAATCTTTGATATTGCTGAATGGAACAAATCGCGGAATTAAATCAGTAATAAAAGAAGTAGATTCTTATTTAGCGGCCAAATTGGATAAAAGGGGAAATATTTGTCCCTGCTCTAAAGAAAATATAGGTTAGAAAATTATCAAATAAATTTAAATTAAAAATTGAGACTTTATATTTATTTATTTCACAAGGCGGCATTTTCACAGACAAACACTGTATACGCTAAAAACTCGACCTTCATTACTAGATGATGGCATAGCTCAGTGTTAGAGCATCAGACTGGTAATGTCAATATCGTTGGTTCGAATCCGCCTGCCAGCAATGGTTATTATGATTTTAATGCTACGCTACAATTTGTTCAATTTGTTTTCATTTATTTATTTATTTATTTATTTATTTTATTCATTCATTCATTCATTCATTCATTCATTCATTCATTCATTCATTCATTCATTCATTCATTCATTCATTCATTCATTCATTCATTTATTTAAATAATTTGATATATTTGAAAGGGGTATTTGAGCAATTTGAAATTTGTACCCCGTATAATCATATGGGGTCATTTTGAACCCACCCCCTCCCAAATTGCCAAAACCTATGAGTCTAAAATACATAATGATCATAATGACAGTACGTCAATCATGAGTGAACACCGGTTGGTCACTGCATTTATTTGGGAATGGGTAGGCACTGCAGCTTGATTCACCATCCACAACATGATAATGTGTGCACATGCTACATTATACACTTGTAGGCCTATGTTGTTGTTGGTGTATAAGTAATGGGCCTTGCAATTGAAATGCCTCAAGCTTTTAATCCGATATGCAGATTTTCTATTTGTTTTCATGAATTGGAAGACATTCTTTGATGTATTACTGAGCTCAATGATCTGAAATTACTGGAGTGTGAGGTCAGCATAGTATTTTATTAACAGAAAGTATAGAGGCCCTGCATGAAATTATCGATTGGCTCCAAACAAAGGATTTGAGCCGGTGTCCTTCACCGTAGTTATGGCGGAGTGCAGTCCATTCAATCAAATGTTGTCATCAACCTATTTGATTGCAATCATGCTTTTGTTGAATGCATTTGAGTAGTCCGCCATATTTACGGGATGATATGTCACATGCAAGGCCTCTATTCTCCAAATTCATTTCCTAATGTATGTGAGAATGATACAATAATGACATGATGAACATAGTCATTGATGCATCAGTTTTAAAATAGACTAGGCGGTTACCATATTTGGCGGTTCTCGGTTGGGCGCGATTACCAGACTGATGGTGACATGTCCATATGACAGTTTTTACTAATTTGACCTCAGATGACCCCTGGCGACCCCAAAATGACCTTCCAAAAATTTGGCTCTAAATGTTGACTGTACCCACCAAGTTTCATGCCCATACGACAGTTTGTAGTGATTTGACCTCAGATGACCCCTGGGTGACCTTGGATGACCCCAAAATGATCTAAACTTATAACTCTAAATGTTGACTGTACCCACCAAGTTTCATGCCCATATATGAGTTTTTACTAATTTGACCTCAGATGACCCGTGGTGACCTTGGATGACCCCAAAATGACCTTCAAAAATGTTGTTTTAAATGTTGACTGTACCTACCAAGTTTCATGCCCATACGACACTTTTTAGTGATTTGACCTCAGATGACCCCTGGGAGCGGACCCCGGTGTCAGATGACTTTAAAATGAACATAAACATCTTCTTGACAGGACAGAACTACACCCACCCACCGAGTTTGAGCCCCTGTACGACCTAGTTTCATGTCCATATGACAGTTTTTAGTCATTTTACCTCAAATGACCCCTGGGAGGGGGCCCTGGGTCGGATGACTTAACGAACATAAACTTCTTCTTGCCAGGACAGAACTACATCCACCCACCGAGTTTGAGCCCCATACGACCTACGACGGCCTCACATTAGCAGTCACAGACAAAACCTAAATCTATACAGAATATATCCATTACTCGTCTCGAAAGAGCTCAAAATAAATAACTTAGAAAATTTTCTTGATGTCCTTTAACATGTTTCCATAGTTAACCATCGTTAGCCATGGATATCTATGCTGTAGAACTGACCGGTGACTAGTTAACCATCGTTAGCCATGGATATCTATGCTGTAGAACTGACCGGTGACTAAGTCCGATTTATTGGGACGTTTAGAAAAAATTTCAATTCTCAGACTGTTTGTCCATCTCATTGCTTTTAAAGAGTTCTCATTATAATTTCTAATAATGTAAGATGGGACATGTGTAAAACGTTACAAATATGGCAAACAAATTAACACATTTAATATTATAAGATCGTCCATTTATGGCTTTAATAGAGATGTATTGTTGTTAATATATATATAGGCCTTTTTCTGGAGGTCAGCCCGACTCAGGTAGTACACAATGTGTTCGCTGGCTTGTGAGCCCTACTGCCGATGGAACGTGGAACGATGTATCATGCGGTGGCACTGAAGATTACATCTGTCAAATATGTAGGTATAGCTAATTATATTCCGTGATGTTGAATAAATCTAATAAAATACTAAAATGATGAGCTCTGTCTGTCTGTCGGGGTGTCGGTGTGTCTGTCTCTGTGATGTGTGTCTATCTGTTTGGCTATGCATGGGTTTCGCTCCCGGTTTCGCCGCGCTTCGACGTAGGCCTATCGATGCGATATTTCGGAAATAGGAAGGTACCTGGGTTTTTTTAAACGTCATCAGAGGTAAAAGGTCACTGAGGATTCAAATTTTAACATTTGAAAAGTGGAATCGTTGATGTGAGGGGAATGTCGAAGTCATCCAAGGTCAAAAGTCATATCCAAATGAGCTTAAAGTTAGTGAAATTAATCATCCATATGAGAGGAGTATGAACAATATCAAATCAAGGTCATTCAAGGTCTAAGGTCATCCATAGGTTAAATGTTATTAAAGCATGTCCGATTGGCCTCAAACTTGGTGACGAAAAAAAACCCAATCATATGGTTTCAAACGTTCAAGTTTGCCAGATTGGGCTTCAACTTGGTACAACAAAATTTTCAGTATGGGGAGAACATGTCAAAAGTTCAAGAGGGTCATCAGGGGTCAAACAGTATAGCTGTATTTCAAGAGGGTCATCAGGATTCAAATAATATAGTTATCATGCTGCTGGTGCTCTCACAACTACAGGTGCAAAAGTAATGACAAGTTTACGATATTAATTTGTTGGTATGCTGTAGGCCTACTATGCAAAGGTCATTTACCCACGGCACTGCAATGTTGCTTATGAACCACAAGACTTTTAGTCACCGTAACTTTTAGTTTACCCATGCAGAAATGAATGGCTATATAATTATAGTCTCCTGTTCTCTTTAATTTATAAACATAACACATCCGTATCCATACACTGACAAGAAAAGCAATATCTTAAAGACACTAAACCTTTATTACCAACAGTGTACTCCGGTCATATAGAAGCGCTTTTATAAATACGCACGTGACCAATGGGCACGACATACCAAGACCAGCAAGCGTGACTAAATCCTCATGCATTGACCACTGTACAGAAAGGGATAGGAATTCCACAGATAAATATCATCAAATTTAAGTATTAATTGAATTGCAAAATTATTACACATTTTGCAATTCCGAATTTGTAATATGTTATCAAAAACAACTTTTTTAAAGTATTTAACGACGGAAAAAAATCAACGACGGAAACGTTTACAATATAATCACAAAGTTGAAAAAAAATATACAATTTTGCTGCACAGCAGTCTCATGTTGTACCGCCTTTGCATTGAAATGCATAGAAAGACCACTCGCTATGTAGAAGGTCACTTCGAGACTTACTGTCTATAAGCTGTTATGGCAGCGCGGAGGTGGTCACGTGCGTATTTATAAAAGCTCATTTATAACCGAAGTACACTGACCAAGCAGGCAATAGCTGGATAATGTTGTGCTGCGTATTTTGATACCTTATTCGGCACAATGCGACTTTACTCTCCCAACT
Organism: Amphiura filiformis; assembly: GCF_039555335.1. Lineage (NCBI taxonomy): Eukaryota > Metazoa > Echinodermata > Ophiuroidea > Amphilepidida > Amphiuridae > Amphiura > Amphiura filiformis. The sequence goes on along the minus strand of NW_027305493.1, from coordinate 1,258,723 downwards.
TCTTATTTCAGTCACACAAAACCATTGTTTGAAAAGTATAACACATTGAACATTTTTTAGATGTATGACAAAGAAGTGGGTATTTGTATGTACAAGTATAAGAACGGTTTACTTCCACAATCATTTGATCATGTATGCACTGATTTAGAAAGCGTCCATACTTTACCATAGTTCATAGGCCAGGGTTCATAGGTCAGGGTTCACAGGCTAGGGTTCACAGGCCAGGGTTCACAGGCCAGGGTTCACTGGCCAGGGTTCACAGGCGAGGGTTCACAGGCTAGGGTTCACAGCTCAGAGTTCACAGGCCAGGGTTCACTGGCGAGGGTTCACAGGCCAGGGTTCACAGGCCAGGGTTCACAGGCTAGGGTTCACAGGCTAGGGTTCACAGGCCAGGGTTCACTTGCCAGGGTTCACAGGCCAGGGTTCACTGGCCATGGTTCACTGGCCATGGTTCACAGGCCATGGTTCACAGGCTAGGGTTCACAGGCTAGGGTTCACAGGCCAGGGTTCACAGGCCAGGGTTCACAGGCCAGGGTTCACAGGCCAGGGTTCACTGGCCGGGGTTCACAGGCTGGGGTTTACAGTCCAGGGTTCACAAGCCAGGGTTAATGTGTCATGAAAAACTTTCACAGGCCAGGGTTCACAGGCTAGGGTTCACAGGCTAGGGTTCACAGGCTAGGGTTCACAGGCCAGGGTTCACAGGCCAGGGTTCACAGGCCAGGGTTCACTTGCCAGGGTTCACTTGCCAGGGTTCACAGGCCAGGGTTCACTGGCCATGGTTCACAGGCCATGGTTCACAGGCCATGGTTCACAGGCTAGGGTTCACAGGCTAGGGTTCACAGGCCAGGGTTCACAGGCCAGGGTTCACAGGCCAGGGTTCACAGGCCGGGGTTCACTGGCCGGGGTTCACAGGCTGGGGTTTACAGTCCAGGGTTCACAGGCCAGGGTGAATGTGTCATGAAAAACTTGAATAACACATTGAACATTTTTAGATGTATGACAAAGAAGTGGGTATTTTTATGTACAAGTATAAGAACGGTTTACTTCCACAATCATTTGATCATGTATGCACTGATTTAGAAAGCGTCCATACTTTACATATGTAAACGATTCTTTTCTCATATATTTATATTTTTGCTTTGTGTGTGTGTGTGTGTGTTCTCGGCCACCGCTCTTGTCATGTCTTGTTTGTATGTTTGTTTGGTTTTTGATTGTTTAACTTAATTGTCAGGTGGTGCAACATTTTCTCAGGCTTTTGCTTTTAGTTGCACCTCCTCCATCTTGTTTTTATATAAAGTTGTTGGTGTTATTATGTATGTGATTTTTGATGGAAATAAATTGAATATGAATATGAATATGAAGATCTTATAAGAAGACATAGCATGCTCTCTTTTCCCGTTCATTGGTATAACTGGAGGGAATAAAGTCGCTATGTGCTGAATATGGTGTCAAAATACGCAGAACGGACTCGATATTGTTTCTTGTCTAAAGGTAAAGCTAAAAAATGGGTTCATAGGCCAGGGTTCATAGATCAGGGTTCACAGGCCATGGTTCACAGGCCAGGGTTCACAGGCCAGGGTTCACTGGCCAGGGTTCACAGGCCAGGGTTCACAGGCCAGTGTTCACAGGCGAGGGTTCACTGGTCAGGGTTCACATGCCAGGGTTCACAGGCTAGGGTTCACATACCAGGGTTCACAGACCAGGGTTCACTGGCCAGGGTTCACAGGCTAGGGTTCACAGGCCAGGGTTCACAGGCCAGGGTTCACTGGCCAGGGTTCACAGGCCAGGGTTCACAGGCTAGGGTTCACAGGTCAGAGTTCACAGGCCAGGGTTCACTGGCGAGGGTTCACAGGCCAGGGTTCACAGGCCAGGGTTTACAGGCTAGGGTTCACAGGCTAGGGTTCACAGGCCAGGGTTCACAGGCCAGGGTTCACTTGCCAGGGGCCAGGGTTCACAGGCCAGGGTTCACTGGCCAGGGTTCACAGGCCAGGGTTCACAGGCCAGGGTTCACAGGCCAGGGTTCACAGGCCAGGGTTCACAGGCCAGGGTTCACAGGCTAGGGTTCACAGGCCAGGGTTCACAGGCCAGGGTTCACAGGCCAGGGTTCACAGGCCAGGGTTCACTGGCCGGGGTTCACAGGCTGGGGTTCACAGGCCAGGATTCACAGGCCAGGGTGAATGTGTCATGAAACGGAAAGTCTTGTTATGCTCTCACAAACTCGGAAACAATCAAAACTGTTGGTCCACTTTTTGTTTCCCATTCCATTTATATGTTTTTATGTATCTTAATAAAATCTATTTTGTTCAAATTCCAGCTCTTTGTCCGACCGAATACCGGCTTTTTGGCGATCGGTGCTTATTCTATGAGGAAGATGAGGTTAACTGGGATGCCGCACAAGATGTATGTGACGATGAAGAGTATGGCAATCTTGTGACTGTCGACTCTGTGTACATGCAGGTAAACAAAGCACTACGAATGCTGAATTAAATAATTTGTCAACAACACTCCCTATTTCCTTGCACAGTACGACAGCAACTTAGCTCACTTCCGGTAATTTTTACCTGCGTGACCTCTGTTGTTACGTAACGCAATGTTGAAAATTAGGTGGCAAATACGGTTTTTTAGAAAACATCAAAAAAAATGGAATACACGAGTCGTTTCTCCCTTCATTTCCATATTGAGCCCATAGATAAGATATGAAACATGAGTATAAGGCAAAGAATAACGTGTAAAAGTTGAATTATTGTGGAAAAAAATGAATGCTTTTGGTGCGCGAAGTAAAAAAAAAATGAGAGAAAATGCATGTCACGATCACTAAAATGGTTATATCTGCAGCTTTGAGGAAACGCCGGTCTAATGCTTTTCTGTTGTGATAAACATTAATTAACCACAAACTCCAAAAACACCTGGTACTCCCTCGTGCTCCCACTCACACCCAGGGCTGTCAACTCTCACGCATTGGCCGTGAGTCTCACGCATTGGGTCAGTTTCTCCTTGGCTGACGCCAAGGCAGTATAATCTCACGCCTAGGTAGTAAATCTCACGCAAAAAGCTGGAAAATGATTAATATCTCACGCATCGTCATGAATAATTTGTTGCTCCTACCCCCCCGCTTTTCACATTCCCGAGCGCCTTGCCTCAAATAATCATGGAACAAAATGAACATTGGTGTCGGCAAATCCCGGTACGCCTGTGTCTCACGCCAAGCAATTCCAAAAAATTGACAGCCCTGCTCACACATAAAGAGATCATATAAATTATATAAATAGGCTAATGACACTGTTTAAAAGCACTAAAAATGGCAAGTGCAAAAGGATAACTACTGATTCAATAAATTAATAAATTATGGTACTGGACTATTAGCAAACCTGGATATTCTGACTGGAATTTATGATATTGCACTTGAATTGCGGAGATTTCTACCATGGGCTTCAAACCTAGTGGGGGGAATGAGATGACTAGTACGAGCATTGGTTGATAGCCCTTCAGCAAATGAATGACAGAGTAATTCTCTTCTGTTAGTTAAAAAATCAAGATTGCATAATTATAATGGCTCACTTTAATACTGAACAATTCTGATTCTGGAATCTACCAGTTTATTGATAGCGAACCACGAACATCCGACTATGGACTTTGAATTTTAAGCAGAACTTTGCCCGTGACTTTGCTCTCTAAAAACACACTGTCAAGCATACTTGTTTATCAGTCCATTAACCACAAGTACTAAGCATGGTATAGTACAAGACGCGCTAGATGTTTGATGAGAGATTAACTTTCGCGTCAACACAAAAGCGCCGCAAATACCACAGATAGTTGTGTACGGTGTAGTTAATGGTAATGGCGCGGGCCCGGAAGATTTAAACCATAGCGAGATATGGGCGACCAATCACAAGGCAGATCCATTTAAAGATGCATTACATCATGGCCAATTTTAGTTAGGCCAGAAATTAGCCTAACTCTCCATAGAGTCCCGTGTTAAAAATCTTAACTGCAAGGCAAAGTCAGTAGTCCACTTGGGAAGCTAACAAACAGAGGGAGTGCGGTGACTGAAAAGATCAGATACAGATGTGAAAATCTATCAGTTGCACACAAATCAATATAAATCAGAGTTTTATGCTTAAATGTAATAGCCAGAGTATGCAAAATGGGCAAGTGGACTACGGAGAAGTCTATATAAAGGTCATGAAAACGTTTTTAAAACATTGAAAATATTTTGGGCAAACATTTTTCGCAAAATATTTTTTCAACCCAAAAATAACATTATGTTTAGAAAGTTTTGTATCAAGTTTTCAAGAATGTTTTTGGAATGTTATTAACCCGACATTAAAAAGTTTTCTGTAAAACATTTTTGTTTGCTGAGCAGTAGATTATCAAAACATGTTTTTTAAGGTTATGAAAACGTTTTATACTCTTAATATATCCTTTATATAACCCGACATTTAAACGTTTTCTGACAACCTTTTATAACCTTTTGCGAATGGTGTCGAAAACGTTTTGTGTTTGCTGGGTATATATCTCTCAGATACCAGGGATCGATGGATGTATGTGGTATAACTGATGTTATACGAGTCGTACTGACTCAAGGCCAAAATCACCTCTTACCCAAATTCACACGAATGCACAACACAAATACACTGTTTGATTAAGCTAACAAAATCTAAGTCTTTAATTGAAAGTAAAGATATGATTGGTACAATATATGACAACAAATGCATACACAAAAATAATCACACAATCACAATAATATTTTTACTACTCAGTACTTAACCAGCAGTCTTCTTGTAGGTGATCTTAGAGTTCTTGTAATGTTCTGGACGGCTGATGTAAATCACTTGTCCTGCGAAAATCGGCGAAGTCCTTTATACACTTGCATATCCTTGCGTATAAAATCCTCAGACAAAAATGGTGCTGCTTTCTCCAAACATTTATCTCCTTGCGCTGCTTTCTCTAAATTTAACTCCTTGCGCTGCTTTCTCCAAACTTAACTCCTTGCGCTGCTTTTTCCAAAACTGGTGCTATTTCCAACTTTCACACAATATCTCCAGGAAGCAGGACTGCGATGCAGATGCTGTGATACAGATCAACACTATAAACTGTGAAGAATTATGTTTACATTCTCTTATATATCAAGCACTGGGAAATCCCATTATTTTAATAGCCAAATGTGATCTTGGGAATTCCCAAGTCTTAATTATAACATTAACCTTTCACATGACATCACTTCCTGAGGGGAATCCCATGACATCACCTCCTGAATCCATATGATGTCATCTTCACTTGTCAATCTCAGGGGAATTCCCATATGATCCAAAATTAGAAATGATTCAATTTGTTTTTGATCAAGTTCATGCCAAGAAAGGGGAATCCCTAACATGTCTCATGAAATATATAGATTTTAATTGTAAACAAAGATAAATCATCAAATTAAATTACTCAGGGCACATCACACTGACTATATATTTAGGGAACTTTGGCCACATTCTGTTGATACGGGAAAAGTGTTAATTCAAAAGAATGCGATGGGTGTCAATCTGGCCTGAAAATGCGTCATTCGCCAGATTTCGTTGATTACAGCAAATTTCATACATGAACAAAAAACATATCCAGCACATTTCATATCTGCCTAAACTCTTCAAGTAGAATAAATAACCTCATCTCTTTTTCTGAAAAGAGCCACGTGTTGAAGGTCATCACAACAAAGTCATGTACATGCATCATAGCACCCAGTTTTGATTTGCTGTTTCAAAATATTGCAATTAAACAATAGTTATTTCAAATATGAGACACAAAAACCAAAATCTAGTTCAAACAGTCATTATATTTATAAAGTTATGGTAAACTTTCCATGGTAGAGATTGGGGCCAAGACATATTACACCTAAATTAAGTGTAAATTTAGGATTGAAACCGCTATGGCGTAAAAAAAAGAACATTTTAGTCATACGCGACTTTAAGCTGAAGGGGAAATAACAAAAGGTGTTAAAAGCGCACTCAATGAAACAATGAAATACATTGTTGCCAGGAGTGCATGTCACAAATATTGGTCATTTTTGTTACGGTATTTCGATCAGGTGGGGGCAACTTTTATTCCTTTCCCCGGTTTGTATGCCACTGATATAAAGGCTAATGCATTCCAATTAAAAGGGCATTTCGTGATCCACAGCATCATCCCCCACTTTTCCAAAAAAAAGTTGAGCTTTTTATATCACTGGAAACCTCTGACTACATAATGTTTATATACCAGAACGAAAGTACAACACATTGTCTATGGAGCAGTGTAATCATTGGTAATACACATAATCATGCATAACTCGCAAACGCAAAATCGGAGTCAACTGACATTTTGGGAATATGCTTTTTTCGTGGATATCTACTGAAAAATGTAAGGATGTAAATGTGAGGATGCTAGGATCACGAAATACTCCTTTAAGGAGTTTTTAAATTTAAATTAAAATCCATGCGTACTATTCTTTGGCTCACCTCAAGTTCGGTAGTGACGGCAATTGAATGGTTTTTCGCGGTTCCGCTGCAAGTGTGCTGACAAACACTGTAAAAAATTATCGTAAATTAACGGAGGCCTATATTTCGAAATTTCCTGTAATTTTACAGGAACCAGCCGTAAGCAAAACAGCTTTTTGTGATAAGAACCACCTACCTACCTTCACACCCACCCACACACCTACATGTATAAATACTACACACCCATGTGTATCACTAACTCCCACATAATCCTGCTTTAAACACACACTGAAAGTAAAATTTAAATTCCGTAATACAGGCTGAGTCAAAAAGAAGTAAACTCATGTTTGAGGGGCTGTAACTCGAGATCTGTAAGGAATCTGCTAAAAATGAAAATACCACTGGAAAGAGCAAATTCTACACGTCTAAATAAAAGAAAGAATTGTTGCAATTGCTCACAGCAAACTCAAGTTATACTCATTTGAATACAACCACCCATTTTTGTAGCTGCACACGGTTTCACTTCCCAAGTAGGGGTCTACCTATTATATTGATTGGTAAGGCGCGATATTCAAATGCAAATAAAGTTCTGTGGCAGGTGTGGTTTCGATCAATAATATTTACATGTTAAAGGGCTCTTTTCAATATGAATTTTACCTTATTGCACTACATTATAGTAAAACGGGCCAAATGACAACATGACACCACAATTTACCGCACGTGTCTGTCGACGAAGTATCATGAAACTAAGAGTCCCACTGAAGTTCAGTGTCTTTTTCGTCTCCAATTTCCTACAGCTAACCGGGTTTTATGTAAGGGAGCAGACGAGCAGTATAAATAAGAATATGAACAAGCTCAATGTGCATGGGACACTAGGGAACAGATAGCAGGAAGCTTCAAGCAGACCACGAACTGCTAGATCACAAGTGAACATTGCTAGAGTTAGACATGCGTTACAGCAAGACCAAAGATCAGCTCAAATCTTTACCTAACATTCCCCAATCAAGCTTCTGCCGGATCGTTCGTAAAGACTTGAATTGGTATCCCTACAAACTATAGTACTGCCATGGACTTTGTTGAATATTAATTAAAAGCAAACGTTGTCTTTTCAACAATAAATCCTTTTAGCACTTTGCTGATTCGTCGAAATTGAAATGGATGAAAATCAATCAGCCGTGTGCAGCTACAAAAATGGGTGGTTGTATTTAAATGAGTATAACTTTAGTTTGCTGTAAGCAATTGCAACAATTCTTTTATTTATTTAGACGTGTAGAATTTGCTCTTTTCAGTGGTATTTTTATTTTTAGCAGATTTCTTGCAGATCTCGAGTTACAGCTCCTGAAACATGAGTTTACTTCTTTTTGACTCAGCCTGTATTACTGGTCTCCGTACTTTTACGGGAACCAGTAGAATTAACGGAATTTTTACTTTCAGTGTGTTTAAGCAGGATTAAGTGGGAGTTAGTGATACATATGGGTTTGTAGTATTACATGTAGATGTGTGTATTGTGTGGGTGGGTGTGAAGGTAGGTAGGTGGTTCTAATCACAATAGGGTGTTTTGATTACGGCTGGTTCCCGTAAAATGACGGGAAATTTCGAAATACGGGCGTCCGTTAATTTACGGCCATTTTTTGAAACAGTGAACCGCCCTTTTAATATACATATCTTACTTGTCACCAATGCTCTACAATTTTGGAGAAAAATGCATAAATAGGAACAAAATTGGGCAGGGGTGTAGTACCCCATTAAAGCATTTTGAAATTCAATCCGCTTGTGTGACCTTTCTACATCAGTACGCAATTTACGGACATCCATCAGGCCATTTTCATCGACTATAAGTCAAATTGTTTGATTATTTTACAGGGTGTCATCGAAGACTGGATGACCAACCAAGGCTCACCAGACACATGGATAGGGCTTAACGATCAAGATTCAGAAGGAAACTTTGTTTGGGTGGAAGACCCTGACACTACAATTTGGGCTGGTGGTCGACCGCCTCCTAATGACGCAGGAGCGCCAGTTAATAGTGCATATACGTAAGATCAATATCTTGTTGCTTATTTTGTAGTACTTTGGCTTTGACAACCCGGACATAACCGTCCTTAAATTAAAAACTGATAGACCATCACAAAAACATTGACATGCACTGATCATGACTTGCGAAATCAGTAATTGGTTATGCACCTCTGATGAAGCTTGAAACCAGGGGCGTAGCAAGAGCACCGGGGACCCATGGACAAGGAGCAGTACAGGCCCTTTAAACCAGGGCGTGATTTACCTTATCATGCTTATGGGGGCCCTGGGCCAGGCCAAAATTTCACGTGCCGAGGAAGTGGCCAAGTTTTGGTTTACGTATAATATAGAGGGGGACTAACATATTTAGTTCCGATGGTACTAGGACATTTGCTCAGGGCCCCTGAATGCTCGGGGCCCATGGACTTCGTCCACCCTGTCCCCCCGCTTGCTACGCCCCTGCTTGAAACTAAAATATCTTGATCCCAGATCCCAATTAAGTTAATTGCAATTTGTGTGGTACTGAAAACATGGTAAAACTACGAACATGATATGACAGATGATATTTACCTTTGGTAGATGTTATATTTATAGTATATAGTTCAATACATCATCTTGAATACCACTAACTCACGCTGTGGAATGGTCATTTTTAACTTGCATGCTCCCAGTGGCGCAGAAGTTTTTTTGACATGTGGGGAATGGGGGGATTCTGGTCAAATAGTGAATCCAGCACCTTTTGGCCACCGAATAAGTTTATGGTACAAGCGCGCAAAAAAGTTTGCTATTTTTAAGCTAAACTGATGAAATATGGTGCAAAAGTGGAATAAATGCGCGCTTTTGGAGCTCATGTGGGCAAATATGAGGTTTATTTGGTCAGAAACCCATATTCAGTGGTGAGGTGTCAACATGGGGGGGGGGGTGAGGGGTGATTGTATGGACCATCCCCCTGGTAAAATATTGGGGGATTTACCCCCTCCGGGATCTACGCCTATGCATACTCCTAAAACAACCTCCAACAACAATGACGATGTAATATATTTTCTTTGTCTATGTTCCTGTTGCTCATCATGTATTAATTTTACTTGAATATAATCTTAGGCAAACTATACGTATTTTGTAAAAGATCTACATTATCGCTATATTTTGTTTGCAGGAATTGGGGCGGCACCAATCCAGACAATTCAGGTACAGGTGGTTCTGATTGTGTAAGACATGATTCCTCAGGACAAGATGCTTGGTTTGATAATTCATGTACCACCGTGGAAGATTACACCTGTCAAATAGGTGAGAACCACAGCAGCAGATAGGTGCATCCCATCATGCTCTGCAGTACCACAGTAGAACTGCACATGCCATAGAAAGTGTACACAAAATCCATCACTTCAACTTCAAATTACTTGCTTATATCAGGGGAGTTAACACTTTTGTTTGAAAAAATATGATCTCCAAAGTATTGTGAAACTATCCATAGCTTTCAATATCTAAGCCGCTCTTACTTATGTTTTGTATGTAATTGCTATGGAGCAAGCAGATGCATTGGGATGAGGCCATTGGGGTCCATTAGTGTCTTTTCGCCTTATGGTAATTCCCTCCACAGGTAAAATCTATCGAGTATTGTTCACCATCCTTTTCAGTTCATTATACAAAATAGACACAAGTAGCAGCCGACAAGTACATCCTTTTGATATTTTATTTTATCATAATTTTATTTTCAACCAGCACCGCCTGATGAAAGTGAATCCAGTCTGATAGGTGCAGATGTCTATGTTGGATCATGTGATAGCCCTGTGCCAAGCCTTGCGGATATCAAACAAAACCATGCATGTCACGGGTCTGTTAACATTAATGATCTTGGTCTTCACGGATACCCAACATGGGTTGCTAGAGAATGCGGCCCCAGGCATTACGGTCGCTATGTCTACGTCGTAAAGGAGGCAAGTGACGCCTGGTTATCACTTTGTGAAGTGGAAGTATGGGGAACTGAAAGTAAGTTTGTCTTTATAGTGGTAATGTTTGAGGCCAGTGGGTAGCACGCGTGTGGACAGGGTGGACGTAATCCATGGGCCACGAGCAAACGCGAAAATTAAATAAAGGCTGATAAAGGAGATGAGACAAGGACCCCGCACTGCTCTTTGTCCATGAGCTCCCGATGGTCAATCCTACGCCCCTGTATGAGACAGGAACTTCACAACATCGCACTTCAATCCTCAGTTAATGTCTGTGGCAGGCCCGTACGAATGATTACTTTTGTGAGAATTTAGTTTTCTAGGGAATTTTCAAGGGGGAGGGGCATGCGCCCCCTCCTACGTACGGACCTGGTCTGTTGCATAACGAAAATCACTGGTTAACTAACTATATAATTTCATTCAAATCGTTATCATTTATGTTCACTATAAGAAAAACATTTGTTGGCTTCAACTGAATTCAAGGGGTTTAACTGACAAAATTTTTAGGGTTATTGAGAGTTATTTTGCTTGTAGTTTATTCGTCATGTATGTTATACGTATTCTCTGTTTCAGTTGCCTATGCGGATAGACCTAAAGTAGGGTTTACTCGTCAGACTTGGTCAGATCTTGAAAACAACCTTGCCGTTGCCAGCCCTCTGGCAGTAACAGTAAGAAGGACAGACGGAAATGCGGCTATTCCATTGTGTTGTGATTTTAGTAAGTTCAGTCAATTGCCCCCCCTGTGGCAAAAATTGCCTATTTGGGCCCGCCCCCTAGTGCAAGGAAAAAAGAGGGAGAAAGAGGAAAAAAGAGAGGAGAGAGGGAGAGGAGGGGCCGAGAGATGGGGAATCCATACGATATGCAATACCATATGATTATTATCAATAAGCCTGCCAAACATTGGCTATTTGGGCCCCGCCCCACCCCCAAGTACAGGCAAATTTGGTGGATTTGGGCCCCGCCCCAAGCTTGCCCCCTCCCCCCTGGAAAAAATCCCAGCTACGCCGCTGTGCACAAAAGAATTAGTCTACGTGAAATCTAGTCCCAGGAGAAAGGGCATTTTACTTTACATTTGATTTGTATTTTTTTGTGAACATTGCATTTTAATCTTTAGAATTTGCTACCTACTCTAGGAAGGAAATAATAGTAAAGGACCATTCCTGATTGAACTAAATTCCACTTAGACCAGGTCTAACCTTAAACCCGGTGTAACTATTTTGTGCATACGGACCTAGGGGTCTATCGGTACGGTGGTAGATTTGAGAAAAGTGAAGACAATTATTAGGCATGTCATTAACGAGTATAATGAAAATGAGAGGTCCTGAGATTAAGCCCCGAGGAACACCGTAATTAATAGGATCAAAGTTAGAAAGTATACCATTTACAAAAGTAGCTTGAGAGATATTAAACTTTTAAACTATCCAATACCGTATTTGCGGACTCCAAAAATGTCAATTTTTTTAAATCAGAATATTGTAATTTACCATGTTTACGGTGCCAAATTCCTTTCTTAAGTCAATTAAAGCTATACCAACTATATTACCATCATTAATAGCACCACACCAGTCTTGAGTTATGGAAGCAAGTTCAGTTGATGTAGAATGTAGAGTTCGGAAACCAGACTGATTGGGAGAAATAAGACTATGAGAATTTAAATAAGTGTAAAGTAAAACTGATCAAAAATGGCTCTTTCAATTATCTTTGATATAACAGACAAAATGGAAATAGGCCTATCATTATTTGGATAACAATGCTGACCCCGGGGGGCACTTGTATTTCAAGGTGGACACCATGCATGTGTACAAAAACAAGTAAAAAGGGTTAATTTTCAGCATTGGGCAAGTACAGCGCTGTATCTGTTTAGGGTGTCAAAAACGCCAAAAATCAGGAAAAAGGGTATACTTTTCCAAGCAAATTACTTGCTTAAGGTACCAAAGTTTAATGGCAAAATAAAAAGGGTGAAATAGGCTATGTTTGGCTTCTATCAGAACACATCGTAGGGTAAAATATTAAGAAACATCAAACTACTATTATTAAACAAGAACCTGAACATGAATTTGTTACTTTCTTAGTGTTAAAAAAATGACATAATACTTGTTTAGGGTATGTTTTACACGCGCTGAGTAATACTCGTTTAGGGTGCGTTTCAAGAGTCCATACATGAGCATGGTGTCTATCAGGTAATGTAAGTGGCCCCGGGTGCTGACCACTTTTAAAAATAGGGGTTACTCTGGCTTTTTTGCAATTTGTAGAAAAGTGCACGACATAATAGAATAATTAATGATGTGAGTTAATATTGGTGCAATAACATGTGCTCTTGCTTTTAATAATTTGGCAAAAATCTCATCGAGGCCGGTTGCCTTTTTGGTAGGAATATTACACAATTATTGTTTGACATGTTTGAGTACATCGTCAACTGTAACTGGGTTAATATGAAAAGACATTACATGATTATCTTAAATCATCACCACAACCATTATTATATTTACAAGTACCATCTGTATCAGGTGGTGACCGCATTGCATTCTCTAAATTCAGTAAATTTTCATCGTCAACCGTGTAATTGAATGGGATTATTTTGAAATTTTAAAACGCTTGAATATCACAAACAAATAGGCCTATGTTGATAAATAATATAAATACAAGCTAAAACCGTTGGGGTTCGATAATAAACCCCACAAAACTAACCGACTATATTGGAAAATGCCATACGGCCGGGCGGTTTCACAAGTTGCCGGCTCGATCATGTCATCCGCCGCCTGATCTGTATCAACTCTACCAAGTTCAGCAGCAAGATTAGAACCATTAGATGTGAACAATTTATTGAGTTCATAAGATCTCCTTGTTATTACTAATCTCACTATCTTTGGTTTTAATGCAATTATTGATCATTGTTTAATATGATTTATAAGATGACATGGTGGCGCAATTGCTACCATGATCATAGTTGGGAAACATTTGCAATGCTCCAGTTGTTTGCCCTCGTTTTTCTCTATTTTGAAATAACTAGATTATCATCCTTTTGTAATTTGTGTACTTTCAAGGTATCAAACGAACTACTTCATTTGATAATCCTGCTACATTTGTCGACCCGCAAACTGTGTCTGACGAAACTGAGGACTTTGTTTCTGACCTCGACACAATTCCAACGACGTTTCTGTTCACCCCAACTGCCGGAAACGAATTTGCCTTTAATGCAGTTGTTTATAACGATGATTGTCCAGCTCCGGATGAGCAATTTGGCTTTGAGATATATACTACCGATAGCATATGTTTTCTTGCTGATGATCCTGATCAGATCACATATTCCGATATCACCTTTACTATTCAAAATGATGATGGTAAGTTTGAGTCCAAGGGGTTCAGTTGGATATTTTCTTCCATCTAAAAAAATTAGAGCACAATAATATTTTGTCTATAGAGATTCCGAAACTCGTTGATAATAATGATAATGATGATGATACTATTACCGTACTACTACTACTACTACTACTACTACTACTACTACTACTACTACTACTACTACTACTACTACTACTACTACTACTACTACTAGTAAAGGTGTTACTTTTAGGGCGCTTGCGCTACTACTACTACTACTACTACTACTACTACTACTACTACTACTACTACTACTACTACTACTACTACTACTTCTAATACTACTACTACTACTAAGACTTATAATAATATTAATAATTTTAATGTTGTCTGTGTGTAGGCAGGGGTGAATGTTGGTGTTTAAAGGTTTCCGTCACTTTTGAGGAATCGAGAATATGCGAGGAGTGTAATAGACTACATTTGATATAAAATTGGATGGTTTGAACCCAATACTACAAATTAATTGGTCGAGCTATGAGTTTTAAAATATTGGACGAGACGAAGTCGAGTCCAATATTTTAAAACACATAGCGAGACCAATTAATTTGTAGTATTGGGTGAAAAAAAAAACATCCTATTTTATCATTATTATGTTTTCAGAATCTTACATTAAATAATGTTTTTAATTTTTTTTATTTTTTATTTTTATTTTTTTGTGTCAAAATCAAGTAACGTAGGCCCTACAGTGAAAACAAATCTAAAAAAAAAAAAAAAAAAAATTGGAAAAAAAAAATTGGCCTACATTTCCGGATTTTATTTTTTGCCCCATTTCCAGAATCCAGAAATTTCCGTAACATTTATAAGACTTTACTACTAGGCCGCTATTACTAGAATGTCAATTTACATCCAGGGGTTCATGCACCAACATTTACGACGCTTCGTAGCTCTTCGTAACTTCCTACGTCTAAGATTAGAAAGCCATCGTAACTTTCAATGCAGTGTCACATAATCATACATAATAAAGTACCGGTAAAATTATTATGATTGCATGATTGATAGGTCTGCTTACTGAACAAGGACCCTTCGAAAAGTTACGACTATGGTATTCGCAGAGTGAAATGGACCCCGGATACAAAACAAACTAAAGTGCAGTCTTCAACATTTTCAATTTCACGCAAAACGGTTCCTCAATAATAATTTTGACAAACCATATCACATGACATGTCCATCTCATGCATGATCATCATGTTATAAGCTTACTTACAATTATGATTATCTTCCATTTCGGTCCAAAACCCTAACGTGTTTGTGCTAATCACACACCCTGTCATGCCTGTTGAGTCTTCTAGTAGTCATGGTAGTTCGAAAAATCCATTGACAGATAGAAATCCTCAGGTTTTGTCAGGAAATTGGATAATTTTGGTTCATTTTCTAACCCGAAAAACGGCGAAGGTGCCGAATTCGGAAGCTGTTCACATTGAGATTTCGGGCCGGTTTCACAACTTACTTTACTATTGTCACGGAAATTTCATTTTCGTGCCTGGAATCCTTGGACAATTCTCTGTCGCTAAGAGAGCCGTCGCCGCCGCCGCGCTGGCTGGCTGACAGCTAAATTTTATTATTTTCATTTTCAATAACATAATTTGCACACGGTACTAAGGACGGTACGATAGTCTCATTTATGCAATTTATGGTCCCCATAGGAGTGGTCTTTAAGCTAAACGTACACTGGCGGGAAATTTAACATTTAAAATGTTCACGCTAAATATTTGGGTATGAGCATATGAAAAACAGCCCCGGTTTTGAAAAAATAGCGTCCAAGTGTGTGAAAAAATCGGGCTCTTCAGCTCTGTACAAAGTATAGGGACTAAGATTCTGAAAACATAATAATGGTTGAAATCGGACGTCAAAAGCCATGAAGGGTTTAAATTTTAGACCTATCCGATTGGGCTTAAACTACTTGATATGAGGGGAATGTAAAAAACAATTAAAGCCATTATTGTAACATTTGCTGAGGAGGACGACCTCAATATTTTTCAAAATTCTGTTTTACACGATTATAAATGTATTTTATCAAACTAACATACCCTGCAAAAATGAAGACTCTAGTTGCGGTAGTTTAAAGAAAACATTTTATTGAAAAGAAATACTAATCTATTTTTATGGAAATGTAACAATATTAAATCAAGGTCATCCAAGATTGTATCACCATATATTTAGTTATTCCGCGAGTCAATTTTCTTTAGTCTTGATACAAGGCTTTTGAGTTTCCCGAAAGAAAATACTTGCTATTTTGTACTTTTATTGATTTATTATCATTTGATTGCTGCAGTTTACACTATTTTTAACATATTTCAGTAACATATTGTTGGAAAGATATCACATTGTCAGTTCATGAGAATACCGGCATTATCGAAGCAGTGCTGACTAGATCTGGGTACCTGGATAGAACTACGACAGCATGTGAGTCATGATACCGATTGGATATATCTGTACGATTTTAACACTACTTTAAATATTCCTACCTTTATGTACAAAATAAACTCACACTGCTTCTTTGTGTACAGTAAGTTTATAACATTTGGCCCCAGGGAGCTATTCAAACTTTCTGAGTGCTTAGCACTTTTAAGGGCCATATCTTTTAAAGCTCCTCCCACTTTTAAAACTGGTAAATTGCAAGTGCATTTCTGTTCTGATGAACATGTTTTTGGTATTAAGGTTCAGTAAATGTCACCTTAAATCTCAATAAATTTGATAATATCAGAATAATGTTACTCAAATTCAGAAACTTACCGCCACAAAAATCCAATTCAGTCTCCTTAAAACCGCCATTGTAAGCTAATTCACTACATTATGAGCGCCATAATGTAAACTGGAAAGCACATTTTCTGTCAAACAGTTATCTTACATCATCTCCCGTCACACCCAAATTAATATTTAGCCCGTGCGGTTTATGCAGACCCCTTCCAGACCAGTCTTGGAATTTTGCGAAAAAGTATTCCATATGTCAAGTCTGTAATAACAGGTGAAAGTATTTTTTTGTATGGGCGGAGCCATAGGCGGAGAGCCATACTTTAATTTTGTTTTGCAATATTTGTTCGCACGTTTAAGGGTTTATCTAGCCACTGTATATATTGAAAGTTGCAGGGTATATAGTATGCAATCGAATGAAGAAGTAGATAGATTTTCTATAATAATATGTGTTCAGGAGAGGAGATATTTAACAAAAACAAAAACACCCAAGTCCGTCAAATGCACGAATAAGAATACGTGTATAGTACAGGCCTATCCACCATTGGGGAATTGCCGCAGCTGATTAGAGTCGTTCATTTCGTGCGGTACATGATTAGAGTCGTTCATTTCGTACGGTAAATAGCGGGCAATGGGTGTATTTTTTGTTTGCTTTTGTGTTGCTTTTTAGAAACACTCGCGCCCGCTATAAAGTCGTTAATTTGTTTGCACAGACCTAGTCTCCTACACAGCCAATTTGTGTCGGGCGATCCGAACAAACATCGTGATAGCCACATACTGGCCCGAGGCACAGACTATCAAGTGTTTATTTACCAGTGACCTTCAATAAAATCGATACTGTAGTACAAACATGCTATATACAGGGTGTCCCTGAAAGAACTGTTTCGTCAGAAACTTAATTCAGCATCGAAGTGGTTACGTAATTCTCTTGGTTACCGGATCACGCTACTTTGGTATGCCTTCGAGTGCCATATACTTTATGTGGTGATCATTTCGATCGTGGTTCATTACTCGTATCCCGTTGACATAGTAACATTACGTAACTTCGATACTGAATTGTTTGGGTATTTTAACGCCACAACTAAACAAAACTAAATACTTTTTGAATTTTGACAAAAAGACGAAATATTAAGATTAGAAATTTAATAACGTGGCATAATCACTGCGCATCATAATGTTTACTTCATTTACTATATAAAACACATCTTTTGACTCATTATGACCCCAGATTTTTTTTCTTTTTGAGAAACAAAAATCCTTCCAAACTTTACATAGAGCCAAAAATTTACAAGATTAAATGGCATAACAATTCAGGGAATTTTGTTTTTGTTTGTTAACGTTTGTTTTAATACGCAATCACTCGGGCACACCAAAAAAAACGAAAAATGAAAACTTTAATCTCAACATTTAATTTTGAGCATGGAGAAAGGAAATCATAATTTCCTCCCGTTTCTCCCCATTTTCCCCTTCTGTTTTTCTTCTCTTTTTTTCATTTTGCTTTTCACCGTTACACTTTTTTTCTTCCCAGACAACACTTTTTTACCAAACGTCATACCTTTTATTTATTTAATGATCACACAGCATTCTGTCATCCCTGTCTAGCCCGCTCCAAAGGTCTGACCTGGTTATTAAACCGGCGCAGGCCAGATGTCAGAACTGCAAATCAAATGCAGCAAGGTAGAGGTTGTAATATCGTGCACATAGCTACCTATACCTTGCTGTGTATAGTGAACAGAGCATGTGTATTTTGCTCACTGGCAATTGATACAAACAGAAGGTAATAAATGGGACAGTATGAATGGATCGTTTTCGAAGTTTATGTTGTGATGAAGTTTGGCAGTCAACATGTGCGATCATGTGCGATGATGCCGAGTATTAGGGAACAAACCAAAAGATCAATGACGTCTATACTAGTTTCGTTTAGGGGTGAGGGGGTAAAAATACTCGATTACGTTTGTACAAAACCATCGGTCTGAAGAATGTGTCATTATTATTATTATGTCAAAATTTTCAACATTTCATTATTACGTTTCTGGCAGGGAGGGAGGGGTCGGCTGAGAAATGAAACTAGTTACGTTTATAGGACGTCATCGATCTTTTGGTTTGTTCCCTTATAGGGTCTACAGGGGTTTTAACAACATGGTGTATCGCCTAAACTTGGTCAGTTGTATTTGTAGAGCTGAATAGATTTTGGGGTCATCCAAGGTCACCCAGGGTTCATCTGAGGTCAAATGACTAAAAAACTGTCATAATGGCACGAAACTTGGTGGGTATAGTCAACACTTAGAGTAAAATTTTTGGAAGGTCATTTCGGGGTCATCCGAGGTCACCCAGGGGCATTTGAGGTCCAATTACTAAAAACTGTTATATGGGCTCGAAACTTGGTGGGTATAGTCAACATTTAGATTCAAATTATTGGAAGGTCGTTTCGGTGTCATCCGAGGTCACCCAGGGGTCATCTGATGTCAAATTACTAAAAACTGACATAACAGCATGAAATTTGGTGAGTACAGTCAACATTAAGAGTCAAATGTTTGGAAGGTCATTTTGGGGGTAATCCAAGGTCACTTAGGGGTCATCTGAGGTCAAATGACTAACATCTGTCGTATGGGCATGAAACTTGGTGGGTAGGCCTACAGTCAATATTGCTAGGAAACTGTCTATACATACAAACTGAACTTCCACCACACGGCTCGGGTTGTTTTGGTAAAGCAATACCAACACCTGTTGTGAACTCGACACCACGAGGGGATATCCCATATCCCAACCCGTGCTCTGGGCATCTTGTAAAAACATTACACAGCC
Source organism: Amphiura filiformis (assembly GCF_039555335.1). Taxonomy (NCBI): domain Eukaryota; kingdom Metazoa; phylum Echinodermata; class Ophiuroidea; order Amphilepidida; family Amphiuridae; genus Amphiura; species Amphiura filiformis. Next base: position 1,239,426 of record NW_027305493.1, on the reverse strand, counting down.
GAGCGGCCTATTTAATACATTATTTCCATATTATTTCCTTCTTTAATCACCCCACACTCCCCATCCACAATCCAGGCTTCGCCCATACAGGGTTCTGAAAAGAAACTCACATCTAAACACAACCACTACCATACCATCACCCAACAACCTTACACACCAACCGCGTATGCCGAAAACCGCGCAACCCGAGAACCGCTCTAGTTAAATCTCATTTTGTTATGGCACAATGTTTTTCCTTTCGTATGATTAAAAAAATCAGTGAAATATTGAATTTTTGCAGGGGTGTGTATATAGCTGCTGTCTCTGGCCCTCATCATGCTATTGTGTCCACTGTCCACCATAATTATCTCGAAAAGGCTAATAATCTTAGCGAGCGCTTAGCGCTATATAGGCCACCCAGAAGGACCGGTATGGGCACGAAACGCGAATAATAGTGCTGGGATGTGTGTGGCAGATTTGTTGTGCTTTGCCCAATAATACACATCGTTAGGGTTTGTACTACTTAACTTAACACATCTGTTGGGTTTTTTTTCAACAGATGTTAAAACACTTGGTATGGGTGATGCCGCTGGCCTTACTGCTGTTGGGAATGTTGATTTTACGACTATCGTAGATCCGGGCGTAGATCCGTTGTCACCTGGTGCAATTGAATTTGGTCCGGGTGATGAAGAAATTCCTATAGAATTGACAATTCTGGAGGACAATGACTGTGAAACCACAGCAGCTATGGATGAAACGTTTATATTACAATATCTTGACACGTCAGAAGGAAAAATCTGCAAGGACGCTAATACTAATACGGATATAACTGATGTTACAATCACCATTGTTCATGACGATGGTAAGTTTATTGGGAAAGCGTCGCTCTTTACTCATTACCTTCCTCCTGCACTTACTCTGTCCATGGAAGTAATACACATGGAAGCTGGTCAAATACTACATCAAAGTGAGTATCATACTTGCCGCGATACTGAACAAAAGCAGTACAGGTGAAAGTGGAACAATTGAGTCAACGCATGGTCAACGTGTACCATGTCTAAAATCAAAGTTCCCGCTTAAAAATCAATAGCAGTACGAGGTTGTGTACTAAGTCCTGACAATGGGCTGTGTTATATTACCGCAGTGCATGACTACTTTTTTGAACACAAACAGATTTTATAAAATCCCTACGTAATGGTCAGAATGCTATCAGTTTAATTTAAACAATTTAATTAAAAGTATGTAATTATGTGAAAACCTACCGATTAAATGTATGTATATGCTAGACTCTCAGATAGCAGTTTTAAAACAGAAAATGAAATGAAATACAATTTATTTTACGCAGAATGTAAAAATAATACCCGACTCTGGAACATTATGGTCAACAGCAATTTCGGGCAGCCCCGGGCACACAAATAGATGCGGGATTCATTTTATAATGTAACGCATGTGCCAAGTGCGCATATCAATTATTACCGCTAATTAGCGGTTTAGACGTAAATGCATGATTTCCAATATTTTGAAGTTTAAGAAAATCTGTAAGTATAGGGTAGAAATCGATATTTTGATTGGATTTCTGTAATTATGGATTACAAATCTAACATCCCTGTCACTTTTTTCCGGATAAAAACAACATACTTGAAACATAATCAAGAAAAACACGATTTTTGCTCATAATAATAAACCTGTAAATAAACGAACTGGCAATAAAGGCGGCAAGTCTGATCCACATCAAAGACACGCTGACTACATTGTTATCACAATAGCTTGATACGTACCCTCTATAGAATGTTACGTAAATAATTCAATAGGTGTTGGATCGACCAGCTTCCATGTCTCTTACTTCCATGCTCTGTCCATGCCTGCCCATCCGACGTGGCCTCTTTGCTCATTGCCCACCCCTCCCTCTTGCCCTTACTCTCACCAGTGGAAATTTAAAATGAGAATTCTTTCAAATCATTGAGAATTGGACAAAACTATCAGAATTGAAAATGTTCTCCTTTCTATGAAACTGTCTCATCCAAACCTGTCACATTATATTATCGTGTTAAATTTTCTCATTTAATACAATGTTGACACGTTAATTAGTATTTCGCATTCATTTGGATGAGAAAGTTTCATAGAAAGGAGACAATTTTCATCTCTCATAGTTTTGTATAATTCTCATCGGTTTGAAAGAATTCTCATTTTAAATTTCCACTAGTGTCTATGCCTGCCCATCCGATGTGGCCTCCTTGCCCATTCCCTCACCCATCCCTCCTGCCCTTACTCTGTCTGTGCCTGCCCATCCGATGTGGCCTCTTTGCCCCTCCTCTTTGCCCATTCCCTCACCCCTCCCTCCTGCCCTTACTCTGTCTATGCCTGCAGTGCCCATCCGATGTAGAATCTTTGCTCATTCCCTCATCCCTCCCTCCTGTGCATGCACGTCTGATGAGTTATCTTTCGTCATTCCTCCGTCCAGCTAATTTAGCTGTGTTTGACTGTCCGATGCGTCCTCCTGATTCCCACATACTTTCTCCAGTCCTGTTGCGCAATTTGCCAGCGAAGTGTTACGTGTAATCCGATTATGAACTGGATCACGCATTTGAGTTCTGCACGATCGAAATGATCACAACACAATGTATTACCCATTACAAAAGGTGCGTGATCTAGGTACCAGGAAGTTATGTAACCACTTCGCTGGCGAATCACCCGAGCACATTATATGTCAAGAAAACGCCCGAGAAAACGCTGGCCGGGCAGCTAGCGTAACACCATGGAAGAAAGAGATGAGAAGGAACCACAACGACTTCGATCGGCCAAGTTTTAATCCGCTTATCTATTGACGCATGAAAAGAAAAGCTATCAATGGTACTTACTTTCATGTATGATCCATTTACCGCGATCGATGCTTGGCAAAATCATTACTGGAAAAATTTATAACAAACCCATCCACGAACAAACAAACGCTACCCAGAAGTAAGATTATGGAATTTCACTGATGCTCTGAACATGTATAGTAGCTTTGTTTTGGGATCTACAGTCAAACTGTTTTCTTGATCGTGTTGTGTAGAAAATGTCCTATAAAACATCGAAAAGGTAATCAAAATCGGCCGCTTTTTTGCTGAGTTTCATCTTTAGCAAATAAGGTAAGATTTTGGTGACTTTTTCGATGAAAATAGATGTAAAATGTTCTTAAATAATGCACAATGTTCCGGTTGAGTCCGGTACATAAAACCTGTTTAATTTAATAGTTTATATGTGTATAATCGTAACTAGCTAACTCGTTTCAGTGCCAAAGACTGCCAACTCTGAGAAAAAAGTCATCAAAGTTCGGAAAAATTGGGCAAAATGGAAGAAAAAGATGTAGGCCATCAATGACCGATGATCACGTCACTAAAGAAAATCCTATAGGGTGCTTGCACGGAAGGTCATTAGTTCAAATCATCCTTCACACACGCTCCAGAAGACATGCAAATACATGGAATACAATACCAATCACCTATTTAACACGGGGTATTGATCAAAGTAAATCCTCATGAATAACAATGTCAACTAAATGTCGGTAAAGGGAGTGGACAAAGTGAATGCGTTCGTTGTGGTTCCTTCTTATCTCTTTCTTCCATGGTAACACTCATGGCTTGCAATTCCCAGATGCAATCCACGGTCCTGTATCCCACACCTGAGGTGTCCATGATTCAAATCGGACAAAAGAATCAACTACTTTCTTCATGTTCTTTATTCCTTTCTTCTTTCCCCTTCACCAAAAGCAGTCGAGTTCTGGAGTTAACAAAGGCCTAACAGAAGTCGCGTACATTATGATTACGTAATATTATTCTTGAATCAGATATATCAACTGGATGTGCCAAATCATTTCTTCATTTTGTTTATGTTTTTTTTGTTTTGTTTGCTATAGTTGTTCATGTTGTTTTGCTTATCCACCTTATTATAGTTAAATTCGCCTTTCAACAATCCACCTACGAAGTTAGTGAAACTGGCAAAACTGTTGAAGTAGTTGTATGGTTACCGGATGGTCCCCTTGACCGCGTTGTCAGTGTTGGTAAGTATCTAGGAAGTAGGCTACTATGCTAAAAATTATACGACTGACATGTTATTTAAGTTGAACACAAAATTTACACCTTCTTGTGAATAATGTAATGTCTTCACTAGATGTTAAGTCACAACCACTCAATCCAACGGCTAGCGCAGATCCAGGAGTCGATTACATACCGTCTGATATAGATACCACATTGGAATTCCCTGTTGGCAGGACCACAGCATCTCTTACACTTCCAGTTATTGACGACTTAGTAGTGGAGGAAGACGAGGAGATATTCCAGCTAATACTTGTGCGGAATCCGACTTCCTTACCGGGGTGTGTGGTTGCTGGTGGCATTGCTCAAGTCAAAATCCAGGACGACGACTGTAAGTGACGAACAGTAGCGTAGCCAGCGGTGGGGAGGGGGCAGGGGGGCAGAGTGCCCCCTGATAAAAAGTGAAAGAAAAAAGTGCCCCTCTGACAAAAAATAAAAGAGAAAATCAGGAGAGCAAAGGAAAAGAAAAAGGGCAAGGAGCCCTTTTCTACCAAAAAAAATACACAATTTTTGCGCGCTACGCGCGCACATTGTAAAAATAAAGCCCGTTCTATACTGATAATGGGCAAAAATAGTGTAAAATACCAAATTTTTGCGCGCTACGCGCGCACATCAGCCTAATAAAGCCTTTTGTCTCTATGTATTGTATGATGCAACTGTAATTTTTTCGTCTGTGCCCCCGAAATTGTATTTTGCCCCCCCCCCCGACCAAAAAAGCTGGCTACGCCCCTGGTGACGAAGTATAAGAACGGATATATACAGGGTAACCCAAAAATCACCCTACTATCTTTAACATTCATATCAAGGATTATCGCAAGGAACCGCAAATTATTATGTGAAAAAGCTAACTTGTTAAAGTAATAATTATGGTGCAGAAGTTGACATAATTTTATTTATTCATAACATCATTTCCAAATTTGGGTATAGGCCTATAGAAACCAACTTAAAAACATACATGTCAAGAATGGTAGTCGTTGAGGTTTACCAATATCTGATAATCCATTAAGTCTTGATATTTATCACTTAAATCTATACGTAATGTTAAAGGTAAACAAAGGTATTAGTATCAGTAATTTTTTATGTTAAATCTTAGTAAAATCACTCGCATTTTTCTATTTCTTCTTTCTATTATAAAATGTTGAAACAGGTAACATAAGCTTGGACCCACCACAGCTGACACTTCGTGAAGGAGTAGATACAACTGGCGATATTACCATCAAATGCGAGAGAGAGGCTGGATCAACCGCAACAGTAGCATTTCCAATGACTGCAAGTACGAAATTAAATACATTGATTTTTACTACGATAACATACTGGCGCCTGTGTATGTGGGGGTGAGTGATGGGTGACATGGAAATGCGTATGTCGCATTTTGTTGAAAAATCAAAATTGTGTCTTTTCTTGCGGTTGTTTCGATATATCTGACCAGTGTTCAAGATAAGCATGCCATCGTCTAAAAATAATAAAATTAAAATAAAATAAACTTTGGATTTATATAACTTAGCGATTTATATAGCTTATTTTCCCTCGTCATCCATTACCTACCACTCACCGCGACATACACTGGGACCAGTATAATTTTTTCCAGAGGATTGAAAGCGCTGTAGCTAATAAAAGCATACGTAGCTAATAAATTGATACGTTTATCACTGTTTCACACGATTGAGATGCATTGTGACCACTTTCTTTATCTAGTTTTGACAATTGGCACGGCTGGCATCGTAGGAGACCCTAAAGCTTCAAGTGAGACTGACTTCAATGTCATCAGAACTCAGGTAGCCATCACCGGTCCGTCAACTATCATTAATCCATTCAGAATCATAGATGACATCTTGGAAGAGCCACCAGAATACTTTGAGGTATCCTTGGTGTCTGTTGATGATGGTCAACTGGTTCCTCCAAGAACAACGTTAATTGAAATTCTGGACAATGATGGTGAGTATAACCGAACGGCTGTAAACCTTCGCAAAAAGGTAGCCTGTTTATAAGCTTCCATGTATTTTCCATGTACACACATGGAGATTTGGGGTGTGTGGGGTTTGTGTTTGTAGGAGGGGGGTGTATGGGGATGCATAGATTGTCAGCTTAGATTAATAACACACAGATTGGAATTGTCCATGCCTGTTCTCTCTAAGCGTACTCGAATTCAGCTGACACCGGTACAGCGTTCAGACCTGATGGCAGCTCAATTAATTTCTTTTGTGTACGCTCGCGCTATTTGCCCTAATTTTGAGTTTGCTTACGCGGTACCTGACTTTGCGTCGATCCTCATGGGCAACATGACATGATTCCGCGGTATGATTGCCAGTTTGTTACTCTGTGCTACAGTGTCCTCAACGTACAATATTTGAAATAGAGAATAAGACTTGTCTTGAACACAGTGTTCATGTTCATGTATTCCTTGGATATGAACAAATGAAGGTGGTTAGATCAACAGACATGGCAGGAATCCCCAAATATTAGTATACTGCAGCTCTCTGGAAGATATTCAGGATTATGATTATTATTTGTGTAACATGTTATAAAGAGAGCAAGAAACTACTGATAAACCATGATAAAATGGCACACTTGATAGTTACCCAACATTTAATATTTTGCCATAGTGTGTATTATCTAGTAGGCCTAAATTATCAAAATGGCAATTACAACCTTTTTGACATAGTAGAGTAGTCTGTGTAATTAAAATAATTAAAATTACACGCTACAAGTACATACAAGAACACATTTTGACTGATAATCTCCTTATCTTTAAACTATGTTTTAATTGTTTCAAACGCAGTTACCGTACAAATCGCATCGTGTGGAGAGAATAGCATGATACTCGAGAGTGGTAAACAGTTTAGAGTGACTTTGAAACGAACCGGGGACCTCACCAGCTCGGATTCTATTTGTAAGTAAAACAAACGACGTCACGGAAAGGCTTCACCATTTCCAATCACAGCAGTTTTTTTCTAATAACAAAAAGCCAATACAAAATCATTCATATCTTGAAAATTTTAATGTGCTATAAACTTGAATCTGTGCATTTATTTCTTGGAATAGCACATTATGTAAATCATACCTACAAGTCCTACACTTATTTATTTTTTACATGTAGTGATCTTAACCAAATCAGTGACAGCACAGCCAGATCTTGGTACAGGAATTGGCGACTACGTTAGTATCAAGAGGGTAGAGACATTCACCGCTATGCAGAGTACAATTACTGTAGATATAATGATTATTGATGACATACTTCCTGAGAGTGATAAGGAATTCATTGTCCAAATTGAAAGACAAAACACGCAGACAAATGTCGATTCTACGCTGGATCTATGCAGAGTCACAATACTTGATGACGACTGTAAGTTATCTTTTAAATTCTAAAATATGCCAAGATCTACTGGGGCCGATGGGGCCGATTTATTCTAGTCCGACGATGATCTGTTTTTTCTCAGTTACCAACTATACTCATGCAGACTCTGATCGCTCAGAAAGATTGACCGCGAAAGTTCACTAACCGAATCGGGCGGCGCAGTCACTGGCCTTTCGCGATTCGTCTTTCTTGCGCCATATGAGATAGTGATCATATTCTGAGCTGAGCATAGTATGATGACATAGTTGAAGCGGTTGTTACGTGCTGACCTATAGAGAACAGAAAGAAACATATAGAAATATTAAACGTCGATTAAAGGGTGTTTATGCCTTAAAATCGATAACACCAACTATTAATTGAATAATGAGTTGTTTTACGTATTAAGTGTTCTTACTTGAACTCATGGTTGTTTAGTTGAAGCGGTTGTCCGTGCTGACCTATAGAGAACAGAAAGAAACATCTTTGAACAAGAAATATTAATGGAAGAGAACAAGAAAATAAAATCACTCCCATAAGTGCAAGCGATCATTTTAACCTGCTAACTCTCAAGATTATTCTTTATGCAACAGGTTGATTCGGTGTTTAATTTGTACGGGGGGGGGGGGGTTAAATAGTATTAATACGATTATTACGATCCTATCACTTTGTTCCGTAAAAACTGGCCTGCCGAATCACAATTGTGTTCACGAACAATGATATTAAAACATGTTTAAGACATGGCGTTCTATATCGTAGTACTTTGGAGGAAGGTTAAACTATATTTAAAATGGCTAATGCAGAAATATTATTTTTAGATTTATACTCTTATGTAAAATAATTTGGATATTACAAAGTCACAATAATTGAAGATGCTTGACTGTAAAGACTAACATCATGATCAAAAATGACCTTTTGATCTTAATTTTTACTTGATTTAACAGGTACATTCCACCTATCTGTTCCTGGTGAAAACAGTCTGATATCTGTATCGGAAGGAGATGGAGAGGTAGTAATAACTGTCACCAGAACAAAAAACCTTGATAGAAGTGTTTCTGTTGGTAAGCTGTTAAATGTGGTGTTTTATGAGAACTACCTGCCGATTGGCCAAAAAGAAGTTTTCATTATCAATTGGCCCAATCAGCAACATTGTTAGAATAATTCCACCGCACAAAAAATTGGGGTGAATCATTTGCAAAGCTCCATTCTGATTGGTGATTAAAGTGAAGATATCATGTAATTGACCAATCAGAGGCAATGTTAGATCGGCAGGTAGTGCTCAGTTGGTTAACGCAAAATTAGTATTATTTAAACTCTTGGACAGAGTTTGGAATTAAATCTAATACTAGAACTTGCTTTTTGCAACTATTGAGACGTTGCGTCTGGAACCACCAGACTTCATCAGGCAACTGACCAGCTGAGCTGGTCACGTGATGGACGGTATAGGTATCGTCGCGATGGCCCGGTCCCAAGTTAAAGCGGAGTCCCCCTTTCTTGTTCAGTGATGGTTGGCCAATGCGATCCCAAATGGCTTCCTTAACGCCTCTCCTATGCCATTGTTCTTCCTGATCTAAAATAACGACTTCCTCGTTCTTAATTGAGTGTCCAGAGTCTTTTAAATGGAGGTAAACAGCGGAGTTTTGCACTTCGTTGCAAGGGCGGCGGAATGATTTTGAAAGTGGGGGACCAGTAATTTATGACTGTTTAAAATTTAATTAATGTGCGCGAGTCTGAGGGGTGATGTGCCCCCCTGAGAAGTGAGAAACTTTTGGAAAAATTGAAGCCCAATTGAAGCCATTTGATGGGCCATTTTGGTACTATTATTGTGTACAATTTTAGTTTGAAAAGGCCGAAAATTGGTGAAATGAAGGTTCACATTGAAGCCATTCTTGTATAAGTCTTACGTGTAGGCGCGAAATTTAGGTTAATTTACGGTGATTGAAAGTTTGAAAAAGTATTTTTCTTGTAAGGCCTATAAATCTTGGCCCGGATAGCGAGATTGTTGGTTGATTTAATGTATTAGACCCTCACTGGGTTTGATTAAAGTGGGGGCAGACCCCCGGTTGAAAAAGCGGGGGAGGGCACTGGCCCCCCTGCCCACACACTCCCGGTTCCACCGCCCTTGCTTCGTTGGTATTTGGTCTCCTTCAGGGTTTTTAACGCCTGTTTGGTTTCTCCAACACCCGGCTCCAACATAAGCCGCTGAGCAACCCGCAGCCCAGCGGGTCAGTTGCCTGATGAAGTCAGAAACAAACATAAATCTCGGTTTTCACAATAGCCTACGATGCGCCGCCAGTGGTTGTAGGGGAGAGGCCAAATACGCAGTGCATCACGGGGAAAAGTCGAAATCGGCCCGTGCAATACGAATATAACGCTGGTCAATGTAATGATGTTACACGGTAATGCAAACTAAAACAGCAATTTACAATTATTATAGTAGATCCATTTTCTATCTATCACATGGAATCCTTTATTATTATTATTATAAGTGTTATTATTATTATTATTATTATAAGTGTTATTATTATTATTATTATTATTATTATTATTATTATTATTATTATTATTATTAGTGTTAATAGACGAGCATAAATATATTCACACCTTTGTTTTACTATCCGCCTGATTTGCCCAAATTATCTGCAGATCATTTTCTTTCTTTATCTAACAATGAAATTTGAGTATTCATGATCCAACCAATGGATTGTTTTTCACTTCATCTGGTATCTCTGGTATCCTTAAAGATCTAAGCTAATTTTTGAACTCGTATCACAGGGTATATGCATATTGAAAGATTAATGTAAGAAGATTCTATAACAAATGTGTCATATAATTCGATTGTCAAACCCTCAATTAGTGGGTTTTTAGTGGGTTCGCCGTCGGACAAGTTTAGAACTGTCAAGCTTTCGTCAGCAGTAGCTCTGACTTCTTCAGGACAAAGTACCTAAGAATGAGACATGTAGACCACCCCTTGTCTACTGATGGCTCTGAAAAGAGCCCTTCACTGAAGACTGTCCCTTGTCAATAGAGAACAAGCAGATCTCGCCAATCTGCTATTTTTAAAGGTTATGGTGGTTCTGAAAAGAGCCGGTGACTGAAGACTGCCCCTTGTCAAACCCTCATCGTAAGATTTAGAGACGGCGTAGGCTTCCTTCTGTCAAATTGTCAAATATGACACATTGCCCGGGATCTGTAGCAGCTTTCTTCCACAAACCCCAATAAATGATCGGCTGTGGCTATAACGATCATTCATACGTTACCTCGCTCGTTACTAACCGATTGAATTTAATTGATACTTTGAAGTGATTGACTCTATGATTGAATATATTATTGAAAATTATATACCGTATATTACTGTCGATCGATCAATTGATTATTTAATTGGCAGATTGATTGCATGGTGAATTTCAATTTTCAAATGAATTTTGTTGCAGACGTTCAGACATCTGCTGTAGATGGTGGTGTCTCAAATGACGCTACTGTTTATGACGACTATACACCAGTGATGAGACAGATTTCATTTGCGCAAAATGATGCCACTCAGACCGTGATTGTACCAATCACTGATGATAATATCCCCGAATCAGTGGAATATTTCCAAGTCTCAATATCTTCAGACGACTGCAGTATTGATCGTGGTTCTGATCTAGTTATTGGTATTCAAGACGATGATGGTGAGGATTGTGCTTTTTTTCATTTCTATTTTCCTCAGTAAAAAACTAAAGACTCCACAAAAAGTAACTCGGCCGTCTCAAATAGGCCTACACTTATAGCTTTAGAGAATAAAGGTATTGTTTTTAACCGCTGTAGTGCATATCGTCTCATATAACACGGGCAAAAATAATGATGTCGCCCGTGTTATATGAGACGATAGATGCACGACAGCGGCTAAAAACAATACCTTTATTCTCATTCTTAAACACTTCAATTCAAATAAAAATATCATAAGTATTGCAAATTTTAATCAAATTAAATCCTACATTTTGCAAGGAATTATACCTAGGGCTTTTAAAAAATCGATCAGTCCCGTTGTTGCTACGCGCCTCCGATTGGTTCAAATAACGAGTACCCGTATCGCGTCGATGCACACTCGCTGACCCGTGCGATATCGTGTCATATCACACGGGTAAGAACCAATAAGATTGCAGGAACATTCTCAAGTGTATAAGAATTAGCAATCGTATTCACGATATTTAAAGATAGAATGAAAGCAGATGCACGCGGATATAATTGATACCTCATTTGCCAAACAGTTAATATTAATGACACAGCAGTATTTAAAAGAAAAAAACTCCGAATTTTAAAGTTGCATTTTAATATACAGCGATAAATTGTATATATAAAGCTATATAAACGCAAGCACTGTGACATATAAAACCCACCATTATCTTCGCGCTGAATTCAAATCATTATTAATTTTACCGCAGCGGGTATTTTCTGTGAAAATACTGCTGTGTTATTAATATATTGAGCGAAATTGGGCAAATGGGATACGGCATTAAAATGCGTGTACATAAACCGCCTTCTTTTTTGTTTTAAAATATTGTGAATACATTAATAGTTCTGAAACTATAGACGTATTTGTAACGGACGTGTTACTTTTTTGTATTTTTGTAAGGTCTTTATATTATGTTTCCATTCTTCTGCATTCTCGTATAGCCATGGATTGGATCTGTTTGTAGGTGTGTTGCATGGGTGGGTGTGCGAATGGGGGGTGGGTGGGTTTGTACGTGTGTTAGTTTTAAAATGACAGTGACACGACGATTGTATAACTTATATAGTATACCGTGTGCAATAAGTAAATTCCCCCCTGGCACTGCCTGGGGAGTTCATTGCTGGAGGCAAGATGTTTGTACAGCACCAAACAACCACTGCAAGATGGTAACTGACATATCGTAGCATATCTCAGCGTTTACTAGCATCAAAATCGATCAGATTTTCGCAATTTTACAGCAATTTTCCTGGGAAGGTAAAATTTCGTTGTAAGTGTGATATGAGTTGATTTTTGTATATATTATTTCAACATGACATATTCAAATATGCGTTATGTTTTAGGAGCGGTGATACGCATGCGTGATGCCGAAATTACTGTTAACGAAGATGTGGTGTATGCTTGCCCTGTGTTATTGCGAAGTGGGGCTCTTGGAAGAACTGATATCGTGTGTAAGTAATGCACAGTATTTATATGAAATATAGGGCCTAACGAGAGAGAGGACAGGAGAGAGTGAGAGACATGTAATGAATTATGTATCTGCAGTTACCATGCTATACAATACTATACTATAAACATGATGCAGTCATGTCTACAGTAGAATTCATCTCGACCTTTGCAGGACTTAACCCCATTAAAAGCTATTAAACCAAGATAACACTCATTGAAACAGCTCAACTGATTAAATCGGATCTTCTCTGGTTGTGCACAAGTGACTGTTTTCATGTGCGATATCGCAATAAAGCTGGTATTCATAGCTTCAGTTGGGTAACCGATTATAAAGGAAACGAAAGGAAACAATGTTATGTGTGGCTTTGTTCACGAAATCAGACAATGTCGTGCTTTTTGTAAACCAGCATTCTTGAAAATGAGCAACATAATGATTTTTGACTTAACACGGTTTAGAAATAATTTCTTCATATTTTTGGTGTTATCTGTCGTTTACATGTCCTTCCTAAAACACAAAAGTACGACCTCTCCAAACACCTAAATTAGCTAAAATTTAGGACATGTTACAAAACTTTTTTTTCTAGAACCTATTTAGAATAATTTAAATGTAGCTTTTACCGGTTTTTTTGTGGCATCCTTCAGAAGTGAGCGGTCCGATACCAATATTTTCGGTCAAATCTCCATTCAAAAACACGGGGAGTTGGCTAGCTATGCCTTGCCCTCACTCATATTTTACAAAAGTGCGACCATTTCTGAACATCTAACCTAGCTGTAATTTTAGGTCATGTTAGAGAAATATATTTGCTAGAAGTTTTGGAGAATAAATAAAATATTGGCTGGTTATTTTTCACACAGTGATGTTAACTAGGCAAGTGTCCATTCTCCCAACATACATCATTTGTAGGGTCACGCGTCAATGGTGAGAGCACTGTGTATTGTGTATAGGAAAACGGACAGTAACTGCAGTATGACCTACTATAAACATACTATACTCTACTCTTCTAATTACTAAACTAGACTATGCTATGCTATACTATACTATACTATACTATACTATACTATACTATACTATACTATACTATACTATGCTTACTTGCTTATTTCGGGTGGTTTTCCCGAACCACGATATATCTCCATATCCTTCTGTCCTGCCTCGCCGTTCCCAAGTCAGATGCTTCCAGTCCGGTGTCTTGCTTGAGTACATCTAAAATAAACTTCTATTATAGACATGGTAGCATTCCATACTGATACTGTTTATATTTCTGTTACATTTAGATTTGAGCATAACACCAAGAGCTATTCCAGGCAGGTCAACAGCAGCAACGCCAAACAGTGACTTTGATGACTCAGACTTTACCGTAACTTTTGAGCAAAACGAAGTGGAAAAAAACAGCATGTGTACCTATTTACAATGACACGATTGAAGAAGGCTTACAGAGCTTTTCCGTAAGCATAAGTCGTGCAGAACACGTTAGTACTGGTCAAAATCCGTCAGGTCTGCTAGCAACAATTGATAATGAAAACCGGGAAACCATTGTATACATCCGAGACGATGATGGTAAGCGATGCCACAAGATTAAAAAAAATTTAAAGCCATGATGTACGATCTTGTAATTATTTTCAAACATGATTTTTGGCATATTTGTATTATGTTTGCACTGGTCCCAACTTGCACGTAATTGAAATCAGCCAAATTCGTTTTGTCTTAATTTGTTGTTTTTTTGTTTTTTGTTTTTTGTAGCTAGGACAAAGAGCAAATTCCACATAGAGCTTCAAGTTAAATTAACGGCCAATATAGCAAGTGTTCGTCTTATAAATAAATAAATTTAAATAACATTAAATTCTGAGCAATTATGAAAATAGACATGATCAATGGATTAAGAATTGGGTGTGAATTGTAAAGTATAGGTAATGTAAACATCTCAAAAAAGTATTACTAACCCCCCTTAAGTAATGGCCATTATTCAAAATTACAAATCTGTAAAATGCATTGGAAGCAGAATTTATTTCTGCGCATTTTGACACCTCATTTGATACGATAGCCCAGAAAACAATAAAACACCGGTCAATTTAATGTATAAGTGAGGTCCAGGATGAACACTTTTTTCAAAAAGCCATCAAGTAGGAAATGGACCTGGAGAAGCCCAGATGGAAGCACAAAGAATGAAATTGACTTCATTCTCACAGACAGTCCACACATCATTCAAGACGTAAAGACATCAACAAAGTGAACGTAGGTAGTGACCACAGGATGGTAATGAGCAAGTTAAAAATCAACACCAGACTAGAGAGACATAAATTACTAAGACCAAAGCAGAGCAGCATCAACCTAGAGAAGTTGCAGGAAAAGAGAAAAGAATTCCAACTGCAGCTGCAAAACCAGTTCCAACTTTTGGCAGATGAATGTCCAGAAGAGAGGACTCTAGAATTATGGAATGACCAGATAGTGGAAACAACACAAAAACTGGCCATGGATATTGCAGGAAAGAAACCAAAGACTCGAGAAACAAAGATATCAGATTCGACCAGAACACTCATGGAGAAGAGAAGATCGATGAAAGCAGAGGGAACAAACATACAGCGGGTATACAGAAACCTGCAAGACAATCAGGAAAAAGCTACGGGAAGATATACGGAGCTACAACACCAAGATGATCAAATCCACAATTGAGGAAAACAAAAGTCTGAAGAAAACATATAAGATTATGTATTATATGTATTCTGTCAAGTTTGACACTTCTCTACATCTGTTCTCTCGGATAGTTCTCACGTTCATTGTGGAGATGTTGATGATTTTCTTGCAGTTCATAAGGTTTTTCCTGTTACAAACGCTCTTATCAGACTTGTCCCTTTCACAAGGCTTTGAGGAAAAATCGTCATTTGATGTTTTCGAATCAGCGTCAGTTTCAAAAAATTGATGGACTTTAACCCTAGTATTATATAGGTTTGCTGTCATAGTTTTAATCAAAGATAGTCAAATAGTACACTTCTACTTCTTGTGGTCTCGTTGGTCAAATAACAGTGTTAACTGATAGTTTTGGGCTTTGAACAACTATATATTATTACTGGTACAAGTGGCTGTACAAACTGACATGTATTATTGGAAGACTAACCTATTGTTATGGAAGGTGTCTGCCATTCGTCTCTTTTGTCAAAAACACCCATTTAGATGCATCTATGCTTGTAGACGGAATTCTACGGTATATAACCGTGTAATCAATATGTTATGATATACTGTTTAATCAATATTATTTATATTTATAACTTGCATGCAGTAGAAGCGATGGGATACATGGGGGAATTGACTCCTAAACTTGAGTTTCAACAACTTCCCATTTCCCCAGTCAG
Source organism: Amphiura filiformis (assembly GCF_039555335.1). NCBI lineage: Eukaryota > Metazoa > Echinodermata > Ophiuroidea > Amphilepidida > Amphiuridae > Amphiura > Amphiura filiformis. The sequence goes on along the minus strand of NW_027305493.1, from coordinate 1,223,534 downwards.
ATCGAAATTTCAACTATTTGGGCAACAGAATGCAACATGTTAGGTGTTGCAAAATGTTAGGCAGTCGCCTCTGCTTACGTGATACTTGATTTTTTTAACAGGTGCATTCCAACTGAGTTGCCCCAACAAACGTTTTGCCGAATCTGTCGGAACTGTGACGTGTACAGTAGAACGATCAGGATCTACCTTGCAGTCTCAGATCGCATGTAAGTCAGTCGAATGTTTTATTATAATTAAGACCTAATTGAAATGGCTACTGTCTGTTCAATTAGCTTAGATTCTTGAATTTTTAAGATATTTGAAAAAATAAAAACTTGTGGCCAAAGTCATCAAAGAAACGTGTTAGCATAGCCTTAGACCTAACGTGATTTATACTTTTCAAATTCCAAAGTTCAATTTAAAACCCCATTTCTTTTCAAGTTTGCCTCATTTTAGGCAGTTACTTGGGTCCACCGAAAGGGTTCGCGACCTTTTACAAATCGAGTGGGACGGTCCATTCTCAACTTAGGGCATAGACCCTATCCAATTTAGCAAAACAATCTGTCCACCAATCTGTCCTGCCATTTCAATTGTTATACCGTTCCGGTTATTGGATAGGTTCTATAGGTGATGATGGTCCACCGGTTTTTGTTACACGAAATTATATGGCGCGATTACGTTTTATGCATAACATTATTCTGAGCATTATTTTTTCCTAAATAATGACATTAAAATTATGGATTTCGTTCTTATTTCAACTGGTTTACAATGTAAATTGAGTTTTGTTTAACTTCCCAAGAATATCAGCATTCGCTTGACATTTTCAGATACAGTGACTTTACAAGAATTGTTGTCTGTAACCTGATTGTTTTAAATAATATTTTCTTCTACAAAAGTTCTTTTGTTTCACAGTTTTTTCAGTTTGTATTCAACAAACAAGTACAAAACGAAATAACAAATTGCAAATAAATGTGTAGTTTTATGCCTATAGGCCTACACCTTCTCAGACCCATTCTCAGACCCATTCGCACAATAAATAAATAAATAAATAAATAAATAAATAAATAAATAAATAAATAAATAAATAAATAAATAAATAAATAAATAAATAAATAAATACGCAAGGAATGTATTTATATAAGCTTGGCCTATTTTAGAAACCTTAGCCGGGAACCTTAGTTCATAAATAATAATAAACGTAATATTTCAACAGTAGGATTTCAACACAAATTAGGCATACTGGCAAATATTTTGCTGGACAATACTTCCTGATGCGGATGGTCGAATAAATACCATCTCTGCGCATTGTGACATTCATCCCCATTGCTCTAAATGGATTGATTCAAAAAGTTTATGGTACCCGACGTTCTACGGCTTTTTATGAAAATATCGCGGGAAAAGACCAAAATTGAAAAGAAATGGGGTTTTAAATTGAACTTTAGAATTTGAAAAGTATAAATCACGTTAGGTCTAAGGCTGTGCTAACACTTTTCTTTGATGACTTTGACCACAATTTTCTATTTTTTCAAATATCTTAAAAATTCATGAATCTAAGCTAATTGAACAGACAGTAGTTTGCGTCTGACGTCAGGGCAAAGACGCGACGTTATTGGTTACTGACCTGCGTAGTACAGCATTTTTGGTCTGGTTGACAGGCTGGACGTCATATGCAAACTAGTTTTTTTTTTTAATTCGGTCTTCAATTATAGAGAACATAAACTCAGCAACCACAAAAATTAACTCAAGAACCACAGGACCTACAAAAGTATATCTGTTATATTTGAATTCTTCTGCACGCTCGCTATAAAATTGAGCAATGCAATTTTGGTCAAAGTTTACTACAATTCGCAAGATGCTGTGAACTACCAAATCGCAACAATTTAAAATAGTTGGTAACCAAAAATCGTTATTTATATTTAACAGATATTTCAACCAGCAATGGTGACGCAGTCTCCTTATCGGACTACGAGCCACTCGCAGGCAAATCTCTTTTGTTTGGACCAAACGTCAATTCCGTGCCTTTCACAATCAAAATCTTTGACGACAAAGAATTGGAAGGATCAGAGGGTTTCTTTGTATTCCTGGCAGCTGATATTGGAGGAACAGATCTTGGCCAGGTGGCTACATCGTTGACAATTATTGACGACGACAGTAAGATATTCATACAGAATTCTATTGTTTCAAAATGATTAGATTACGTGTTTTGAATTTACTTCTATACATTTTTGAAACAGCAGTCAATAACTGCTTAAGAGTAATACAAAGGAAGGTTTTTTAATGTTTTCCTCAAACGCCCTTTGGATTTGTTGAAATGTTTAAATTGCATGATTGTGTTATATTTTCTTCTAGAAGTTGTTGCAGAAGCATTCGTGATCTGCTTCAGAATGAAAAATAAGGTTTCCGTGAAAACACACCCGAACACCTCCTGTTTTCAAAGACAAACTCATGCCTTGATGTCTGGAAGCACTTCAAGCAGACGTAAAACCGGAAAGGTGGTGCTTTAAATAAGTTTAACAGGTCCATTATCAACACGAGGAACAGGTTTACAATGCATACTTTAAACCGTACTGTGTTGAATTGTATACACACCTTTAATACTTTTTAGATGCTGTGAAATTTACGCTAATACCTGGGACAGACCAACAGGGCACCGAAGATACACTAACAGTGTCCGAATCAGTAAGAACGGGGCGATTGACAATCAAAAGGGAAGCTTATGGATTTAATGTTCCGTCTGGAACAACAACAGTCAGTAAGTTAACTACCTGTTCCATTTAGATCCTCCTCAGACTCAGGTCCTCAGACAAACCTTAGGAAATAGATGGAGAAGAAGAAGCACGAATTATGCGCATGTCAGAAATACAATATATTTATGAAACATTTAAGTGAAATGGTGACAAGTCCTTATCTGTTGATTCTTAAGGGGGTACTACACCCCTGGCTAATTTTGTGCCTATTTTTGCATTTTTCTCAAAAATTATAGCGCATTAGTGACAAGTAAGATATGTATATTATAGGGGCAAGGACTACAACTACTGAACTGAAAATTCAACAACTCAAGGCGAGTAGTTATTGATTTATTGATCAAATATTGGTTTTCCCTCATTTTTGACTGTAACTCCACAACTGTTGTCTGTATTGAAATGAAATTTCCAGTGCAGTAGTTGTAGTCCTTGCCCCTATAATATACATATCTTACTTGTCACCAATGCGCTATAATTTTTGAGAAAAACGCAAAAATAGGCACAAAATTGGGCAGGGGTGTAGTACCCCCTTAAGTGTATAAGATATTTAGAGGTACTAATGAAATGAGGTGAAGTCAAATCAAGTATACTTTATTAGATCCACAAGAGAAATTTCACTCATGAGTGCACAGACAAATAAATGAAATACATAAACTCCTCAAAAAAAAGTTTGGAAACATTCCTAAGCGGCTATATTATATCAAAATATTTGATATCTATTTCCATATTGTTTCATATCAATACAAACATTGTTCTTTCCTGTCAAAAATGACAACACATTTGTGATCATAACAAGGTCTCAAATAAAATGTGTCAAATCTGCCATTGTCTGCGCCATTTGCATCAGTAAACATGAGTAAGGAATGTCACGCTTACCTAAAATTAGTAACGAGTAGAAAACCCATATATCTTCTCATGCTTCTTATCAACCTCCTGAGGGATGGCATTCCACTCTTCAATCAAGATCTGTCTTAAACCAGCCAAGGTGGTTTAATCTGTCACTCTATGCGCAGAGCCCGACAAAGTTGGTCCCAGAGATGTTAGGATTTAAGTCCGGGCTATTCGTTGAATTCCTTCTTCTTGCACGGGAAGTCTTTTACAACTCTTGCCCTGTGTGGTCGAGCGTTATCATCCTGTTGAACAGCGTTAATTCGGTCCAAGGTTTTGCAGAAATGAAGCTGCGACTGGCTGAAGGATGTCATATAGATAGTTGATTGCATGGAGATTTCCGTTGACTACTACCAGTCTGGTCTTCCCTGTCATCGATATTCCCGCCCATATCATTATGCGTCCACTACCATACTCTTACCTGATATAGGCCTACTGGTGACAGGAAACAACAATGTTTTCACTGACATGAAACAATAATGGAGATAGATTTCAAAAATTTCCGATATAAAGCCCCGGGGGGGGGAGGGCACTTCCATGACAGATATGCATCATGTGCCTCGGGATAGACCCCCTTTTTCAAACCGTCTTGTACCCAATGACCCCCTTTTTTGTGTTATGGTCCTACCTATTACCCAATGACCCCTTTAAAAAAATTCATGTACTCAATGACCCCTTTTTCTATTTCCTGCTATACCCAATGACCCCCCTTTTAATTCCCAAATTTTGGTGGTATTTGTGTTCTCCTCCAGAAATAATGAGATTTTTCACATTTCCAAGGTGGCCAAGTTGTTTTTACGCAGTTTGACACTTAGTTATGTGTACTTAATGATATTCTTTTGGCAATCCTGTACTCAATGACTCCCATTTTACGTTTTGTTACCCCAATGACCATCCTTTTTTCAAAGTTTCATACCGAATGACCCCATTTGTATTCAGGTTGTGTACTGAATGACCCCATATTTTTGTAATTGTACATTTGACCTGAATGCCCCCTACTTTTAACATGGCCGAGGCACATCCCTGCCATTTCAGATAGGGAGTGCCCCCCCCCCGGGGTATAAAGCCCTTTTAAAACACTAATAAGAATCCGTGTCATTTTACAGGAGTCCGAAGCCGGGAGATTAACCCTGGGGCAGCCGGCGCGGCTAGCGCAGCGGACGGCAATGGAGTTGATTACGAAGACATTAACACGGAAGTGACGTTTACAGTAGGTCAGAGACGACGAGATGTGGAGTTTCAAATAATTGATGATGAGATTGGCGAAAGGCAGGAAGCATTCGAAGTCGTATTGAGTGACGTAAATCCTAGTGCCAACAACTTTCTTCAATATCCAACTCTGATAACGGTGTATATTAATGATGATGATGGAGAACCAATAGATGACGATCCAGCTGATGGTGGAGATGGTGGAGGTAATACATTGCGAGAGCATCTAATTAATATAATTATGTTAGTATAAGTGCGGGTGAGATGGCCGACTGCGTGAGCCTTGGGTTTGTGTTAGGTCAGAATTCTCTTCCTCTCCCAAAATGTTCTTATAAGGATGGTAATCCTGCAATTATATTCAGTTACTTTGCAGAATGTAATTGAAGAATTTCTTCTCATCGGCCCTTGGCACGTGCAGATATAGGTAGTGAATGTGCGACATCTCGTGGTTCGGAAATCACGTAAAGCTTTTTTATGGTCCATGCAGTGTATAGGGAAAGTCGTCCCTGTGTTTAAGTGTCAGAGCCATTCAAAAGCAGAAGGGGATCATTCCTGGTTGTGATATCTGCAATCAATCCTATGTAGGATCGTGCATATGTAAACTGTGCACTGCCAGTCCGTTAACATTCAGATATATAGCACTTATATAGCAAGGGATGCCAGAAAGTACCCCTTTTATCCCGGTAAAAATGTTTTTCCAGAGATGTGTTCTTACAATTTACAAAAACAGAAAAAAACCGAGAGTTGTTTTCAATTGTTTGGTCAGGTACAACAGTGTCCCGCTCCCTCATCGTAGGAATTGGAGGCGGCGTAGGCTTGCTTCTGCTGATTGGTGTCTTGGGTTTGATTGGATGTGTTGCATTTTCTCGATGGAGCCAATCTCGGGCAACGCCTTCACAGTTACGTGTAACCGCTTCTCGTCAAGGTCCGCGCCGGTTTGGCACTGGTCAATTGGGTCCACCTATTCGCCAGCCACCACCGTACTACACGCCGTATCGTGTGGAAGATGGTCGCACTGTCCAGGTAAAACCCGGGGTAAAACTATGACAGCAAACATTTTGGAGGTGCTACTTATGTTTACCACTGTATTATCCTAAACAAAGTATGTCAACATTAAACCAGCAGCTAGTACCTGTACCATTTTGCTTTAATTTAAGACCTCGTTTGGTAAATATTAAAATCGGTTGAGAATATTATTAAAGAAACGATGAGCATAACTCAAAGAAGAAACAAAATCAAAGTTGCATTTTAATGTTCTACATGATAATCAATGGAAATCACGGTGCTATTTCTCGAGAATGCTTTGCACGGTGTACAAATCAATAGGGCATCCAATGGAGCAATATCATGCAGCTTTTGAATGTCATCTTCCTTGGGGTTTCTGATGACCGTGTCTTTATTTCTCAACACCGACCGAGCTAAAAAGTTCACCTATTGTCGTCGTTGCAATTGATTAATTCGAATTAAACAATTCATCGAGTGGCCATGGGTAGCGCCATTAGACATGTTACAAGACTACTAAGTGACAGGTGATGGATCATACACACACGAATGAATAGGCACTTTTTTGATAATTTGATAATTAAGGTTACTCAAAACTTACCTAGGTAGTTTATTATACAGCGGGGTCTCTGTTTTTTAATATGTTGAAAAACTTAATTTAGAAAATATTTATCGACGGCAAATAAAAATCCATCGACGGAAAGTCCTGTTATGCTCGCACAAACTTAGAAAAAATTCCAAAATTTTGGTCTAAAAATTGGCCAAGGTTACTGCTGTCCCACTCAAAAGCACATAAAGACCACCCACAGTGTTGAGGTCACCTTTCCAGATATTCTGTCTACAGGCAGTAATGGATGCCACCAGCGCTGGCATCAATTAATTGTTTAAAACGAATTAATAAATTCGGTATTATGTTGAGGATACCGATTTGGAAGTATTAACTGGTACCTTAATTCATTTGCTGCAGCAAATGAATTAAGGTACAGCATGATGTCTTTATTACGCTTAATACATATCATTAAATCATTTAATGATATTTTACATATTGAATGGTGTAAATTTACCATACAATAACCTCTTCAAAGAATCATTTATGCCAAAATATAGAATAATGCAAACTGCCTCATACACCTTGGATAATTTTCGGACAAGAACAAAAATCATTTAATTGCAAAGAAATAAACTCAAAGCGTACTTGCAACACAATGATACAAACGATGACAATTTCAAAATCTCAAAAATATGGTCACAGAAAATTGAATTGTTTGAGTTAATTAACATGTACTAATATTGATCCTCTTTAATGTACATAAATATAGTTAGGCCCTAATACCACACGCATTTTAGATTTATTATAATTATCGATCGTTTAAGATTATGATTATTTATCTTGGAACAGGTTCATCAGGTTTGGTAATTAACAAATGAAAAGTTTTTTGTTTGTCAAAACCAGTTGAAGAAACTTACATTTCTTGCTGACAGTTTCGTCAGTGCACCACTGACTTTCTCGAAGCTTGGTGTTGTTGTGATGATCCAACAGCTGATGACTGGCGGGAAGTTATATCACTTCCGGTAGCTAGGTTAGTCTTGCTACAAGTCTCCAGCAGTGGATCAAACACGTGACTCAGATTGTAGACCCCTCGTCTCTGTTCATAACTCCTCGCCCCTTCTCCTGATCTGAATTGATTCTTTTATCCATCTCGCTTTCCTATCACTTTCTCTCTCTAAGATTTTTGCCTCCCCCCAATTGATAATATGATTAGCCCTGGCTACGTGGTCACTAATAGCTGAGTTCTTGAAATGGCTCTCAGATTCCTTTCTTTTTGATCTAGTGTATTTTTGCTGACTCGCTTTCTCTGCCTCCCTTCTGTGTTCATCCATGCGCGTGCCAAAGGTTCTTTTTGTTTCACCAACATAAGTTAGGTCGCAGCTACCGCAAGGGATTTCGTAGACACAATTAGGGGTTTTTACCGGCTCTTGCTTGTCTTTTGGGTGGACCACCATTTTTCGGATCGTGCTATGTGGTCTCATGGCCGTTGCGATATCATGTTTCTTGAGTGTTCTGCTAATTCTTTCTGACACTCCCGCTACATAGGGGATCACTACTAGACCTTTACTTTTTTGATCAGAAGTTGTGCTCTTATTTTTCTTAGTCTTTCTTTGTTGTTTTTCTTCCATTTGTTTCTTGACTCTGTCTATTGTCCATTTGGTTTTATCCTCCTCCTCAGTTACTATTCTATCCTTCCTGTCAAGTAAGGTACGCACCACACCCATTTTCTGGTGGAGTGGATGATGGGAAGTGACCACGTAGCCAGGGCTAATCATATTATCAATTGGGGGGAGGCAAAAATCTTAGAGAGAGAAAGTGATAGGAAAGCGAGATGGATAAAAGAATCAATTCAGATCAGGAGAAGGGGCGAGGAGTTATGAACAGAGACGAGGGGTCTACAATCTGAGTCACGTGTTTGATCCACTGCTGGAGACTTGTAGCAAGACTAACCTAGCTACCGGAAGTGATATAACTTCCCGCCAGTCATCAGCTGTTGGATCATCACAACAACACCAAGCTTCGAGAAAGTCAGTGGTGCACTGACGAAACTGTCAGCAAGAAATGTAAGTTTCTTCAACTGGTTTTGACAAACAAAAAACTTTTCATGATTATTTATCGTTTATTTTACAGGGACAAAACTACTACAGATAGATGCAAAATATTGCAGTGTCTTTGACAAAAGGTAGTAATTAATGTATTTGTTTATATTATTTTCATAAGTTATGTTTGTGTTTCCCATCCCCCTTTCGCGCTTCAGTCCGATCCGACTGCCTGCTCATGAAACACTGCCAGGCCAGACCGCATGTTGCAATATGGTATCCACAATGCAATACTCAATTTCAAATAGAGCATCCTCTTCTAGACCGTTATTTATTGGTTTAGAGTAAAGAAGTAGGCCTATGTGAAATATATAAAATTAACACTGGACGTACAATCAGTAGTAGTATTTTATCAATTTTATTTAAAATAAAGGTAATTTACATAATTAAATCAAACCTTTTAAAAACCGTTAGAAATTGTTTTGTTATTTAAAATATTTTCCTCCCGGTGATTTGTTTTTCGCACGGTGAAATAATGTCAACGTACATGTAGCTCATGTGTATAAAAGTAAAATTTCTACCGATCTCTTATAAAATCACACAGGACAATTTAGTGCTAAGTCTGCCAAATTCGAAAGAGTTACCAAAGCCTGTGTTGCCTGCGCAGGCAACATGCCGCCTGGCCTGGCAGTGTTTCCGGGGCAGGCAATCGGACCGGACAGATAATGCTCCATTCAAATTAGTTGGGGATTTAGTCTGCCAAAAAACCTCTAAAAAGCATCGAGGTATATACAGAGAGCCACAGACGATTACAGAGTGGTTCTTGGTCCATGGGGGTGGGTCTTTAATGTGTACTTTCATAAATGTTGTCAAACTCCTCAAATTTGCACAAAAAATGTAATGCAGGGGTCAAATGTCCAAGTTGGTTAATTTTGGTTATAGATCGTACCAAAGTATTCCTCTCATTCTAAGGATTCTGAAAAAGTATAAACTGTCCAACTGGTGATGTTCTTGCAGGTCTGAAAATACTCAATTCAAAATTCTATTAATTCGCATGAATAATATAGTATATAAAAAGAACTTGATCAGAAAACGTTTAAAACTATTTCATTTGAAACTTTTATTTCAATTGTAAAATAACTTCCTGCTTTTTTGTCTTTTTGTTAAAATATGATTGATCAAGGTTTTACTTGGCATCGTTCTTTGTTGTTTTCTTCTTCAGATTGGGCACCCAGCTGAGGAGAATTGAGACGAAAATGCAAAATATATACAAAATTTTATCTAAATGTTGATCACTTTTCATTTTGAAACGTGTTGATTAAAAGTATATTCTTAAATTATAATAGAAAGAAAAGCCCAACATATTATTACAATATGTGGCCATGGTGGTGGTAAAATTAACAGAATTTAGACGCAAATTCCCAAAAGGTATAATTACCTTGATTTCTTAAAGGGGTACTAAGTGATCCAAAATCTCATGAAACTATGCCTAACTCACAAATTCAATGGCCGAATCAACTCGTATTTTTGAAATAAGCTTTATTCGTAGATATCTACACTACGCAAAAAAGTTTCTTTATGGTTAGGAAATTTACCCACTTTTAAAATCTAGAGACTAATTTTGTACGTTTGCTAAATAATCGCATGCGGTTGGTAGTCCTCCGTATTTTGACACCTCAATCACTACTCTACGACACTCCTGAGAAAAGATATGAATGTTTAAGTAACACGAGGTCGAAAAATGAAAATTGCAAAAATGCCTATTCAGGTTTTCAGCATAAAAGAACACAAAAAACAACAAAACATGCAGATAACATTTTTTGTTTAATTGCTGAGCCCATTTCAGGCATCATACTGCCGTTTCCAACTTCACTTGAGATTAATCTCTTTCTTTACCAGTCCAGTCTTTCAATACTTTGTGTGTCCGCCGTTGGCTTCCCTTCCAGCAGCCACGCGGCATATCATGCTCCTAATGAGGCGTCGAATGTTACCTTGCTCAACCCCGTTCCACTCGTTGATAACGATGCGACGCAATCCCACCAGAGTTGTATCTGCCTTTATCTTCTTGTTGTTGATTCGTCTCTTGTGCTGATCCCAAAGGATCACCAAGGAGTTAAGATCAGGGCTTCTGGAGGGCCACTTAAGTGTCTCAATTCCTTCTGCTTCCAGGAATGCAGCTGTAATCATGACCTGTTTAACGTTTTGAATCCCTTTTTCAAATCCATCTCTCAAAACGTAAATGTCTTAGTACCCACTCACCTTTGTCTTTGACCATTCATCTGCACAATAAGCAAAGGATTATCCAAACATGCAGAAATTAAAATGCTTTAAATTAAAATTGAAAAGGCGGGAATAATGAAACCGTCTTGGATCAGTGAATCAGCTCTAAAACCGTTGAATAGGCCTCTTTGCAATTTTCATTTTTCGACCTCGTGTCACTTAAACATTCATATCTTTTCTCAGGAGTGTCGTAGGGTAGTGATTGAGTTGTCAAAAGGCGCAGGACAATCTTCCGCATGCGATTATTTAGCAAACGTACAAATTTGGTCGCTAGATTTTAATAGTGGGTAAATTTCCTAACCATAAAGAAACTTTTTTTGCGTAGTTTATTAAACCATAGCCTAAACAGAGGATGTTAGAATCGCGCAATACTCCTTTAATATGTGTAACATACATTCATAGCACTTGTATAATTCTAATTGTTCAGCTTTCAAGAGCAAAATCGTACGATTATTTTGATATCAAATTTGACATACCGTAAAATTCCGCCTACAAGCATATGCCTCTAAACGAGGTTTTACTGACGAAAGGGACAAGAGGCAGACACTCTCAACAAAAACATTATTTGGAGTTTGAACAACTATATTACTGATAAAGGCGGCTGTACAAACACGTATTATTGTAAGACCAATCTATTGTAATGTTTTTTTGGGAGGATATATATTGGCCTTTCGTATCCTTCGTTAAAAAAAACCCTCGTTTAGAAGCATAATTCTACGGTATATGTTTTGGGCAACAGAAATGATAATTTTCTGCTTATCTCCGTCAAAATAAAAATGTTGCTATTTTGGATTTGATTTTACATTATTGCGCAACACTCTTTGTCAAACCACTATGAAATGTTGCATCGGGGATATATTATTTTCAGTATATCGTAATAAGAAAGGAGAAAATGTAAATTCTGTATCTAAATAATTTGTCGAATTTGTTTTAAACGCAAATAAATTATAACTGCTTCTTTTTCTGCTGGTTTTAACTTACTAGATATAAGTATATAAATGGCATAACCTGTACATACTAGTATGTGATTCTCTTTATTTTGTAGCTGTACACTCTTAAAGTGATTTTTACAAATAAGAATTCTCAATCATATGAGGTAAAAAGTAACAGCACAAATATTGAGTAAACATTGACTCAATATTGAGTGAACGTTATACTCAATATTGAGTAAATTGTTAATAAAGTTGAATACAGTTTGTTCAACGTTGAGTAAAAATTAACTCAATTTGTTGAGCTGGTACCTTTTTACTCAAATCAATATTGAGTAACTTTTATACAGTTTATGTAAAAATACAAATAGCATAATACTACTAAGTGTTATTTAATTATTAATGATTAATAATTGTGATGGTATGCATAATGTACAAACTTGGGTTACTCCATCATGTAATTATACACGAAATTATGGTTAGTTTAGGGTTAGGATTAGGGTTAGAGTTATGGTTAGGATTAGCTTACACGAAATAATTACATGAAGGATCGACCCAAACTTGACATAAAGTATGGAATATTTTTTTCGCAAATTTCCACAACTGGTCTGGACGGAGTCTGCATAAATCGCACGGGCGAAATATTAATTGCGGTGTGTCGGGAGATGGTGTAAAATAATTGTTTGTGCTTTCCAAAAGTTTACATTATGGTGCTTATGTTGCCTAAAATGGCGCATTTAGGGAGGCTGAATTTGAGCTTTGTGGGACAACATTGTTCTGTTATTACCAAATTTATGGGGGTCTAAGGTGATATTTCCTAAGCTTCGTCAGGAATTGGCATTCATCACAGCTGAAATACACTTGCAATCCCAGCAAACACAAAAACGTTTTAAAAACGTTTTATATAGGTTATATTTTGGCGGTTTAGGTAAAAATGTTTTAATAACATTAAAATGTCGGGTTATATAAAGGTCATGAAAACGTTTTAAAACGTTTTGTATGAAAACACACTACAACAATATTTTCAAATTTTTTAAAATGCCATTGTAAACTATTTTTGCAAACATATTTTGCCTAATATTTTGTCAACACTTAAATAACATAATGTTAAAATATTTGCACCCAGCAAACACAGAAATGTCGGGTTATATAAAGGTCATGGAAACATTTTTAAAACGTTGTTGCAAATATTTTGGTAAAACATTTTTCGCAAAACATTTTTTCAACCCCAAATAACATTCTGTTTAGAATGTTTTGTATCAAGTTTTCAAAAATGTTTTTGGAATGTTATCAAAACGTTTTTATACCCTTTATATAACCCGACATTTAAACGTTTTCTGTAAAACATTTTGTGTTTGATGGGCAGTAGATTATCATAAAATGTTTTTAATGTTATGAAAACGTTTCATACCCTTAATATACCCTTTATAACGCAAATAAATTATAACTGCTTCTTTTTCTGCTGGTTTTAACTTACTAGATATAAGTATATAAATGGCATAACCTGTACATACTAGTATGTGATTCTCTTTATTTTGTAGCTGTACACTCTTAAAGTGATTTTTACAAATAAGAATTCTCAATCATATGAGGTAAAAGTAACAGCACAAATATTGAGTAAACATTGACTCAATATTGAGTGAACGTTATACTCAATATTGAGTAAATTGTTAATAAAGTTGAATACAGATTGTTCAACATTGAGTAAAAATTAACTCAATTTGTTGAGCTGGTACCTTTTACTCAAATCAATATTGAGTAACTTTTATACAGTTTATGTAAAAATACAAATAGCATAATACTACTAAGTGTTATTTAATTATTAATGATTAATAATTGTGATGGTATGCATAATGTACAAACTTGGGTTACTCCATCATGTAATTATACACGAAATTATGGTTAGTTTAGGGTTAGGATTAGGGTTAGAGTTATGGTTAGGATTAGCTTACACGAAATAATTACATGAAGGATCGACCCAAACTTGACATAAAGTATGGAATATTTTTTCGCAAATTTCCACAACTGGTCTGGACGGAGTCTGCATAAATCGCACGGGCGAAATATTAATTGCGGTGTGTCGGGAGATGGTGTAAAATAATTGTTTGTGCTTTCCAAAAGTTTACATTATGGTGCTTATGTTGCCTAAAATGGCGCATTTAGGGAGGCTGAATTTGAGCTTTGTGGGACAACATTGTTCTGTTATTACCAAATTTATGGGGGTCTAAGGTGATATTTCCTAAGCTTCGTCAGGAATTGGCATTCATCACAGCTGAAATACACTTGCAATCCCAGCAAACACAAAAACGTTTTAAAAACGTTTTATATAGGTTATATTTTGGCTTTTGGTTTAGGTAAAATGTTTTAATAACATTAAAATGACAGATTATATAAAGGTCATGAAAACGTTTTAAAACGTTTTGTATGAAAACACACTACAACAATATTTTCAAATTTTTTAAAATGCCATTGTAAACTATTTTTGCAAACATATTTTGCCTAATATTTTGTCAACACTTAAATAACATAATGTTAAAATATTTGCACCCAGCAAACACAGAAATGTCGGGTTATATAAAGGTCATGGAAACATTTTTAAAACGTTGTTGCAAATATTTTGGTAAAACATTTTTCGCAAAACATTTTTTCAACCCCAAATAACATTCTGTTTAGAATGTTTTGTATCAAGTTTTCAAAAATGTTTTTGGAATGTTATCAAAACGTTTTTATACCCTTTATATAACCCGACATTTAAACGTTTTCTGTAAAACATTTTGTGTTTGATGGGCAGTAGATTATCATAAAATGTTTTTAATGTTATGAAAACGTTTCATACCCTTAATATACCCTTTATATAACCCGACATTTAAACATTTTCTGACAACCTTTTATAACCTTTTGCGAATGATGTCGAAAACGTTTTGTGTTTGCTGGGATGTACCAATTTTTTGTGATATGGGAGGAGCTTAAAACATGGCTCTTAAAAGTGGTACGTACTCACAAGGTTTGAATGGCCCCTGATGTTATACTTACGGTACAGACACAACTGAGCAGATAACTGGTTGTCCCATGAACTCACGCTGTTTCTTGTTTACAGTAAGTTAATAACATTCGTGTTTCTTATATTTGCAGACGCCGTTTGTTTAAATTTGTATTATTATAAAGTAAATTTATGAAGAAAGTATAGGAGTAGATATTCAATAAGCAAGAAAGCGTTGAAAAAAATTACCCTTAACTTGCCGACGACGTTAATACATCATTCCATCAGGAACAACATGTGAAGCCAGTATCGAAGCAAGCTATTGAAGCGTACAGTGGACGATAAGTGTGTGTTTAAGGGAATAAGTAAGTCAAGTTTACAAGAGGACATTAATATCCTTGTGAATTTGACTTTACCTAATCCTTTGGCACAACATATCAGCTCATCAAGATGAATCAACACACCATGCTGCAGAAACACTGAAAAACTCCGGGACATCGATATGCAGATTCTTTTTTTGTTAAATGTTAAAGGTTCTTAGCCATTGCGTCAAAGTTCACTTAAGCCAATGAGGACTATTGATGATAATATAATTATTATCTCAACTTAAAGGGCAGTGGGTGTTGCGAGGTTGCTAATGGATATGCAAAAGTAACTACACTCATAGAAATTGTTCGTTGGCATTACTCAGTAAGTTGATGTAAGTCGTTGCGTCAACTTTCCGAGTAATGCCAACGCGTACAATTTTGAGTAACGCTGACTCGATATCATTATGTTGGTCGCACTCATTTGCACTTACTTTATTGAGTTGTTACAACTCAGAAAATAAAACTAGGTTAGCATAATTTTCTAGAGGTGTGCTATAGTATACAAAATTTTGCACTGATTACAAAAATAAATATTTGAATACTGCTAATTGTGCAGAAAATTATCCAATTGCGTGAATTAAGTAACAAAGTACTAAATTGGAATAACTCAAAACAGTAAGTACCAGTAACTTAATATGAACGAGTTACATCAACTTACATGTTGAGTAACAATAACTCAACTTATTGGTTCTTTGAACCTTGTTTATTTTTCTAAGTTCCCTGAACTTGAATTCAGAAGTTGGCATTACTTACAAAGTTGACGCAACGACTTACATCAACTTTTTAAGTAATGCCAACAAAGTTCATTAGCTGACGGAACTTTTTGAGCTTTTCAGCATTTTTTAAGTTCGGATAACTAAAATGAATTTTGTTTTGGCAACTTTTACACTATTTTTGAGTTGTCCAAACTTACTCCTTTTGAATTGCGCCAACAAGGCGAACAAGTCATTTCTATGAGTGTACATGTATATAGTATATATTATATATATAAACAAGCAGGAAAGCACTGGACAAATCCCGGGGACAAATTCACCTTACCGACGTCGTTAATACTTCATTTCCATCAGGAACAACATGTGAACACAGTGTCGTCACACACATGGACCTTATATGTTTCCTTTACCATGAAAATGTTTTCTTGAAACCAGCTATTTTAGCGTATAGTGGACGATAAGTGTTTGTTTAAGGGAATAAGTAAGTCAAGTTTACAAGACGACATATCCTTGTGAATTTGTCTTTACTTAATCCTTTGGCACAACAAAACATCTCATCAAGATGAATCAACAAACCATGCTGCAAAAACACTGAAAAACTGCACAACATCGATCTGCAGATTCTTTTTTGTTTAATGTTAATAAAGATTTTTAGCCATTGCGTTAAAGTTCACTACAGTCAATAAGAACTTTTAAGTCAATAAGCACTTTTAAAGGGCAGAGGGTGTGTGGGTGTTGTGAGGTCTTGGTAATGGATATGCTACAATATCTGCGAATGATGTACATCTACATTAGTCGTTTTGAAGCATGGCATACACAATAGGAGGGCAGTATTCAATATGGGTAAAGCCCTCCAAATTCAAAAGCCTTTACCCATTTCGTGCAGCGCCATCATATTGCGTCCGCCATACCTCTATAAAAGGCTATTAAACAGTAGACTTCGGTTGTATATATAATTGCGCATTTATAAATGCGCACGTGACCTGATGGCCAGCGCCATATTTGCATTACATCACTGTCAATCACTGAAATGGCACTGAAGGCGTGGCTACAGTTGTGACCTTGTTTCGTGGCTAGCACTGGCAAGGAACATTGGCTGGAGGTTCGATGCTATAAATTTGCAAGGATAAATCATGGATATCGAAGGATCATGATTATTGCACAGCACCCCCCCCCCCCATGTACAAACATAACTAATGTTTATTTACTTTTTACAGATTTTTGTGATTTTTTGGGTTATTTAAAAAAATTGAAAAAAATACCAACCGACCGACCGACCCTACTTGAAAGGTCCGTCCGCCCGTACAACAAGGTTTCTTTTTTTCTCGCCTTACTTATAATTTTATAAATATTATTTCCCCCCCCCCTTTCCCCCAAACCCCCCCCCTTTTACTCTCATAAATTAATTGTTTTTTGCTAACTTTCCCCTTCCGTGTAAAGTAAAACTTTATAAACCGGTTGAATCAAACTGAACAAAATTGACGTACACAATTACAATATAATACCATGACAATAATGTGTATGACGAGATCTAACTTACTAGCTGAATAAACCTCAAACCATGCATCACATACGTGATTGTACGTCAAATTGTCATATAACGTATGAGCGTGATGTATAGTATGTACGAGTCTTCCTCAACATCTTCCAGTCATCTACGTGTTTATACTCTAAATTGTATGTCAACATGATCAAAGGGTGTACAGATCACCGATTTAGCATGGGGGACACAAAAAGGTGCTTAAAAACACATTTTGAATTAGTTTTTTGTCAATTTTTGATGTGAGCATCTGTGATGTGAGCGAGCGAATGAGTAAATTAGGGTTGAGGAGGTCGTGCGGGGACATCTAGCCTATTAGTTCGAGAGGGTCATTATTCCGAAAAGGGCAAAAGTTTAGTTTCGTTAATTGACGTTAAAATTTGAGTTAAAATTAGGATCAGGGTTATTGTTCAGTGGCGGCACTACGGGGGGATTTATCGTGACTCCCAAATAAATAAATCCATGACCCATTCCTTCCGAAAGTTCCCTATCATCAGGTGCAAAAATTATCAAATAGCATCATCGGCAGCTACTCAGTTCTGACCTCAATGCCAGTAAGAATCACATTTCGTCATCAATATGGCCAATTGCCACGCCCATTTAGCACGGAAATAATGAAATATAAGTTTTTAAATCAGCTATATCTATCTTTTCCGTCATTAATTTTTTTTTTTCCGTGATGGAAAATCCAAATAAAGAGTTTATGTTTCGGGTCAAATTATTTTCCACTTTGCAATCAATGCCACTGTTTTGCAAAAACAATTTTCCTTGTAACATGTCATTTTCGTCTATACTTTTGCGTGTGGAATTTGTGCACATCCGGGAACCTTACATCGTTGAACACGGTATGGCGACTTGTAGATGTCACGTGCGCATTTATAAAAGCGCATTTATATGGTCGAATCCAACCAAAAGTGTCCACGGGCCAAAAATAAAAGTCCGAAATAAAAATGTCTCCACAATTTTTTCCTTTTGCCCATTGATTGATGACATATTGGCCTTATAGGAACCAAAAGTGCCATTACTAATCTTGAAAAATAAATCCAGGACGTGTGATAGTAAATGTGATATCAAAACCCAATGTTACCTACGAATACCACTAGGATGCTTTCACTATCGCAATACTAATCAACCTAAAACAAATGGAATATTCCCATTAACGCTTTTTTCGTGTAATGTAGACCACAGGGTGTCAGGAAAATGCTAGCTCAACCAGAAAATATTTGTTTTATTTTTATAACGCGATCAATATGATCTTAGTCAATTTATGCTAGTTTATTTTTGAAAATGAAGTTTAGGTCAGTTTCTGTATTTTATTTATCAAATGAGTATGAATCAATTTACACATTGTATAAGAACGAGTAGGATATATGTTTTCAAGAATATTAGGAATTATAAGCATACACCTAACGCTTTATACAATGAAAAGGTGAACAAACCCGGGTATTCGTAGGTAACATGAGCGATTTAACAATATCTATATTGAGTTTAGAGGTTTAAAGTTTGCTATTATGGAAATGAATTAATAAAATGGTAGTTTTTAGATCTCTTTCAGATGGTACGTCCAAATGAATAAATGCTATTACCTTAGATCAAAAATTGTTTGATGCTTTTAGCAAGATTTTGACCACTTCATTTTGATATACAAGTAGTTAATCAGCAATTTTACATAATAAATAATTGTTGAATGAATCCGTATATGGGTAATAATAGTGTCCTGGGGTACCGCTTAAAGTTTTTGACAATTAATTTCCATTGGTAGCGACACTTCATTACACATGTCATGTATTATGCTGTATTCGTAAGTAACATTTCAGTATTTGTAGGTAAGAATTAGACTTTTGGTGGATATCTCAATCAAAACTTCATTTTATAAAGCACTTTGAATGTATCATTTTCTTTATGTGCATTTATTGATACTTTAGACCCTATCATGTATTAATAATGTCGGTTCACAGCGGTTGAAAGAGTATTGAAGTAAGAAACAAAGGCACTAAAGTGACTTTAATTTGCTTAATTGCACACAACTCGCTTAAAACCGTTATTGCAGACTTGTGAAGTCCATCTTGGAGTCAATTACGTCTTGTGGCCTTTCGTTTGAGGGCAACTACAATTAGCTTTATACCAGGGTCCATCATTATGTTGTCTAGATCATGAGACAATGAGAACAGTCGTTTTTCCATGGTATTCGTAGGTAACCTTGGCGAAAACGTCAAAAGTTACCTTCGAATAAATCAATTTGGACACAAATTACTCAGACACCAGAAGGTCGGTAAACATTTAAAATGAAGCACATATGACAGTTGACAAATCCAAGTATTTATCCCCTTCTAATCTTCTTTGAATCTGATTTTTCTTTCAAATGAGCAGACCGTCGTCTATTTCAGTACATATTTTTCAACAATTAAGCCGTATTCAGTTTTGCATGGTGGGCATGTATGTGAATTCGCAACTTTCATTGACATATGATTTGATAGCAAACATACAGGCCTTCGTTATGTACCAATATGGGCATTGGCATGAATGGCGGTGTTTCACAATACTGTCATGATGTCAAATTGTATTCGTAGGTAACATTCGGTTACCGAAATTTACCTACGAATACTTGCTTTTATTGTTGACATCTCAGAAATATTTAAACGCAGGCTATTGAAACTTGGTAGAAATAAAGAGTGTAATACCCTGCACCTATTGCTTAACTATTGTTTACTATTCTCTCACTTTGTGGAAATGACACAGCTTTTAACATGTATTCGGAGGTAATGCATATTTTTTACCAAACCTACCTTTATGCCATTTAGAATTTCTGGCAGCCAAACACAATAATAAAGATGCCCGAATGCAATGCATTTCAGTATTGGACATATCAAAGCTTGTATCAATTGCGCATTTATTAGTGATTTCCATTTTTAAAGATATATCTAGTGCTATGAAAAATTGTATTCGTAGGTAATGTAAAAAATACCACTCAAAAAATGATCACAAAAAATTCATAATTATGTACAAATATGTGAAAAATTGAACAGGCAATCTTTGAATACACGCCTTTCAGGAAATCAATTTAGATTCAATCCAATGACTTCTTTTCATAACTGATTTAGACGTTTTTAAAAATACTTTAAGAAATATTTTGAAAAAATGGGTAAAAATAGCATGTTTTGGGGTCTCTGTGTCTAAGTTTTTTTTTTTTTTTTTTCTTATTATATATGGCGCGAAGCGTATGATCAAGGCGAATAAACACAATACAAAAATGAATGCCAATTGATTAATACTTTTAAGTTATGGCCCTGAACATGCCGTGTACACTTTTCGTTGGATTCGACCATATATATACCCGAAGTCCACTGTTAAATGGTACTGCTTTCGAAAATCGATGGATAATCCCTTTCCAACAAGGGCGATTTCTCGAACCACAAAGCAAAGCAGCGCCTTTGGTACTTGAACCGTTTGTTATGCTCAAATTTGTGAATATCATAAAGTGAATACATGAAGCTTCTTTAACTCCAAACAAACAGAAGCAGGAAACCGCTGGACCAGTGTTCTTAGTCGGTTAATTAACCTCAATCTTACCCGTTAATTAACCTGTTAATTAACCTCAGCATATTTAACCGGTGGTAAAATAGGTTAATTATTATTGTGACACTTTTTAAATAATTTTAAGTTTTAACATTTGAATATCACTTCAATATCGTGCCATGTTAGAAGTATAGGTATTTGCCTAGTTAACGTCAATGTGTGAAAAATAACCGGCCAATATTAAAAGTACTCTCAAAAAATTCCCGTGTTAATTGAATGGAGATTTGACCGAAAATTTTTGGTAAACGGACCCCCGGGAACGGACCGCTCACTTCTGAAGACGAAAAACGGTACAAGCTACATTTAAGTACTCTCTGTTCGATCATCATGATTGGGATAATTGGGTACTGTAGGTGATTGACAAAGGGTCGTACTTCGCTGATGAGTAAATGACAGTGAACATGAAAGTCAGCGCCCATAACCCAAGTTAGTAGCTAGTTAGTGGAGGCCGTCGCGGGACTGATTATTGATTATTGAAGTGCTTTATTTGGTCATGAGAGCGCGATTTAGGGCAAGAAAAAAACCGGGACACTTTTGGAGACATCATCATCATCATCATCATCATCATCATCATCATCACTTTCTACATTTTTTCTAAACAATATATTGTTTTAATAAGAATTTTTTCTTAAAATGCATGTAACAACTATAATAATTATTGTTTAGAGCGTGATGAAATAAAACATCACGATTTTCATCACGAAACAAAGTAATACATTAAGAAATCGTTTGTTTTAGAGCGTGATGAAATAAAACATCATGATTTTCATCACAAAACAAAGTAATAGGCCTACAAAAGAAATAAATTTGTCGAGAGTGATTTAATAAAACATCACGATTTTCATCACGGAACAAAGTAATACATAATACATCGTTTGTTTGATTGCAATCAACCGCGACAGTTCGTCTCACACACATAACAATGCACTGCGATCAAATAGGTTGATGACAACATTTGATTGAATGGACTGCACTGCGCCATGATTACGGTGAAGGACACCGGTTCAAATCCTTTGTTTGGAGTATGGAGCCAATCAATAATTTCACGCACAGCCTCTATGCAAATTAGAGTTTACACACGCTGCAGCTGGGGTGATCGATCGAAGCTGGTTGCCGTTAGGCTGAGTTCACATAGAAGTATACGGTATACGGTATTCGCTATACGAAATACGCTCATTCGATCAGGCTGAGTTCATATAGGAGTATACTATGTGAACTCAGCCTGGTCGAATGAGCGTATTTCGTATAGCGAATAGCGAGTATACATTTGTAGGTCAGTTTACCAATTTTATTCGTCTAATCAAATACTTGTAACTTTACTTCTTGAGGTCACATTGCATTCAGTGAGGTGTCATAATGTGCAGAATTAGACAGTGCATCTATTACCAGGATATAATACCAAAAAATTAATTTACCCACATATGGTTAAGTTAAAAAATTAGGACGGTATACGCTGCACTAAAATCGAGCACGCACGATTCCCACTATACTATACTATACGCAGGTATACGGCCTTTTCGAATAGTGCCTTATGTGACCCGGTACTATGAAATTACTTTGCTCGATTTAAGCTATACGCGTGCACCTGCAAAACGTGTACCGTATACCCGAATAGTATACTTCTATGTGATCGTAGCCTTAAGTGACCCGGTACTATGGAATTGCCTTGCTCGATTTAAACTATACGCGTGCACCTGCAAAACGTGCACCGTATACCCGAATAGTATACTTCTATGTGATCGAAGCCTTAGTGATCGAATGCATGAGCTTATTTGCTTTACTGAATCGATTTACTGGATTAATTTCCTGTTAAGGGGGTACTACACCCCTCGATACATTTTTGTCTATTTTTGCATTTTTCTCAAAAACTAATAACACAGTGGTAACAAAAATTATGTATATTATTGGGGCAAGGAATCCAATTACTAAACTGCAATTTCAGTGACCCAAGACAAGCGGTTCGTTATTTATGATAAAAAATAAGGTACCGCTAGGGTGTACCTCATTTCCTATCATATATACTGAACCGCTTGTCTTGAGTCACTGAAATTTCAGTGTAGTAATTGGATTTCTTGCCCCAATAATATACATAACTTTTGTTACCAGTGTTTTATTATTTTTGAGAAAATGCAAAAATAGTCACAAATTGACCACAGGGGTGTAATACCCCCTTAACTGGGTTTAATGCCACAAAGGTCGAATCGGGTTTGCCGTGGACCATAAGTGCATCATGAACCGTGGTACATCCGTGACATCCCCGTATACCTTCAAAAAGGCAGACCCCCCTACAAGTACCCAAAAAGCCACAGCACAGCAGAGTGAGCAGATTGTACCATTTTTGCTCAGAATTGTTTCAACCAATTTTAGACTATTAATAGAAAGCTTATCAATTGAAAATGTATGGAGATACGTAACAGCTTTTAGGTCATTGTGCATCTGTGTCAATGAGTATACATTTTTAAAACAGAGTGAATTGACATTATAGTTTATATATGAAAAGAATTTTTTTGAATTTTTTGCTCAATGTTAAATACTTGCACAATGTTCTTCAGTATGATGGCATATTGAATTTCGATGCCACGATTGTCCCCTTTTAATTTCGAGCCAAACAAATGAAGTAAAACGAAGAAAATTGCGATTTTATACTAGCGTCTACAATGCGTGTATAGACGAATCCAAATCCAAGCATTCCTACACCTGACTAGCAGCCTTTAGTTGGGTAGCCGTCGGTTACAATGCACTCAAAATGTGAAATGATTCGGCCTTGGCGGAAATTTTAAACTGCATTCCATCACCCATTTTACACCTTCCGCGAAAACACAGGTAGACAAAAGAATAACACAATACAGTTCCCTTCGACAAAACACACAGCATGGTCTATTCGTTGTTGAAGTGACATAATAATCGGATTAACTACACGCGGTATCTATGCATTAATGTACTTGCGAACAAAAGGACTATGTATGAATAGATGCGACGGGAGTACCTGCGGAATTATCTCCATTATATATTATTAGCTATTATTCTATTAATCCTCCTCGTCCTTGCATCTTCTCTAGGTTTTAGGCAGTGGCGTAACCAGTGGGGTGGCCGGGGGCAAGCTGCCCCCCCGGACACAAAAAAACTGGGAAGAAGAGCAAAAAATTGGGAAGGGAAAAGGGGGAAGGAGAGAAAAAGAGGGAAGAAAAAAAGGGAAGGAGAAGAGAAAAAGGGGAAAAGAGGGAAGAGAGAAAGGGAAAGAAAAAAGAAAAAGAGGGAAAAAGGGAAGGAGAAGAGAAAAGGAAGGAGAAGAGAAAGGGAAAGAAAGAGGGAATTTGAAATTTGTACTCTGAAACACTGATTTTTTAGCTTTTAATATGCCAAAAACCAGGAGCTTCAGGGGGCTCCGCCCCCTTGACCCCCGCCGGGGCTTTGCACCTGGACCCCACCAGGGCCCCTAAGGCGGGCCCCTGGACCCCACCCGTTTAACGCTTCGCGGCAAGCCGCTCGCGACTTTTGGTCAAGAATTGGGAAATTTTTCAATCTTGCCCCCCCGGATGGTCAGGTCTGGTTACGCCCCTGGTTTTAGGCGGCTTTTATTTGCACAATTGGACGCTAAAACACCAAGTTGGTGCTAGCGGCTACCCAAAGATGTCCGACCAAATCCTGACCATGACTTGGCTCCTTGGATTCGTCTATTAGCCCGACGATCGTATTGTATGTATTACTGCACGGAGCATCTCCATCAAAGGCGCATCCTATGAAGTTTTGAGACGCTTTTCCATTAAAAAGACACGTCTTTACGCAAGACATCTCCAATCAAAGGCGCGTCCTGTGAATTTCTGAGACGCTTTCCCATTACAAAGACACGTCTTTACACAAGACATCTCCAACAAAGACGCGTCCTGTGAATTTTTGAGACACTTTCTCATTAAAAAGACACGTCTTTACGCAAGACATCTCGAACAAAGACGCGTCCTGTGAATTTTTGAGACACTTTCTCATTAAAGAGACACATCTTTACACAAGACATCTCCAATCAAAGGCGCGTCCTGTGAATTTCTGAGACGCTTTCCCATTACAACGAGACACGTCTTTACGCAAGAAATCTCCAACAAAGACGCGTCCTGTGAATTTTTGAGACACTTTCTCATTAAAGAGACACATCCTTACACAAGACATCTCCAATCAAAGGCGCGTCCTGTGAATTTCTGAGACGCTTTCCCATTACAACGAGACACGTCTTTACACAAGACATCTCCAACAAAGACGCGTCCTGTGAATTTTTGAGACACTTTCTCATTAAAAAGACACGTCTTTACGCAAGACATCTCGAACAAAGACGCGTCCTGTGAATTTTGAGACACTTTCTCATTAAAGAGACACGTCTTTACGCAAGACATCTCCAATCAAAGGCGCGTCCTGTGAATTTCTGAGACGCTTTCCCATTACAACGAGACACGTCTTTACGCAAGAAATCTCCAACAAAGACGCGTCCTGTGAATTTTGAGACACTTTCTCATTAAAGAGACACATCCTTACACAAGACATCTCCAATCAAAGGCGCGTCCTGTGAATTTCTGAGACGCTTTCCCATTACAACGAGACACGTCTTTACACAAGACATCTCCAACAAAGACGCGTCCTGTGAATTTTTGAGACACTTTCTCATTAAAAAGACACGTCTTTACACAAGACATCTCCAACAAAGACGCGTCCTGTGAATTTTTTAGACACTTTCTCATTAAAAAGACACGTCTTTACGCAAGAAATCTCCAACAAAGACGCGTCCTGTGAATTTCTGAGACGCTTTCCCATTACAACGAGACACGTCTTTACGCAAGACATCTCCAATCAACGACGCGTCCTGTGAATTTTTGAGACACTTTCTCATTAAAAAGACACGTCTTTACGCAAGACATCCCCAACAAAGACGCGTCCTGTGAATTTTTGAGACACTTTCTCATTAAAAAGACACGTCTTTACGCAAGACATCTCCAGTGTCAAAATGCGCAGGACAATCCCGCGCATGCGATTATTTAGCAAACGTACAAAATTAGTTGCTAGATTTTAATAGTGGGTAAATTTCCTAACCATAAAGAAACTTTTCATGTAATAATGGACATGAACCTGCTCTTGTTATCATATCACTTCAATAAAATAGAAAGGACGTCTAAGAGAACCGAGACGTTTTGCAGGCGTGCAGTTTTCATTTTTTGTTAAGAACAAATAACAGTTTTGAAGTTATGATTCATTCTCAGGGGGCATGGGAATTTGGATTTTTTGGCCGACAAAAGCGGGACTTTTTCAATTTTAATGTATACCTTTATACAGATACAGAGTTGGGTGGGTTTTTTTCTTTTCACTCATCAGTGAGGCGATTTTTTTTGTCTCACAAGTAGACGACCTTTTTTTCTTCAAAAACCCCCACCCGAAAATCAAATGGTACGTCCCTAACCGACCCGCAAATATTATATTTGCAAGTTCGAAAAGTATCCTTCAAGATGCATCACGACGAAACAAAATTATATTGATGAGAGGCAGGATTTGAGTCATGTAGACGAATGCCATGTTGGTCCTGAATGGTTTTCTTTCATTCACTCATTTGTTAGGCAGGCTCATAGCCAGTGGTGCAGGGCCGAGAGACGTATCATCTCCGCATTGACAAAAGAGTCTAGTTAAATGATTTAGAGAAAGAAAGAAGAATGTAACCAAGAAAATCCTAATTAGTTATAAACCATTATTTTGTTCTTCCCACGTGTCGGTATGGATCAGACCAGACCCGTTCGCAGGGGGGTACAGGAGGGCCTTGTTACCAACTGCTGACAGCAGTATAGGCCTATATAACATTGCCTTGCAAAGTCATTCTAATTTCTACAAATTACTTTTCCCTTATTTTTCTTTCTCATTTACTTGGTTTCTACGTTTGTTTTTCTTTGATTATTTCACTTTTTGTCTCTCTTTTATGAATCTGGCAGACAACTGATAATGCTTCTTTGGTTCACTTTTTTACATCTATTTTATTGTGTCACCTTAAAGCCATAATGTATGATTTCGGTCAAATTTTGATTTTCTTATTGCCAAAAATTATGCAATAATATTAGTAACAAAATTCTGTCAAGAAGGTTTTCTGCTCATTTTTAGCCGAAATGAGGTAAAATTGCAGAAAGAGCACTGTACTTACAAATATCGTTGCTGAAAATTATTATACTTAGTTCTCTGGGTTAATAGGATAACAAACTGTAATATTTTAACAGGGTAACCAGTGCACACAAACGTTGAAAAAAAAACAAGAAAAACAAAACACGTGGAAAAAATCCAGAACCTAAAACCCATGGATTTATATCTTCCGCTCTTCTCCAACGTGTCTCTTTAGCTCAGTTGGTTAGAGCGTCGTGCTAGTATTACGAATGTCGCCGGTCGGGTGCACTGTTTTGTTTTCAGTGTTTTTCAACGTTTATGTGCAGCGGCTACTCTATGGGGAAAGATCTTTGTTCAAATATCTTTGCTGCTTAAGGTCTCCAAAAGACCCCCTTTTACCGGTACGCCGTTAGCTCCCAAAGACCACCACAAACATACCCACCAAAAAGTTTTGATGTGCCCCCCCCCCCAACTACTGTTCGTCCCATTTTCAGAATAGCGCCACTTGTGATTTTACCTAGAAAGTGACGGCTTGAGAAATACATTAAAAAATCTGAAGCAAAACACAGAATCTTTCTCAATCTTGACTAGATGCTTAGATTCAAGCCTACATTTTTTTAATAGTTTTTTTATAGTTTTTTTATTCCCTGTTCTTGGAACTGGTGGAGGGAGAAAAAACATACACAATGGGCCACCAGTTCCCAACGGTCATGAATTAAAACATAATATTATAGTCAAAATTTTTAAGAACAGGTACAAAGGACAATTACGAAAGAGACAAAGACGATGGACAAAGAGAACGTTCACTCTTACAAACAAAACACAAGCACCAGTCTTGTGTCAAACAAGTGCACATATTACTTGGTTACACCCATCTTGATCCTGCCATAAACAGTTTGAAAATAATTGAAGAAAAGGACAACAATCTAAGATGCTTCAAGATCAATGGTCCATTTTTTGAAATGGAGCTTTTATACTCAATTTTCTGCTTCAATTTGACCATATTCAGAAAAGCTAAGGTTAGTCTGTTTAAATCTGCACAGAAAAAGGAAATTAATACACAGGTCATGTTCTGAGGTATCCCTGATACCAAACATTTTATCAAATTTGGAAAATGTAAAAGAATCCCCAGTGACACTGTTGATATAAAAACATAGTTCATCCCACATGGGAGACACATTCTTGCATTCACAAAATAAATGCAAAATTGTTTCGGGCAATTCATTACAAAAGTAACAATTGGGTGAATCCACCCTACCAATTCTGTGAAGAAAATTATTTGTACAAATTGCCCTATGAAAAACTTTAAAATAAAAAGATCGTAACTGGGTTTCAATAGTACATTTAAAATTGCTACTATGCACACAGTTCCATTCAATTTCATCAAACACATCGAGACAATCAACCCATTTTTCAGCTTCAACAGTGGCTTGGTTCCTAAGAGTTGAGTAGGCATGTTTTGAAACCTTCTCTGCATCTAAAAGCGAAGCAGAAATAGTATCAAAAATGTTTTCTTGAATGTTCTTAGGGTTCTGGAACCAATCCAAATAAATCCCATTCATTAAATAATTGTATTTTCTCCTGTCTTTAATGGAAATATCAAATTCTAAAACCAAATCTTCAAAGGTTTTAACTAAATTGTGACCCATATAAAGATCTGAAATGCAATGGATCCCTTTTTCATCCCAAGTAGGGTAAAAGAAAAACTTTTTTGTTTTTAACCGAAGATCTTTATTCCACCAAATTGGGTCCTGGAGATGGAAATCAGACCAGTTTAATTTTTCCTTCATCTTGCATTTGTATATATACCATAATTTGATAGTCTCAATTAGCTGACAATTTGACAGGGTATTAAAAACACAATCTGGGGCATCTGTCTTCAACAAGACAGTATAATCTGGATAAAAAGAAGATAAAACAGAAAGTTCAAGGGATTTCCAAAAACTAGAATAATTAGGATCAAGCAGCTGCTTAACCCACACAAATTTTTGAGCCTGTGAGAACACAAGAAAGTCAATCATCCGAAGACCACCATTATCATAATCATTACACATGACATCCCTCTTAACTCTGTCATTCCCTCCATTCCAAATGAATTTATAAAACATACTATTCAGTTTCTTGAAAAAACTTTTTGGAATGTTTATACAAAGAACAGAAAAGAGATACAAGAGCTGGGGTAACAACAGGTATTTTACAACTGAAACTTTGCCCAAGAGAGATAAATATCTACTCCTCCAGCAATTGAGTGTTTGCTCAATTTGATTCAAGCCTACATTTAATACCTGGAACAAATTATTCACAAAATCTGCCCAATTTCTTTGATTTTTAATATTGATTTTTCCGAAATGTAAAAACACTGCAGATCGAGGACGGAAGGCCTTTAGAGACATTATTTGGTGATGAAATCTTAAGGGCTCGTTTGCACAGTACTTTTTATGGGAAATGAGAGCACACTAGACATATCAAATTGCTAATAATAAGAGACGTACAAATCCTTTATTAATTAAAGTGAACTTTGATACAATTGTTACAATAATCTTTATTAACATTAATGCGATCAAGCAAAATGAGTCTGATGTCGATCTTAATCAAAATTAAGTTTTCAATCCCATTAGATGGGTCATTTTTAGAGTTATATTTTGCTGAAAACCCCATCATAATTAAACTAAGTCTTATGTTTCCAGAGATCTAGTCATTTTAGTGCTGCTCAGAATAAAAAGATATAAAGGAAATTGAATACTATTATTGGTTATATCTCAAAATCAATATTCCTAACATTCAATTCATTTTGCTTGATCGCATCACAATTGTTTTTATTTAGAAAATGAATCTGCCTATCGATGTCGTGTACGTAGCTTTTCAGTGTTTCTGCAGCATGGTTTGTTGATTCATCTTGATGAGCTGGTATGTTGTGCCAAAGGATTAAGTATAGACAAATTTACAAGGATATTGATGTCATCTTGTAAACTTGACTTACTTATTCCCTTAAACACACATTTTTCTTCCACTGTACGCTTCAATAGCTTGCTTCGATACTGGCTTCACATGTTGTTCCTAATGGAATGATGTATTAACGACGTCGGCAAGTTATTTACGGGTAATTTTTTTTCATTAATATCTTACAAATTTAAACAAACGTCATCTACAAATATGAGAATCTCGAATGTGATGCATCCGCGACTAGCATGCACATGCGAAGCGACGGACGGTTCATCGTGTTTGATGAACCCAGAGGTCCAGTCTATAATGACGACTGTTTAGTGCCAGAAGTGGTGGTATAAAGTGCAAATAGCTGTACTGTGGACATTTGGCAATTCACACATCTAATACGTAATAGCTACACATGGCAGCTATTTCACTTACCCACTTTTGGCACTAAGCAGTCGATGAGCGAATGCCACTTATTTACTCCCCACATCAGAAAAATATGGCACTAATTTTATTTTTTTAGATTAAAAAATAACAACTTCTGCCCAATGAAACGCAGCTCAATCCCAATTATTCCTTTAGTATCTAAACTGGTAATATTAAGTTAAATTTTACTATTTGGTCAAATTTATGAATTTCTTAACTCTAGGCTTTTAAGAATCGCCAAAGCCAGTTCAAGACCAGGGCCCTGCTTTGCTTTGTGGTTCGAGGAACCGCTCTTGTTGAAAAGTGGTTGTCCTTCGATTTTCGAAAGCGGTACATCATTCGCACGCAGCAGAGGAAGTTCAACCCATATCCATTGCCAACACCCACACATCCGCTGCTGCGCGCTGCCCCGGCGCGCTGCTTGCATGTGCTCCTTAAGTTGAGATAATTATATATGATATAACACTTCTTATCAAATTAAGTGAACTTTGACACAATAGTTAACTATTCTTAAAAGAATCTTTGTTAATATTTGTTAGTACATGTATTAAAAAAGTAAAGTATCTGCATATCGATGTCCTGGAGTTTTCAGTGCTTCTGCAGCATGATTTTTCATGTTTGTTGATTCATCTTGAAGAGCTGTTTTGTTGTGCCAAAGGATCAAGTAAAGTCAAATTCACAAGGATTTTTAATGTCATCTTGTAAACTTGACTTACTTATCCATTAAACACACACCTATCGTCCATACAGAGATTCAATAGCTGGAAGGAAAACATATCAAGGCCCATTTGTATGATTATCCCAGTAAAACACAAAACATCATTCGCAAAAGTTTATAAAAGGTTGTCAAAAAACGTTTAAATGTCGGGTAAAAAAGGGTATAAAACGTTTTCATAATATTCAAAAACAGTTTTTGAAAACGTACTGCAAATATTACATAATTTTATTTCAATGTTGACAAAATATATGGCAAAAAATGTTTGCAAAAAAAGTTAACAATAACATTTTGAAAATATTGTTGTAGTGTGTTTTCATACCAAACGTTTTAAAACGTTTTCATGACCTTTATATAACCCGACATTTAATGTTATTCAAATGTTTTTACCTAATCCAAAATACTGGGATACTGGTTTCACATGTTGCTCCTGATTGGAAATTATGTATTAACCGGGGTATTAACGATGTCGGCAAGTTTAGATTTGCCTAGCGATTTCATTCTTGTTTGAAAGCAAAGAAGCTTCATAAATTCACTTTATAATAGTTCACAAATTTGAGCATAACAAAGGGTTCAATTCCCATTACCCTGCTTTGCTTTGTGGTTCGACAAACCACCCTTGTTTAAGTTGTTGAGAAGTGGTTGTCCGTCGATTTTCGAAAGCAGTCCATCGTTCGCAGATATTTTTGCATACCATACCAACGCCTCGAAACGCCCACCGCTGCGTGCTCACATGCCCTTTAAGTTGAGATAATTTATGATGTAAAAGTCCTTTGACACAATGGCTAAGAATCTTTGTTAACATTTTGTCAACATTGAAAAAGTAAAGTATCTGCATATCGATGTCCTGGAGTTTCTCAGTGTTTCTGCCCGGGGGGGGGGCACTTCCATGACAGATATGCATCATGTGCCTCGGGATAGACCCCCATTTTCAAACCGGCTTGTACCCAATGACCCCCTTTTTTTGTGTTATATGGTCCTACCTATTACCCAATGACCCATTTTTTCTATTTCCTGCTATACCCAATGACCCCCCTTTTAATTACCAAATTTAGGTGGTATTTGTGTTCTCCTCCAGAAATAATGAGATTTTCACATTTCCAAGGTGGCCAAGTTGTTTTTACGCAGTTTGGCACTTATTTATGTGTACTTAATGATACTCTTTTGGCAATCCTGTACTCAATGACTCCCATTTTACTTTTTGTTACCCCAATGACCATCCTTTTTTCAAAGTTTCATACCGAATGACCCCATATTTTTGTAATTGTACATTTGACCTGAATGCCCCTTACTTTTAACATGGCCGAGGCACATCCCTGCCAATTCAGATAGGGAGTGCCTCCCCGGGTGTTTCTGCAGCATGGTTTGTTGATTCATCTTGATGAGCTGTTATATTGTGCCAAAGGATTAAGTATAGACAAATTTACAAGGATAGTGATGTCCGCTTGTAAACTTGACTTACTTATTCCCTTAAACACACACATCTCGTCCACTTTACAGGCGTGTACGCTTCAAGAGCTTGTTTCGTGAAAACATGTTCATAGTGAAGGAGTACATATCAAGGTCCATGTGTATGATACTGGCTTCACATGTTACACCCTGATGGAAATGATGTAATACGTCGGCAAGGGCAAATTGTCCATTGTTTTCTTGCTTGTACAAAAAATTACGTCTGCAAAATGTAACAACCTCCAAAGTGATAATTTTTTTTGGGATCATCCTTGATTAGCTTGCACAGGTGAGGCAACAGGCGACACATCTTTTTGCTGGACCCCACAAGAACAAATGTCACTTACTTAGTTCCTTTTCCCTAGTTACTGACTCAACATTTGGTCTTAAGGGACCGTTCACAAACACTTGTAAGGGGGGGACCTGATGCAAAAAAATTTTATCGCGAAAATTTTTCGCCCCCCCTTTACAGACCTCTAAAATTTCAGGCCCCCCCCCTTTTTGACATGAAAATAATGGGTCAACCCCATAGAAAAGCATATAAACTCGATATTTCCAGGAAAATTTGTGATTTTTTTCAGCCCCCCCCTTAGGAAGGTCAAACATTTTCAGGCCCCCCTTTTTGCGTCAGGCCCCCCTTACAAGTGTTTGTGAACGGTCCCTAATATGCATAAAGCCTACTTCACCGTACAGGGGTATTAAAAAATAATAATTATCTTTATTTGTTTTTTGTTTTTTAATATTAAAGGGTCATTCCACGTTGTGGTCTTAAAGAGACACTTCAAGCCCCAGAGTTGGGGTTTGAAGAACCGCCCTTGTCAAGTGATTGTGCATCGATTGTCGAAAGCGGTACATCGTTCGCACGCAGATATTTTTTTTATACATCCATTACCCACACATCACAGCACCCACATACCTACTCGCATACCCGTTATCTTATCTTCCGTGAACTTTGACACAATGGTTAAGAACATTTATTTTAAACTATTTAAGAAAAAAAACATGCATGTCGATGTCTGGCAGGTTTTCATGGTTTCTGCAACATTGTGATTTGCTGATTCGTCTTGAAGAGTTGTGATGTTGTGCCAAAGGATTAAGTAAAGTCAAATTCACAAGGATATTAATGCTCTCTTGTAAACTTGACTTACTTATTCCCTTAAACACACACTTTTCGTCCACTCTATGCTTCAATAACTAGAAACATTGGGAAAACATCAAACGTTCCTTGCTTTTTATGAGACTGGTTACCCATGGTGTTTCTGGTGAAGATGATGTGTTAAGACCCTAAGTGAGGTAGGTTCCAGTTGGCCCAGAGTCCAGCTTTCTTGTTGGGTTGTGATGTGTGTTCCTCGAGGTGTGTTCCAGCCTCCAATGTATACTACAGTGGCATACTCCGAGCCTGAACATTTCTGGACCTAGTCGTCCCGGTTTAAGTTAAGAAATAGTTTTGTGGTTAGTTTTGAATCGGACTGTCGGGAAAAAACATATATCTATACCTACTACTCATAAAGTTCACCCCCCGGAGTTTACCAATCCTCCATTTTAAGGTATCAGTAAGCGATTTTTCCAGCAAGTGTTAAGTTATTACGAATTGATTACTGATGATGTAAGGGCAATGCTAATTAAAGTATTTTTCTTGATTGATATTTCGTTTAACTGATTGATATTTCATTTTTCATTAAGAGGGCATCGGCAGTTATCAGTTTCCGTAATCATGCTGAGGCCTAGTAATGAACCTGCGTCATTTAATTATTTAACAAACACATACTATAGACGAATCCAACGAGCCAAGTCATGGTCGGGATTTGGTCGGCCATATTTGGGTACCCGCATGCACCAAACAGGTGTTGTGAGTACCCAATTGGGTGGATAACAAATTCGATGTTAGATTCTTTTGTGTTGTAAACTGTCATCATTCTTTTTTCTAATACACGGGTGATAGAATGCAGTTTATAATACATTTCAAGGCCGCATCGTCCCACATTTTAGGGGGATAGTTGGGTACCCGTCGCGGCTAATGGCTGCCATTGAGGAGCAGGAATGCGTGAAATTGGATTTGTCTATAAAAGTTAAGTGTTTTATGTTGATTCGAGCCACTAAAATAAGAAACACCGATGCAAAACACGAAGAATGTCCCATTATACCCTTGCTTATATTTTTAGCGATCATACCAAAATGTACATTGCAAACATAAAGTTAAAAATTAAGAATAAGTTGATATTATAATTATTATTTATTGTCAAGATTTTGACAACGTGACAAGTCATTAGTGTTGTACACCAACATAGCAGGGTTGCATAAATCATCATTGTTCTCGAACTTTTGCTTCGTTTAATCTGGAGGAACAAATTAGCATGATTAGTTCAATTATGACATTAAACTTGCAATGACTGATATCACCTTTGCCAAACCTAGACGATGTTACGTAATAGTTTTATTACACTACCGGATACCTATTGCAGCCGCTTAATAGAGGTACACTACTGCCCAGCTACGTCATTGGTTGTCTAGAGTCGGCACTTGAATCACACGTACAGTACACACACTGGTACTGGATTGGTACTGCACTGGTACTCTATAGTAGCCACAAGGTAGCTGCATGGTCATGATGGGCAGCAGTGTACATCTAGGGTAGGCAGCAATGGGAATCTGTGAGAGTACTATTGAGTACGAAAGAAAGCGTCAAGTGTTTCTGAAAACAGACGTGGCTTGTGGACGAAAACAGTTCAAATCATCACGCTTTGGAGGTGACAACACTGAGTGCACAAAAATTACTAACTCAAACTGGCGATGTGTCACCATACTAAAATTATTTCCTGTACACTTTTGACGAGAGCGTATTTTAAGCGCACATCGCGTATTTACTGGGTTGAAACGCACTTGTCTCTGATTGGCTGCTGAGACAATCTGCTGTTGCCGAGTGTAAATTTTTGAATAAACTTTGCGCCTTCCGCGTTGTTAGCTCCGACTTTGCACCATCACGGTAGTACGCTCTCGTCAAAGATTTACATCAAAATATACTATACTACTACTATTACTACACTTTACTTAGAAATTGTGATTATAAAAAATAATTGGATTCAGATTGTACACAATTGGCAATGTGTTATTAATGTGTGTGGTGAGGAGCATCGTTACTAATATTTGCAAAAATCTCTGGGGATACAGAGCGGTTTCGAAAATAAAGTAGTCTATAGTGTGTCTCGTCTCAAGTTCAGAGTAACGGCACGTTGGATATCGCAGTGGCAGGTTCGAATCAGTGCGTTTGTGCTGTTGCGTCGCCAACGTACGGACAAATCGCACTTCTACGCGTGTGTACGCGCCCCGCGGAATTAGGTTAGCGAGTGCGATTCGAATCTGCCACTGCGAAATCCAACAACATGACGTTACTTTCAACCTGAGACGAGACAAACTATAGTAAATCCAGTCGCAATCTTGCACGAAGCGCATGCAATATCTCATCTGTCAATCAATTATTACGAGCATTCAATCCGCGCAGGCGTATTACGCTACTTATGGTCGGGCCAATTTCTGAGAATAGGTTTCGGCAAACTTAAACTGGTTGTGTAGTTTAGGCTATACAAGGTGACTTTTTAACATTAAAAACTGATACTAATTTATACCTTTACTCCCAATAGCAAATACATTATAATTATGTATACCATCATCATAATTATTAATCATTAATAACTAAACAACTTAGTAATTATTAAGTAAAACTTTTAAGTAATATTATGCTATTTGTATTTTGCATACACTCTATAAAATTACTCCGCATGGGATTGAGTAAAAAGGTAGCAGCTGAACAAATTAAGTCCATTTTAAATCAACGTTGAACAAATTGTACTCCCAAAAGCAATTAGTATATACATTATAAAATATATATATATATATATATACATTATAACGTAGAATCAAAATACTGTCCGGTTTAAAGTGCTCAACATTATACATATACAGAACTTGGTCATCATAATTATCAATCATTAATAATTAAACAAGTCTTGGTAATAATTATTAAGTAAAACTTTTAAGTAATATTATGCTATTTGTATTTTGCATACTCTATAAAAACTACTCAACAATGACATGAATGAGTTGATTATAAGGTAACAGCTCAACAAATTGAGTCAATTTTAATCAACGTTGATATATATATATATATATATCATTATAATTATTAATCATTAATAATCAAACGATTCATGGTAATAATTATTAAGTAAAACTTTTAAGTAATAGTATGCTATATGTATTTTGCATACACTCTATAAAAATTACTCAACAATGAGTTCCGTAAAAAGGTAACAGCTCAACAAAATTCAACTTTATTGAAAATTCGGCAATATTAAGTAAAATGTTCACTCAATATTGAGTGAAATGTTTACTCAATATGTGTGCTGTTATTTTTTTTTACTCAAATGATTGAGTATTCTTTGTAAGAATGTACAGCTGTAGAAAAATAGAATTATATACTTTAATAGTATGTACAGGTTATGCCATTTATACTTATACATGTCTTATAGGTTACAATCAGCAGAAAAAGAGGTTATATTTGCGTTTAAAACAAAATCGACAAATTATTTGATACAGAACGTACGTTTTCTCCTTTTTTATTATGAGATACTGATAGTAAAAATACCTCTGATGCATCATACATTGTATTAAAGGCCCGCGTAAAAAGGCGGGCCTTTTTAATGACAGCCAGAGCATGTTTTACATTTCATAGTGGTAAGACAGAGTGTGTTTCGCACTTATGTAAAATCAAATCCAAAACACAAAAATCTTTATTTTGATGGAGAAAAGCGGGAATGAGGTCGAAGTCGAAAGGTATTGAAAACATGGCATCAGTTGATTAATTCAAAATTATTATTTCAAAATTAGTTTTTAATTTTTTTAATTTGTAACATTATTATTTCTTTTGGTTATAAGTTTGGTATCAAAATAATTGTTCGATTTTGTATCTGAAAGCTGAAAAATTAGAATTATACAAATGCTATGAATATATGTTCCACATATTAAAGGGACATTTCGTGATTCTAACATCCTCTGTTTAGGCGATGGGTTAATAGATATCTACGAATAAATCTTATTTCAAAAATATAAGTTGATTCAGATATTGAATTTGTGACTTAGGCATAGTTTCATGTATTATAAGACATGTGTTGAAATTCTGAATTGGTCGATATTGTGTTCAAATCTGCATATAAACAAACGTATGTTTGGTATAAAGATCTGAACTTTTTTGTTGTATTAAAGTGCGGGTGAGGATGTTGATCACTTAGTGCCCCTTTATGGTAACTATCCTTTCGGGAACTTTCATCTAAATACTGTTAGTTTTACCACCACCATGGCCACATATTGTTATAATATGTTGGGCTTTTCTTTCTATTATAATTATGTTAAGAATATAAATTTGATTCCACACTTTTCAAATTGAAAAGCGATCAAAATTTAGATTAGATTTTGTATATATTTTACTTTTTCGTCTCAAATCGTCTGCGCTGTGTGCCCAATCTGAAGAAGAGAAACAACAAATGATGAACAACAAAGAAACAGCAAGAAATATTAAACCAAAATCGATTATATTTTAACAAAAAGACAAAAAACAAGAACTTGTTTTACAAGGTCTAAAGGAAATAGGATTTTTAGTACTTTGAATAACATGTGTATATTGACCCCGTTATACTGATCCAATATATAAATTTGAATCGAGAATTTTCAGACCTACAAGTACATCGCAAGTAGGTCCATTATTGTACTTTTGCAGAATCCTTAGGATGAGAGGCATACTTTGACATAGTTTGTCACCAAAAGTGTTACCTTTTTGATTCGTGTCAAATTTGAGGAGTTTTGGCAACTTTTATGAAAGTACAGATAAAGGGTTTGGAATTAGCACCCACCCCTTTGACCCTGAACCAGGATCCCAAACCTTTTGAGCTCTTTTGTTAGCGGCATATTTGCAACTAATTTGAATGGAGCATATTCATACCTGCACAGTGGCGGCGCCACGGGGGGTGGGTCCCCCAGTCAGAACTTTTGCCACCCCCTGCTTCCCCAGTAAAAACCAAAAATTACGAAAATGTCCATTTGTTGCGCAAAATTTAATTTGCCCCCCCCCCATTCACTTTGCCCCCAATCACACCCCCCCCCCCTTGCAGGCGCAAAGGAGGGACACAAACATATGAAAATATTAATAGAATGCATTTACTACCTTTTTGTCGATGACACTGCATCTTTTGTATCTATCTATAGTAGTTTTGTCCCTGTAAAATAAACGATAAAATATAACGTATGTGTGTCAGTGGTATTAACTATATCTATGCACACTA